>NC_091446.1:11217974-11535474 GCF_964237555.1 Oryctolagus cuniculus
GAGGCTCCCCCTGAACAACTCATCACAAGGACTTCCTGTCTCAGGAGATGGACACTCCAGTGTTGATATGCCCACTAAGCAGGTGTGCAAAGTGGGATCCAAAGGCATTAGGTGACAGTCGCGCGAGGAGCACAGTAGAGGGGGTGCACTCACTTTGGATGATCCAAGCTGGCCCTCCTCCCACAATGCACTGCTGCCTGCCCCTGGAACCCCAGGCTCCTTCTATCTGAACTTGGACTTGAAGAGTGAGCACGTTTGCTTGGCTTCTCTGTCCCCAGAGCAACTTTCAACTAACTTTGGAACTCACAGCTGAATCGGCATCTGTGTTTTTCCATGCCTTTCTCTGCTTGTTGGAGGCACCTCTCAAAGCCCTAGCAAGTTGTTTATGGAAATGAGAGGCAGAGCACCACGTGGGCGGTGGCATTCTGCACACACAAAGAGATGAGACTGCTAATGACATCCGTCCCTCCAGAATGGCCCCGCGTGCCTCTGCCTGCCTCAGCTCCGCTGCAGTGCTGGCGTGGGCGCGCAGAGGGTGCAGGGCCGGGGAGCCCAGGGCTGCCTCTGTCTGTGCTGTTCCCAGAGTCCAGCAAGGGCGCTGCCTTTGTCCTTTCTTGGTTTTGTTTGTTGGAGGGAGGACCAGGGTATTTCTTGGAAGCAAAGTGGCAGAAGTCAACCTAAATGGGACAGAGACACGGAGCCTTCTACAGCTTAATTTGCAACCAATTCAAAGGAGGTGTTGGGGGAAACTGGGTTCTTGTGCCGAGGGCTTTGGGGTTTACATGAAAAAGCAAAGCAAACGCAGTCACTTGGCAGCTCTTTGGCAAGAGGGTCTGGCTCGCAGTCCTCAGAGAGCCCCCTTCTCTGGCCCAGACGAGGCAGAGGCGCCAGGAAGAGGGGACGACAGAGCGTGTTTTCTGAGACAGCCTCCCGGGGCCCTCCTGGCCCAGGTCTGCACAGCGGCGGCGGCTGGGGGGAGGCGGGTCGGGGGATTCCACAGCCGAGACAGAGGCGAGCAGTTTCTGATGTTGCAGTTTCGCTCAGGTTCCAGCTGTGCAAACCATGGAGTTTCTGACGGGGTCGAGCCAGTTCACTGGATTTCTTTTCCCCTTAATGTAGAAAAGTAAAAGATGTCAAGATGCAAGCAAGTCTGCGAAGCTTATGATGCACCGGAGAGGCCTGGGGAGGGGCGGGGCTGCCGGGTCTGTGTTCCTCCGGCTCAGTGCCGAGGGGCAGAGCTCACGTGATCTGCCAGGGATCCCACTTCTGCCCTAACAGAGGCCACAGTGGGCTTAGGGCCCTGAATCCCAGACCTGGAGCCCGATCATGGCGCCCCCCCTCCCCCGTGGGTGGGATGGAGCCCCTGTCGGGAGGTGCCTGCAGGAGCCTGGGGCTGGAGCCTGGGCCCCTCCTCCAGGCTCAGGAGGGAACAGAGGGCAGTGAGGGGCAGCCTGACAGTCTGTGCTGGAGGAAGCAGCAGTCGGCTCCCCTCCTTGCCACCTGCCCTGCACTGCGGTGAGCAGACCAGTGTGGGTCACTCACAAGGAAAACTGAAGAACATGGGTCTGAGGCTTCAGCCAATCACGTGTGTTCCCGCAGGTTAGACGCTGGTTGGGACACCTGCCTCCCATGTTGGAGCGCTTGGTTCAAGTCCCAGCTCCTCCACTTCCAACTTCAGCTTCCTGCCAGTGCACCCCTGGGAAGGCAGCAGATGGTGGCTCAAGTACTTGCGGCGCTGCCACCTGATGTGGGAGACCTGAACTGAGTTCCCAACTCCTGGCCTTTTCCTGGGAAGGCAGCAGAAGATGGCCTCGGTGTTTGGGCCCCTGCCACTTGGGTGGGAGACCCAGATGAGGCTCCTGGCTCCAGCCTGGTCCAGTGCTGGCTATTGGAGTCATCTGGGAAATCAATCAGTGGATGCAAGATTTCTCTCTCTCTCTCCATCTCTCTCTCTGTTGCTCGTGAGGACATAGCAGGTGTCTAGTGCAGGGGCCCAACTTCCTTAAGGGAGCACCTTTGCTTTTACTTTCATGGGAAGCTTAAGGCCATGAAATGAGGAGTGGCTAAGGTCTCAGTGAGGGTGAAGCAAGATTTGCCTTTCTCTTCTTTCCCCGAGCCTGTCCCCAGCCCCATCAACCACAAACTCCACGATTTTAGGACTTGACCTTCCAGAACTGGAACTGGAGACCCTTGAGCCTCGGCTCGAGGAGTCTGTTTCTCCTGAGACCACCAACCGCTTCCTGCCACTCACTCCCCGGCAGCGAGCTGGTGTTTTCTCCTCACTGTCTGCAGAGACAGCCCTCAGTGTCTCTGCATGGGTTTGCAGCCTGGGCTGCTGGGAGGAAGTGGGGAAAGGGTAGGAGGCAGCCGAGGGCAAGCGCCTAGCGGGAAAGCCATCCACGCCCCTGGGGAGGACAGCGAGTGGGGGCCCTTCTGTCCTGGGAGCTCATCCTGTCCACCCCAGAAGGGTCACTCTCCTGGGCCCAGCAAGACACACTGTGAGCACCAGCTGTGTGCCTCTGCCCCGAATGCACCTTCATTCGCAGCACAGAGATGGGCAAAGGCTGCCAGGCAGGGCGCCCCCTCCTCCCCAAGATAGCCCTTGGCAGCCGCAGGCAGAGGGGTCCTGGGGCAGGTGTGAGACGGAGCTCTGCATTCCTGTTCTCTGAGTAGCCCCTTTATAACAAGGTTTAAGTCACAGAACCACGGGGTCCTATTCAAAGAAGCTGGAAATGGATCCCTGTTGGGCTCTAGGCACTGAGCAAAATGCACGCACCACGAACTGAGACACGGGCAGTGGGCACGTGAAGAGTGGGGCAGGGGGTGAAGAATGGAGAAACACTTGCTAAGCACATTTGGAATGGTGGGGGAGGCAGAGATAAGGCTCAGCCAAGTCTTTGTAGAGAATAAAAAAGATCATTTTCTGGCCGGCGCTGTGGCTCAATAGGTTAATCCTCCACCTACGGCGCCGGCACCCCGGGTTCTAGTCCTGGTTGGGGCGCCGGTTCTGTCCCGGTTGCTCTTCTTCCAGTCCAGCTCTCTGCTGTGGCCCGGGAAGGCAGTGGAGGATGGCCCAAGTGCTTGGGCCCTGCACCCGCATGGGAGACCAGGAGGAAGCACCTGGCTCTTGACTTTGGATCGGCGCAGCACGATTTGGGGGGTGAACCAATGGAAGGAAGGCCTTTCTCTCTGTCTCTCTCTCTCACTGTCTAACTCTGCCTGTCAAAAAAAAAAAAAAAAAAAAAAAAAGAGAGAGAGAGATCATTTTCAAAAGTCGTTTCTTTGTGAGCCTTGCTTGCGGAGCTTCTGCCAGCAGTGTGCGGAGGGAAGTGACGTCACTGCCTCCCCCAGAGCTCTGGGAACTGCCCCAGCACTCACCTTCCCCACCAGGGCCACCAGGGGGAGGTCTCTTCTGGAAACCTGTCCCCACCCCAAGGTGGCGACCACCTTGCCCTTCCACACTCCGTCCAGTTTCCACAGCCAAATTTTCCCAGCGGCTCGCGTGAATGCTGTGTGTTTATGAAAACATGCAAGGAATCTCGGGACGACGCTTCCCAGGATCAAACGTTCTTGTGGTGTTTGGAAGCAGCGGTGAGCCTGGGTCCACGGCCAAGGGGAAGCCTTTGTGCCTTGGGGTGGGACCAGCAGCTCAGGACAGTGCTGGTGACAGCCAGGACCGTGCAAGGCAAAGGGACCTCTTGGAATCCCAATACCGGGGTGTAAGTCCTGTCCATCATTGCCTCTGTTCCTCTTCTTGCTGGTGTGGGAGGCAGAGAGACAGCCTGCAGAGAAAGCGCTGGACGGTGCAGGACTGGGCAAGAGCTCTTGGTGACTGTCCACCTCCTTCCAGCTGCCCAGGGGTGGGGACGGACACAGAACTGGAAATCACAGGCAGCGGACTTGCAAGGTCTTGGGCAACTGCTGAGAGATGCCTGGGGCGCTGGTCCAATGACCAGGTGGAGCCGGAGCCAGGGTGTTGCCGAGGCAATGAACATGACTCAATCCCACCAGCCGACTATGAAGCCAGCCCTGCTGCCAGCCAGGGTGTGGGGACCAGGGCCAGGCCACATGTCCCGCTGGGACCACCCTCTACTCCCTGTCCCAGCGGGAGTCCCAGGGGCCCAGTATGTTTCCGTGGATGGCGGATGGTCCCCCCAGCACGCTGAGCAATGCCATGTTCACAGCGAATTCACCCTCATGATGCCACTCTACCCAGGGTGTGCCAAACACAGCCAGCTCCAAACCGAGGTGGGCTGGACAAGCCATGGAAAAAATCCCAGGAGGCCCAACTGGGTGCCCACAGGCCCTGCTGGCTGGGACCAGGCCACCCCATCCTTGCCTGTTCTCCCAGAGAGTTTTGGATGACAAAATGTCTTGGGAGGAAGGGCCCCGGGGAGAGGGGACCTGTGGAGCTTTGTTCCTCCATGCAGGACATGTCCCCAAGGGCACAGGAGGAGGCTGGCAAAGCTGTGCATCTCCTGGTCACAGCCTCTGATGGAGCCGCCGGTGGCCTCACTGTGCGGCTCCTGGGGGACCCCCAACCCCATGTTCCTGGGGGAACTTGGAGAGCTGGGGTTTGGCTTACAGGAAGTTAGGGTGAGGGAGAGGGTGCATGACAGAGAGCAAGTGGAGAGATGCAGAGAGCCCCTGAGAGTCCCAGGGAGATGGAGGCCGAGAGACCCGGAGCCAGAGACCGGAGAGTCCGAGCCAGAGCCGGACAGGAGCGGCGGAAGCAGAGGCTCGAGCAGAGACCCCCATGCAGGCTGGTCAGACAGGCCCCGCTGTTCTCAGGAACACCCCCAGGACCGGCCTAAGGAGGAAGGGATGTGGGCGGCGGTTTGGAGGATGGCCGCTGCCCAGGTCCGGGAAGGCGGCGATCCTCACTCCCCTCCTCCCTTGGAGGCCACAGTAGGGGTGTGGGAGTGGGGGGTCCTGCGAGGCTGGAGGTGCCTGGCTTGTCTCGGGCCCAGCCACACGCACCCCCATCTCAAAAGGTGCCCCCTGCACTCTGCCCAGAAGCAAGTGATTCTGGCTGTAGGTGACATTTTCCTGGGATACTGGGCTGGGTGCCCTCCAGCCTTCCCTGATGGAGATGATCACAGCCTTGTACAGGAAGAGCCGAGGTAAGAATAGGCTTCTGTTTCATTTTTTAAAAGAAAGGGATCGGCACTGTGGTGTAGTGAGCTTAGCAGCTGCATGGGATGCTGGCACCTATGGGTGCAGGTTTGAGCCCCAGCTGTTCTGCTGCTAACATCCTGGGAAAAGCGGCAGCAGATGTCCCAAGTGCTTGGGCTCTGCTTCAGAGAACCCAGGGCCCACGCCACACCAGCGACATGGAGTGGGCGCGCGCTGGGCACTGCACAAACGCTGGGTCTGCCTTGTTGCAGCAACCCGTGAGGTTTCACAGCTGATGAAACTGAGGCCGGGAACCTGGTGTGGGCTGAAGTTCATGTTCCAACTCAGTGCTCCTTAGCACCGTGCTGCGAAGGATGCAGAGAGCCAAAGGCTGGCTGCTTCCCCCAGATCCATCCACTGAAACGTGGTCGGCTCTGTGGCAGGTTAAGAGGCGGGGTCTTGAGGAAGAGATGGAATCACGAGAGTGGAGCCTTCCCAGGTGGGCTTAGTGCCCTGTGGAAGGGCTGCTACGTGAGGATAGAGCGCTCCTCCCCCAGGAAGGATGTGGCGTCCAGGGTGCTGTCTGGGAAGCAGAGACAGGGCTGTCAGCCGACCCTGCACCTGCTGGTGCCCTGGGCGTGCACCTCCTCCCTCCAGAACCGTGGGCACTGAGCTTCTGTTCTTTATAAGTTGGCAGCCTCGGGGGGTTTGTAGCAGTGTGGACCACTCGAGACATAAGGCCAAAACTTCAAAGGCTGCGTTTTTTCCTCTTCCTGTTTTCTCAGGAGCAGAGGACAATCAATGAGATTACTTGGTTCAGTTAGTGCCTAGTTTAGCCAGGTTGGGGTGAAGGAGCGTTGCTGGGTTTGGGGTGACTTTCCACCCTGCCCATGGCCTCATCATCTGGCTGTTGCTTTCTGCCCAAGGGACTCCTTGTTACCGACCCGAGTCGGCTGTCTAAAGGGCACCGCATCAGAGTCCCTGGGCCACCTTATTGCCACGCCCCGGGAGAGGCAGCCCCTGCCCCTGGAGAAGCAGTGCCATCTGCTCAGCTGTGTCCTGGAGCCAGCCCTCTGCACAGGGGCTGAGGGGGGAGAGTCAGCCCAGCGTCAAACCAAAGTGGATTAGAGGTGGGTGCACAGGTGGAGAGGGGCAGGGCAGGCGGAGCTGGGCCACTGGGATGGAAACCCGTCCCTGGGGTCACCGGTGTGCTGCTGCCCCCGGGGAGGAGGTGTGCCACTGCTCACCCTGGGGGTCTGCACCTGCTCAGCCTCAGCCTCCTGTCCACCCTGCAGGACCCGTGTGCCGCGCCGAGAAGGAGGGGGGCGGAGCAGAGGTTGCAGCTGGGCCTGAAGAAATCCCCAAGGTCCCCCTTGTTCTGCAGATGAAGAGCCCGAGCCCAGGGAGAGGGAATGGCCGAGCTGCTTGTGCACTGGACAGGCCTGGTGTGGACAACAGCCTTGGTGGCACTCGGGGGACGGAATCTCTGGAGCCCGTGCCCACCCCACGAGCATTTGTAAATGGTTGGGAAAGAGTCATGTGTCTCAGACTCTGAGACAGGTAGAAGGCGATGAGACCGATCTATGGGCCCGATCCAGAGCTGTCTGTGAGTTGTGCTTTTAAGTGAAAAAAGCCAGGTGCAGAGTACAAGGCACTACAAAAAGTTCGGGGAAAATGGAATTAAAAGATAAGTTGATTTTGGGGCAAAAGTTTTGCCTCCATACCATTCCCCCCCCCCCCATAACATGCATTTTCCATGAAGTTTTGGGAAATCCCTGGTGTACAGGGTCACGGTTGTAGCCCAGTCTTTCAGTCACCTCTGGATACCTTGCGATACCTTCCACCACGTAGATGCCATGTGGACATTGTTGTAATGTGTTGTCTAGGGAACACAACAAGATAAAACGCTGTACACAATCAGGACAGATGCAATGCTTTTCCATTTTTTTTTAAAAAGATTTATTTATTTTATTTGAAAGTCAGAGTTACACAGAGAGAGGAGAGGCAGAGAGAGAAAGAGAGAGGTCTTCCATCTGATGGTTCACTCCCCAGTTGACTGCAACGGCTGATAACTGCCTCGATCCAAAGCCAGGAGCCAGGAGTTTCTTCCGAGCTTCCCACATGGGTGCAGGGGCCCTAGGACTTGGGCGATCCTCCACTGCTATCTCTGGCCATAGCAGAGAGCTGGATGGGAAGCAGAGCAGCCGGGACTCGAAGCAGTGCCCACATGGGATACCTGCGCTTCAGAGCAGGGTGTTATTAACCCACTGCGCCGCAGCGCCAGCCCCCAGTTTTTCAATTTTTTAAAAAAGATGTATTTATTCGAAAGGCAGAGTAATGGCGATGGAGAGGCCGAGAGAGGCCCAGAGAGGGAGAGAGAGAGAGAAAGAGAGAGAGAGAGAGAGAGAGAGAGAGATCTTCCATCCACTGATTCATTCCCCAGATGGCTAGGTCTCCCACATGGGTGGCAAGGACCCAGAGTACCTGGGCCAATTTTCCTCTGCCTTCCCAGGTGAATTAGCAGGAAGTTGGATTGGAAGCAGAGCAGCTGGGACTCGAACCTGTGTCCTGCTGTGGGATGCCAGCATCATAAACCGAGGCTTAACCCCTTGTGCCGCAACGCTGGCTTCCTTTTTTTTTTTTTGTTACTTCTGATGGGTGCGTGGTTGGATCCACAGGTGCAGAGCCCATTCGCATGGAGAGCAGCCGTACATGTTTATCTGTGTCCCTGTCTATAAGGTAACCTCCATGACAGCAGGGACTTCCGCCTCTCTGGTGCGTTGTGTCTCTGGGGCCAGGAACGTCGTTAAGTACATAGTAAGCCCCAGTAAGGCCATTTGTGGGGTGAGGGTGGATGAATTTTAGAGACAAAGAGGCTGAGATTTAGGGAGCATGAGCAACCTGCAAAGCCCCACCCGCAGGCGGGCCCCGCCCCCATCATGCTCCCGTCTGGCCAAGCGCGGGCTGAGCAGGCTCCTGTTCTGTGTTTGCCTTGGCTCCAGGATGCTGGCAGGGGGTCTGGAATGGAACTGCACTGACAGCCACGAAGCCCGAAGGGAAATAAACAAGGGAAACACGAGGGCTTATAAAATGTCGAGCTCAGAAACTAAGCGCACTCTTTCTTTCTTTCTTTCTTTCTTTCTTTCTTTCTTTCTTTCTTTCTTTCTTTCTTTCTTTCTTCCTTCCTTCCTTCCTTCCTTCCTTCCTTCCTTCCTTCCTTCCTTCCTTCCTTCCTTCCTTCCTTTCTTTCTTTCTTTCTTTCTTTCTTTCTTTCTTTCTTTCTTTCTTTCTTTCTCTGTCTTTCTCTGTCTTTCTCTTCCTTCCTTTCTCTCTCTCTCTGTCTTTCTCTCCCTCCCTCCCTCCTTCCTTCCTCTCTCCCTCCCTCCCTCCCTCCCTTCCTTTCTCTCTCTCTCTCTCTCTCTCTCTTTTCCTTCCTTCCTTCCTTCCTTTCTTCCTTCTTCGGAGGCTATGTCAGCTTCCTAGCACTGCCATAGACAGCCCCACAGCTCAGTGGCTTCACACAGCCCAAGCCGATTCTCTTGCGGTCCCGGGAGTCGGAGGCTACGGGTGGCTGCTGCGGGGCTGCAGGGCTGGCCTGGCAGGTGGGAGAGGCAGCTTGCACTGTGGTACCCTGGGGCTTACACTGGCGTATGTGGCACTATGACATATTAGTAGGAATGTGAGGAGGACAGTACCTGAGAATGGACTTGATATTGGGGCACTCCCCTGGACTCCCCTGCACTCCCCAAGACTCTGTCTTGGCTACTTGGGGAGTTGGGGGGGGGGCAATAGGCAGGGCATAAAGACTCCAGGGTCAGGAACCCTCGCACAGAGCTGCTGGAGCGGACAGCCCCTGGCAGGCCCCGTTCCACTCTCCCACCTGTCCACTGTGGGCTGTCAGGGACCGGACCAAGGACGGGCACCCAGGGGGCAGACGGCCAGTGCTTTGAGATGCCGTGGCTACCCAGTCCTCTGCCTCCCCGGGGTTTGAGCGGCATGCATATGGTGCCTGGGTGGCTGGCAGAGGAGTGGGGACAGAAAGGCTGTGAGCTGGTGACGGCAGGCAGGAGTGGACAGGAAGAGACAGCTCAGGGGAGGGGGAGGGCGAGGACTTTGACCCCAGGGTCCTTTGGAAGCCAGGTCCAGACATCTGAAGTCCCACAGGTTCCTGTCTCTCCCGTGGCCACAGGAGCCTGTCCACTGCCAGCCCTGAGGGAGGCCTCCAGAAGAGATGGGAGAAGCTGGCAGAGCCCAAGAGGGCGGCGCGAGCGAGAGGGCCCCTGCCCCCTGAGGCCGGCTGCATCAGGGCTGGCACCAGGACAGCGAGGCTGGGCAGGCACCAGGCGCTGTGGCTCGCAGGGCGGATGTCAACCCCAGTCCCAGCCTTGAGTCGTGTGGCCTTGGGCGAGCTGTCTTAGCCACCAAACCACGGTTGCTCCTCTGTGAAAGGGATTCGCACCGGCCGCCTCTCCGGGCAGCTGGGGAGGTGACCACACACATCAGCCTTTCCTGGGCCCCGGGGCGAGGTCTCCTCATCACATGCTCTCGATGACCCCAGAAGCCGGACTGTCACTGTCCCCGTGTTGTAGCCGGAGATGCTGAGACTCGGACACACACGCCGGAGCCCCCGGCTCTAGAAGCTCCCTTTTCCTTATTTATTTTTACTTACTTGAAAGGCAGAGTGACAGACAGAGAGACCTTCCATTGGCCGACTCACTCCCCAAATGCCCACAGCAGCTGAGGTTGGGCCAGGCTGAAGCCACGGACCTGGGGCTCCACCCAGGTCTTCCATGTGAGAGGCAGGAACCCAAGTATTGAGCTGTCACCCACGGCCCCCAGGATGTGTCGGCAGGAAGCTGGATCGGAAGAGAAGCAGAGCCAGGCACTCTGATGTGGGATGCGGGCTGCCCAAGAGGCGGCTTAGCCTGCGCACCAGCTCGGGCTGCCCTGGTTGAATGGGTCTGCAGTGGAGCCGTCACCCTCGCCATCAAGTGGGCGGCAAGGTTGCGATACTCAGCCCCCTGGCTTGGGGACAACACAGCTGTCCCTTCCTCCCTCCCTGCGCTCCCTTCAAGGCACGGGACGTGGGAGCCGGGGACCTCTGTCCAGTACAGGCTGGTGGTCCAGGGAGGGGCCATGCTCTGCGTGTCAGTTTCCTCGGCGCTGAAGTGGGTGCCCCATGAGAAATGCATGTTCCATTGTTGCTTTGTTTCCCTCCTGTGGCTCTCTGGCCTGCCTTGGACCCAGGGGAGTGGGCACACCCTTCCCCGCCCTGCGCTCAGCCTTTGGCTCTTCTGGGACCCTCACCCGCTCTGCTCGCTGGCCGTGCTGACTCCATCAGGAGGGGCACCTGCCCAGGTGGGGCCAGAGGACGTGGACTTGGAGCTGGAGGTGGGGGTGGGGGTGGGATGACCGGGTGTGCAGAGAAGCAGGGAAAGTCCAGTTCCGGTGGAGGATGGAGGAGAAGCTTCAAGGGTGGATCCACACCCCTGGGACCCGAGAGGTCCACTTCCTGCCTTTGTGTCCGAGAGATTCCGTGGCTTCTTCCAGCACATTTGTCTCAAGTTCCTGTGTGCTGTCTCGCCACGCAGGACCATGGCTAAGAGAGAACATTCTGGGATTGACTGCAGGGCAGGCAGCGGCGGCTCCTGACCGAGACCTTGACGGCAAGAGAGCAGTCACCCACATCTTCTAAAGAACATTCTAGGAAGCCAAGACAGAAGGGCCATCTGCCCAGTCAGAGCGGGTGCCCCCTTCCTCCTGATCCAGGGACCATCTCTGGGCTTTCCCCGAGGGGTCCCAGGAAGTGGCACCCAGCAGCCCCTGCTTTCTGGGTCCTCAGAGTCCCTGGGGACAGAACCTGGGGGTACGTGTGCCTACAAGTGCTGGAGGGCAGGGTCTCCAGGAGGTTGCTGAACTGCAGATCTGGCTGGGGCCTGAGCTTCCACAGCTGGATGAGCCCCGGATGAGGCCACACCTCGAGTACCTTGGGCTTAGGTGAGTCTGAAACCCACTAAAAACAGGAGCTCAGGTCTGGTCCACTTCTCCAGGGGCTCCCTCTTTCACAAAAGGGGCATTCTGCCCACTGGGAGACCCAGAGAGCCGAGGGCACCCGCGCAGGACAGCGGCACTCAGGGGCGGCTCCCAGGGAGTAGAAGGGGGAGGGATGCAGGGCCGACTTTGACTCTGAATCCTGGCTCTGCACATGTGGGCTCAGTGCAGGCGGACAGGACGCACCCTGGGAGCCCCAGTTTATGGAGGGGTTCATGACGGTGAGGCGACTCGGTGGCAGGTGAGTACCCATGAATGGTCCTGGCCGCTTGCTGACTGCAAAGAGGGCTCCCAGCCCACACCCAGCCCGTGCCCTGGCCACGCTGTTGGGAGTTCTGTCTGTGGGTCACGTGTGCAGCAAAGAGAGCCAGTGCCAGCCAACAGGGCCACGCTGGGGGTGGCAGGGATGTCTTGGTGGGTGGGCAGCTTCCCCAGTAGGCCAGGCACAGGGCAGGGCCCGAGCCACAGCAAACAGCTCGGGCTCCTAAGGAGAAGCCACGCTGCCTGCCGGGAGAATTGTGCCAAAGGCTGGCCTGGGAACTGAGGACCCGACGGTTAGCACCTGTGGAGCTGCCTAGCGACTCCAGCCTGGCCTGCTCCCTGTGGTTCTGCTGTCGCCTCCTTAGGGCTGAGTCTAGTAACGCAGGAAAGACTGCAATTTTAAAAAAAGTATTATTTATTTATTTGAAAGGTAGAGTTACAGACACAGAGAGAGGGAGAGAGAGAGAGAGAGAGAGAGAGAGAGAGAGAGAGAAAGGTCTTCCATCTGCTGGTTCACTCCCCAAATGGCTGCAATGGCCGGAGCTATGCCAATCCGAAGCCAGGAGCCAGGAGCTTCTTCCGGGTCTCCCACGTGGGTGCAGGGGCCCAAGAACTTGGGCCATCTTCTACTGCAATCCCAGGCCATGAGCAGAGTGGAGTAGCCAGGACTTGAACTGGCGCCCATATGGGATGCTGGTGCCCCAGGCAGAGGCTAAGCCTACTACACCACAGTGCCAGCCCCAGCCCCAAGACAGCAATTTTAGGGGAGGTTTAATGCACAGAGTCCGGTGTGCCCCCCCCACCAAGGCACTCACTCGGCTTCTCTTGGTGAAGCAACAAATCCCGAGAGAGCTCCCGTGAGACCTGGCGGGACCTCGCGGTGGGAGGAGGCTTGCTCCCCAGGACACACGTGCTGCGTAGCTGAGAGGCAGGGGTGAGGGCCCAGCCCCTCCCACTCTATCCTCTACAGGAAAGTCTTGTCACCCATGGGCCAGTCCCTGGCCGGCACCCAGGGGCCGAGTGGGAGCCAGCAGCTGCCTTGGAGATCGCACGAGTGGTGGTGGGGGCAGCAGGGAGGTCCTGGGGGACCTGGCAGATCCTCCTCCCAGCAGCCAGCCCCCCCAACCTGGGTCTGAGTGCGCGGGTCTGCAGGTAACTCCCCGCGCGGGGAAGTGAGCCCCTCTCCTTTCCACTCCAGGCCCCAGGGGCAACTTTAGTCCTAATTCTAACTCTCCTCCCTTCTGCTCTGAGTCACTGTCATTACCCAGAGGGAGGAGTGGAGCCGTCGAGTCCTGACTGTCTTTGTGGACCCTTAGGGGAAGAAACGGAGGTCCAGTGAGCAGGGGTGGCTCACCCTGCTACGGCTCGGACGCCCACTCCTCTCACAGCTTCGTCTTGGGCGCTGCCACACAGCAGGGGCTGCAACGGTAAGGGCTGGGGCCCTGGTTAACTAACCCCCCCCCCACTTCTGCTGGGTCAAGTGCCACCTACATGAACACAGGACGTGAGGCAGCCGGCTGGGACTCCCTGGGGAAGGCCTTCTCTGCCTGGGGACTTCCTTGGTCACAGCTGGATCTGGGTATGGAGTATATCTTGTTCATGGGACCATGGCTGCCAATCCATCCATCCATCCGTCTGTCCATCCATGCACCCCCCCACCATTCACCTCCCATCCATCCATCCATGTACCCATCCACCCACCCACCCATCCATCCATCCATCTGTCTGTCTGTGTACCCACCCACCCACCCATCCATCCATCCATCCATGTACCCATCCACCCACCCACCATCACCTCCCATCCATCCATCCATCCACCCATCCACCCATCCATCCGTCTGTCCATCCATGCACCCCCCCACCATTCACCTCCCATCCATCCATCCATGTACCCATCCATCCACCCACCCACCCATCCATCCATCCATGTACCCATTCACCCACCCATCCATCCATCCATCCATGTACCAATCCATCCACCCATCCATCCATCTATCTGTCCATCTGTGCACCCATCCATCCACCCACGCCTCCACCTCCCAGCCGCCCCTGTACCCATCCACACATCCAGTCCAGAGCGCCTGGGCTTCCTGGCTCCAGGGAGCGTGTAGAACATTATGCTGATGGCACCCTGGGGTTTCTCAGGCTTCAAGCATTCCTTGGTTCACTGTCATTGCTGCTGTTGTTGGAGACGGCGACTCTCAGATGAAAGAGAAAACACAGGGAGGCAAAAGCAGGAGTAGCTGCAGGTGTGGGGGCGGGGAGGCCTGGCCCCTGCCCGCCAAGGCCAGGGCTCCGGCAGCTCCCACAGCAGGAAAGCATCCTGAACACGCAGGGGAGCCCGGGTGTTGTCCCAAGGGCCAAAGCAATACATTTTCCAGAGCCACCCATTTTATAATTTCACGCCAGTTTGAATTCCTCTCCATAATTTATTGGTTTATGGGTATTGAAAAATATTAAAAACTAGTGGCAGGGCCGGCACTGTGGTCTAGCGGGTAAAGCCGCCACCTGCAGTGAGGCCATCCATATGGCCTCAGTTCATGTCCCGGCTGCTCTACTTCCGACCCAGCTTTCTGCTGTGGCCTGGGAAAGCAGAGAAGATGGCCCAAGTCCTTGGGCCCCTGCACCCACGTGGGAGACCCGGAAGAAGCTCCTGGCTCCTGGCTTCGGATAGGTGCAACTCTGACCGTTGCGGCCACTTGGGGAGTAAACCATCGGATGGAAGTCCTCTCTCCCTCTCTCTGCCTCTCACTATCTGTAAATAAATAAATAAATAAATAAATAAATAAATCTTTAAAAAACAAACAAACTAGTGGCCGTAGGGCAGACCTGATGCTCCAGGAAGGGTCACCTGTTAACTCAATGTCGGGTTCTGCACTCAGGCCTGTGTGTATCCCAGGTTGAGAACCGAGGGCTAGAGCTTGTCCAGTCTTCCCATTTTATAGCTGGGAAAACTGAGGACTGGGGAGGGGACTTTCTCAAGGGCACCCAGCTAGCAACAGATGAGGCCAGGTTCCAGCTACCCTCATTCCTGGTACCAGAGAACAATTCTGTCTTGGCAGGAGACCCCCCCAGCCGGCGCCCACCGCAACTCTGCAGTGTCCACCTCAGCTGTGTGGGTTCTGGCCCTGGCCCAGGTGGGGATCCAAGGAGTCTGCTGGGGAGGTGGACTTTTCCGCCTGAGTCACCAGACTCCTGGGGGAGTCAGGGCAGGTGGCAGGAGCTGCGAGCGTGCAGGGGACGGAAGGCAGACTCGGAGGTCCCACGAGCCCAGGGCGTCTTAAAGTGAAAGGGAGAGGCCTGGCCTGCCCATATTAAAGCTTTTAGGTTAAAAATGCCACAAAAGGATAAACAATTAGCAAAATAAAAGAAGCAGTTGCCTGAACAAATTTCACCCGCCAACGTAACACCTAATTGTGCTGTTTACAATGTGATTCCAGAATTAATATAAAAAATCCATGGTGCACGGCACAGGCATGGGGCATGGCGGGGGGGGGGGGGTGTCACAAACCTGACGTCTCATGGCTCACAGCGTGGCCGGGAGGCCTGGGCCTCATGGTCCTTGTGCCTCCAGGTCCAAGTGGCCCCATGTGGCCGAGAGGCACAGCAGCCGGGCAGGAAGCCTGTTTCTCTCAGAGGTCAGGACAGGTGACGGTTTCTCTTCCCATCCCTCAGGGCTGGTCTGAGCAGCCAATGTGCACCTGCGTGGGGCAGGACCCAGACACAGGCGGCTCGGGGCACCAGGCCCGGGCCCTGACCTGCAGCCGGAGTCCTGGCTCCCAAGCTCAGGCTGGGTGCTGAGGTGGCCACTTCGGGACAGAGGCCAGGGCTCACGCCAGCCGGGGCTCCCACTCCTGCTGCGTGGGTGCCGGGGTTTGGATGGCAGCTGGCAGCTTTGGTGAGCGGACAGCACAGAATCTCCTTCTGTCCCTGTATCCGTGCCAGGGAAGGACGCTAATGGGCCAGCGTGGGGCGTTTCACCCGACCGTGTTGCCAGAGCCTGGGGTTGGTTCTCTGGTGAGCCACGCCTGGGCACGTGTCCCCCCGTGGTTTTGGGGTTGTCTGTGATCAGAAGAAAGGGTGGAGAGCGGAAGAAACCCGGTTCCCAGTGGACCCCAGGGAGCCCCCTGAAGAACTTGGTTCTTGTGACGGCACGTCTTTTACCCTGCGCCAACTTCGTGTGCACACAGCCTTCCCCGACTCTGCTCCTTGAGCGCTGAAAGATCCTGCTCCCGTCCCCTCGGGGGTCTTGGAGCCAATGCCAGTGGGCCCCTGGGAGCACTGTCGTGTGCCCAGGCTCTTCCGCTCCGGACCGGGTGTTCATTGCATGGCAAGCGGCTTCCAGATCTTTGTCCAGCTCCCAGTGCAGCCAGAGTGGAAACAGGGCCCTGCAGCCCACGGCCGCTGTCCTCACAGAGCCCCTCCTCCTGGCAGGTGCCTGGGTGCAGGTGTCTCCTCACTCCCACGCTGTCTCTGCGTCAGCCTCCGCTTTGAGATGAACCCTCGAGGTATCACAGTGTGGATAAGCGGAAAAGCCCGAGGCCTGCAGAAGGTGCCAGGACACGCCACTCTGGCATGAGGATTATCTTGAGCTAAAGGCACTTGAGAAGAAACGGATTCGAGGGAAGCTCCCTGCCTTCCTGCCGTTCGCCTAGAAGCAGGACGCGCATTTGTGAGGCTGTCCCCTCCCGGTCTACCAGGAAGGGCAGGGGTTAATCACCAGCGCCAACGCTAATCCGCTGTCTGCTTGCCTGGAATCCACTAGCAAACCTCCCACAGACCCTCCGGGCGGGCGATCTGTGAAGGGAAGGTGCTGTGGAAGCTGAGCTCCAGCCCCTGCCGTGCGTGTCTGTGAGATGCACCTGCTCTTGTTTCTCGCTCTCCGCAGCCTCATTATGGGGCCCAGCTGGGGAGCCCAGGGAGGGGGAGGGGAAAAGCCCCTTTCCTCCCCTAGCAGCCCACGGTGAAAGCCCTCTCTGGCGGCCTTTGGAGCCTGACTTCCCAGGAGGCAGGTCTGGGGGAGGGGACCCCCTTTCCTCCTCCAGTCTTCACAGGGAGAATGCTCGCTCAAGAGGCCCCGCTCTGGCTTGGTCTGGCACCCCCAGCCCCCTCCCACCTGGGTTTTGCCCCTGCCAGGCCCTTCTTCCTGAGGGAGACTTTTCCAGGGCCCCGGAGTCCTCTGTCCCGTGCAGCCCTCTGTGTCCCGGCTTCCCCCTGCCATCTTGGACTTCAGAACAGTGAGGGGGCCGGCGCTGTGGCGCAGCGGGCTAACGCCCTGGCCTGAAGTGCTGGCAACCCATATGGGTGCTGGTTCAAGTCCCGGCTGCTCCACTTCCCATCCAGCTCTCTGCTATGGCCTGGATAGCAGTAGGAGATGGCCCAAGTCCTTGGACCCCTGCACCCACGTGGGAGACCCAGAGGAGGCACCTGGCTCCTGGCTTTGGATCGGCACAGTTCTGGCAGTTGTGGCCGATTGGGGAGTGGACCAACGGATGGAAGACCTCTCTCTCTCTCTCTCTGTGTAACTCTGACTCTCAAGTTAAAAATACATAAATCTTAAAACAAACAAACAAACAACAACAAAAAAAAAAAAAAAAAAAAAACAGGGAGAAAGTGAAGCTCCGTGGCTTGACGCAGCCCTGCCAGACGCTGCGCCCTCAGCTGCTAACTGCTGCCCTAGACGAGGACGCTGCCGAGCGGGGGTCAAGGACATGGTCCGCAGAGGCTCCTGCAGGCCATGCACTGGCTTTGTCTGTGGGGCGGGAATGGTGGTGGGACTGCAGCTCCCTGCGCTTAGCCTGGCACGGTGTCGGCTAAGTGTCAGCGGGTAGTGATGTGACGCTCTACCCACCTCACGTTTCTCCGGCTGCCCGCCAGAGGGCTCGGCTTCACGGAGGAGCAGAGGCCATGTGCCTTCACGGAAACTGCACTTGAAACTGAATCTGGAGCTTTTCCCGGGCTAGCGGCGATCCCTGGCCCAGTCCCTGGGTGGCAGTAGTGAGTGCAGCCCCCATGGGCACCAGGCGAGGCGGCCCCCACTCCGCAGTGGGCTGTGCAGCTGGGCTGGATGTGCCGGGGGTGAGGTGGACCCAGGGCGTTTTTGAGATAGGGTATTTTTGGCTTGCAATGGGTTTATCGGGATGCAACTCCACAGTGAGCTGGGAGCACCCGTAGACCCTGGCAGGAGGCCGGGGAGGGGGGCCGTCAGGGTTCCCTGCGCAGCAGCCAGGGCCCAAGCACGCCGAGTGCCCCCTTCAGTGCCCACGGGAAGCCCCCAGGAATCTACATTTGCCACTCGGCTGCAGCAGACCCCCAGGAAGCAGGGCCAGGAAGAGGCAGCCCCGGGAGGCTGCAGCCAGCGGCTCCTCTGCCCGGCCTCGCAGTCTGCCAGCTCCACACGTGCGGCAGGCCTCGGCCTCCCCCACCAAGAGCTGGTGTTTGCTCGGGTGAGGTTTCTGCGGAGGCCCATGATGGACGGTCTTTTGAGTGAGCAGGAGCTTGGACATCGATGCTGGAACAAGTCGGCTCCGATGCGCCATGACTAGCCCAGCCCTGAAATGCGGGTTTTGGGCTTGGCCGCGTGTACAGCCATTTTGTCATTATTGTTTTTTTCGGAGGGCGGGGGGATGATCACATTTTTAATAATGTCTCCCACACGCCAGGCCCACGGTCACAGGCAAACCCGAGTGTGGGGAGCAGGGTGCAGCTTTCCTACAAAGCGGCCGCGTTTCACTGGACCCTCCAGGCTCCGGCAGGCTGGACGTGCTGGCATTTCCTGTCTGAGCATTTCTGTCCTTCCACGTCATTACCTTTGCTCGGGAAAAGCAAACACTCAGCATGACCCAGTGCTAAAGCATGCAAGTCGTGGAGCCCGCTGTCTGGTGGGATCCCGGCGCCCCCACTTCTGCAGCTGGGAGAGCTCCGCCGACTGGCTGGCCCTCCCCGAGCCCCCGTGTCCTGATCTGCGAACGGGCGGAGTAAGACTGTCCACCCCCGGCCGGGGGACAGGCAGAGTCCGGAGAGGACGCGCTGAAGGCATGCGTTAGAGCTTGACCGACGGAAGCACGCAAAGTGAGTTAGCGCTGTTACGCGTTAAAGGACAGACGGCCAGGTGGGGGAGTGAGGACCACCCTGACCTGGGGTTGCAAGGCTCCAGGTGGAACGCTGCGCATCTGTTAGTATTGCAAGCAAAATTCTCTCTCTCTCTTTTTTAAAGATTTATTTTATTACTTTGAAAGACTCAGTTACAGAGAGAGGTAGAGACACACAGGGATTTTTCATCTGCTGGTTCAACCCCCACCCCATCCCCACCCCAGCCCAAATGGCCACAACAGTCAGAGCTGAGCCAATCTGAAGCCAGGAGCTTCTTCCGGGTCTCCCACATGGGTACAGGGGCCCAAGGACTTGGGCCATCCTCTGCGGCTCTCTCAGGCACATTAGCAGGAGCTGGGTCAGAAGTGGAGCAGCCGGGACTTGAACTGGTGCCCATGTGAGACGCTGGCTCTGCAGGCCGGGGCTTTAACCCGCTGCGCCATAGTGCCAGCCCTGCAAAATTCTCTTAAACTCACTCCTTATGGTGGAATATTTCAAACATACAGGAAAGTGCAGATCATCTTGTACTGAACCCCAGAGGGACCCACCTCCAGGGCCCGGCCATTTCTGACCAACCTTGTCCTCTCTAACCACACTGGTCCCGCCAGCTCATCCTCCTTGCTTGCTCTCACTGTGGAAGCAAGAGTGAGACGTGATCATTGCATCTGTAAACAGTCGAGTGCATCCTTCTAAAAGGTAATTTTAAAAACTACATCATTGCCATTCCTTGTGAGGTGTGGAGGTTCAATTTCATGGTCAATTCTGATGTTCAGTTGATCCAGGGTCATTTGTTAAACACATTTTCCTTTTCCCCTTGAGTTGCTTTGACAGCTTTGTCAAAATCAGTTCATTGGGCCAGTGCTGTGGCGTAGCAGCTAAAGCTGCCGCCTGCAGTGCCAGCATCTCATATGGGCGCTGGTTCAAGTCCCGGCTGCTCCACTTCCTATCCAGCTCTCTGCTATGGCCTGGGAAAGCAGTAGAAGATGGCCCAAGTCCTTAGGTCTCTGCACCTGTGTGGGAGACCCGGAAGAAGCTCCTGGCTGTTGGCTTCAGATAGACCCAGCTCTGGCCATTGCTGTAGCCATTTGAACCAGTGGATGGAAGTCCTCTCTCTCTGTCTCTACTTCTCTCTAACTCTGACTTGCTAATAAATAAATAAGTCTTTAAAAAAATCAGTTGATCATCGAAGTCTGGGTTTATTTCTGGATAACTTTGTGCTGTTGATCCATGTGTTTATGGAACGCCACTCCGCACATTACCATTTTTCACCACTGTCAGTTTACAGAAGTCTTAATAGAGATCAAGCGGGTTCTCCAGCTGCTTTTTCAGGGTTGTTTCGGCTGGTCTAAATATGCTCCATTTTCCTCTACATTTTGCCATCAGATATCAACTTTCACAATAAGTCCTGCCGGGTTTTCATTAGGATTGCATTGAGTACACAGCTACATCTGGGGAAACTTGGTGTTGTTATCACCTTGACTCTCCCAGTTCGCAAGCACAGTGCATTTAATTCTCCTTCAGTTTCTCTCAGCCGAGATATTTCAGCTCGGTGTCGAGGTCCCACTCTGGAACCCTTCGCTGGGCCGTGCCTCCCAGGCCTGGGTCCTCCCGTTCTGCCCAGAATCCGTCTTACACCAGTCTTTCCAGAGCTTGCTTCTGTCTGCCAACACCACCAACTGCCTATGCAGATAGATTTACTTGTTCCATTTTGAGTTTTTAGGGGTTGCTTGTTAATGCTGTTTTGTTTCATAATAGTCTAAAGCAATCTCACGATACAACATCGAATTCTACCTTAGCTTTGTGCACGTTTAAGGAAATGCACCCCCACCCCATCACCCCCCGGAGTTCTTTTTTTTTGTTTTTGTTTTTTGTTTTTTGACAGGCAGAGTGGACAGTGAGAGAGAGAGACAGAGAGAAAGGTCTTCCTTTGCTGTTGGTTCACCCTCCAATGGCCGCCACGGCCGGCACGCTCTGATCCGATGGCAGGAGCCAGGTGCTTCTCCTGGTCTCCCATGGGGTGCAGGGCCCAAGCACTTGGGCCATCCTCCACTGCCTTCCTGGGCCACAGCAGAGAGCTGGCCTGGAAGAGGGGCAACTGGGACAGAATCCGGCACCCCGACCGGGACTAGAACCCAGGGTGCTGGCGCTGCAGGCGGAGGATTAGCCTAGTGAGCCACAGCACCGGCCCGCCCAGAGTTCTAAAAATAGTTTATGCAAGAAACCAGCTTGGCCTCTGTGACTCCCCGGAGCCGTGGACACCCGCCTTGTTCACTGTGACAAGGCCAGTCGCTCTGTGCCCCTCACTTTGCCTGTCAAATGATTAGCTGAACAGTCTGTCGGCCCTGGCCCACTGGGACAGAATGCTTGTCAGCCACACTCCAGCTCTGTCCCTCTCCTCCCCTCTGGGCTCTGGACTTCGGCCACCTCCAGCCCGAGTCAGCAGGCAGCCTCTCCACAGCACAGGCTGGCCTAGGGCCCAACATTCTCCATCTTCCTTCCCATCCTGCCACCCTTTCACCCCACTTCCCTGCACCCGCTCCTGCCTGTGCGGCTTACTCCTCTGTTCGAAAGAAAACCCCTTTGGGGCTGGCGCCGCGGCTCACTAGGCTAATCCTCCGCCTTGCAGCGCCGGCACACCAGGTTCTAGGCCCGGTCGGGGCGCCAGATTCTGTCCCGGTTGCCCCTCTTCCAGGCCAGCTCTCTGCTGTGGCCAGGGAGTGCAGTGGAGGATGGCCCAAGTGCTTGGGCCCTGCACCCCATGGGAGACCAGGAGAAGCACCTGGCTCCTGCCATCGGATCAGCGCGGTGCGCCGGCCGCAGCGCGCTGGCTGCGGCAGCCATTGGAGGGTGAACCAACAGCAAAGGAAGACCTTTCTTTCTGTCTCTCTCTCTCTCACTGTCCACTCTGCCTGTCAAAAAATAGCAAATTAAAAAAAGAAAAGAAAAGAAAAGAAAACCCCTTTGGGGCTGCCTGTAACACCAGCATCCCATATGCGCGCTGGTTCATGTTCCAGCTGCTCCCATTCTCATCTGGCTCCCTACTAATGTGCCTGGGGAAGCAGCGGAAGAAGAGCCAAGTCCTTGGCCCCACACCCACGTGGGAGACCTGGGAGAAGCTCCTGGCTCCTGACTTCGGATTGGTCCAGCTCTGGCCATTGCAGCCATTTGGGGAGTGAACCAGAGGATAGAAGACCTTTCTCTCTCTCTCTCTCCCTCTCTCTCTGCCTCTGCCTTTCAAATAAATAAATAAATACTTTTAAAAAGTCTTTACAAATAATTTGTAATTGAAAACATTTAAAAATTATTTGAAAGGGAGAGAGAAAGAGGGAGGCAGAGGTGGAGAGAGAGAGAGAAAGAGAGAGAGAGAGAGAGAAAGAGAGAGAGAGAGAAAGAAAGAGAGAGAGACAGAGAGAGAAACTCTTTTGTCTGTTGGTTCAACCCGCAAATGCTCAGAACACCCAGAGCTGGGCCAGGTCAAAGTTGGGGACTCAGTGAAGGCCCGTATGTGGGTGGCAGAGGTGCGAATGCTTGAGCTCTCACCGGCGGCCTCCCTGGGTGCACATTAGCAGGAAGCCGAATTGGAAGCAGAGCGGGGACTCAGATACGGGATGTGGCGTCGTCGTCACCACTGTGCCAAATACCTGTCCCTCTGCCCATCTGTTTTCTCCCTAAGAAATCTTCCCATGAAGCCAGTAAACCCTTGACCTCGGCCCCCTCAGCTCTGTGCTGACTCCATCCCAGGAGAGACCCTTCTCCAGGCAGGGCCACCCCCCACCCCACCCGCATGGCCAGCCGGCCCCTTTCTCTCCATTTTCAAAGAGAGTCCCCCGTGCATAGCTTCCTGCCCTGCCCGTTGCCCTGATGGCAAAGACACCTGCTTCTGGGAGCCAGGGGAGAAGCACTGTGGTTCCGGTCTTGTCGGGGCGTGCACGGAAGGGTCAGGAGCCGCTCCCAGGTCTCAGCGCTGGGCTCGGGGACTCTCCCTCCACCTCGCCCGCTCCTAGCCAGGCTGGGTGCGACTGGGTGTGAGGTCAGGGCCGGGGCAGCTTGGGCGTGGTTGTCACATGCAGAAGATTAAGAAGAGCAGCAGAAGGAAAGAGATGCGATGCTATTTCCAATAAGGAATTTATTTGTCTTAAAAAACAACAGTGGTTCGATCTGGATACAGCAGCACTGTGACATATCAGACGGAACACAAAGACGCAGGGTATCCGGGAACAAAAGCCGCCATCTTCAATGATTTCCATTCATCAGTGTTAAAATCTCCCTGAAAACAACAGAAGCCTTTGGATACTAGAAATTATTATTATTACTTTAACAACACCGACAGCCACGAAACTCTTCTAGTCAAGGATGTTTGCTTTTGATCTATTATAAAAATGACTTCTTGACGGATTGGGGAAGACATCTAGATTCTAGAAGATTAAGACCACTTTTTAAGTGTTTAAAACCCTGTCTCCAGCATGTGCCTGTACTTTTAGGTCTGCTTGTTTGGGGTCTGCGGTGCACACATCTGAGCTGTGGGAGCAGGTGCAGGAGGTGTCTCTGGGGACCAGGCTCCCCAGTCACCATGGAGAGAAGTGAGCTCTCTACTGCTCACAACTTACACAGCTTTATCCCTTCCCAATGCACAGATTCCACATTTAGCAAAGGCTCAGAAGCGGGAAGGCCTTGGAACACGAGCCAACCCAAAAGAGGCTGCTGTGGCAGGGCCCAGGTGTCCAGGCGGATGTGCAAGCCCACAGCAGCGTAAGAAGAGGAGTGAGTGTTGCCCAGGCTGGCTGGCATTTCCTTTGCTCTCAGGAGATGCCCAGGGGCCCCAGGAACCCGGTTCCCTCTGACAAGGCCGGGGGTGATAGCAGGCTGGGGGAGGCTGGGTGCCCTCCGTGTTTTGAGGACCATGGCTTAGTGAGAACGTCAGTGGGAAAACAGGACCCGTGCTGCAAGTCTTTCTCCAAGGGCCGAGGTGTGGGAGACAAGACTTAACAGTGGGGTGGGCTCCTCGGAAAGCCTGGAACCGTCTTGGCTTCCAGACGGGCAGCCCTCAGCACCCTCAGGGGCTGCCCCGAGCTCCAGGGGTGTCCATGTTGCTGTCCCTGGGGGCTGCCATCAGCCGTGCGTGTCAGCAAGGCCACACTGCTGTGTCTGCCTCGCCAAGACGGGCAACGCTTTAGGGAAACTTGTTCAGCTGCTGTGCAGCGAGTAGCCCCCGGCCTCAGCAGTCTAAAGTGTGATATTCCTGGCCGAGGAAGACTCGAGAACAAGCTGACGTGGGGGTCGGGTCTTCTTCACATTCGGGGAGCCTCGGTGGGCTCCCAAACCCTTGTAGTCCACGGTGATCAAAGCCAGGACCGCCCACGACTACTGGGGACAGCTGCTTGGCCCCCAAGCAGCGCAAGCAGAGACACTGGCGGGAGACCTGGTCCCATCCCAAAGGCAAACGCCCAGGGAAGGCAGTGTCACCCCGGGCACAGGGACGGCTCCTCTGCAAAGAGCTCAGGGGCACCTAAGAGAGTTGGGTCCGCTCACTGTCCCGGTCAGCCTTGCCCTGGACTGGAGGGTGGCGGAAGGGATGGTTTCTAGTTTTAAAAAGTCTTCTAAAAATGCAGCTATAGAAACCAAGGTTGGGAAGCGTGAGGAGGCAGGAATGGGGACCAGGGTCTCGGTGGGAAAGGGGTGGCCTGTCCCATACTGTTCTAGTGACTTCCTTTTTGTTACAAAGCCTGGGACAGGCTGGAAGGAAGGGGAGGGTTGCGCAGGCCCGGTGGCTCTGCCCCGTGTCCCACGGGCATGTGTGGAGGACAGGTGGGGACCATGAAGGAGCTCAAGTGGCCCCAAGAGTCTGGCCGAGGCCTGTGCGTGGGACCTCACAGACGCAGGATCTCGCAGGCGCAGGAACGCGGCAGCCGGCTGCGTCTTCCTCCTTGGTGCGCGGGATTCCCGCCAGCCAAGGACAGCGCCCTGCTCGGAGGCACAGAGACTGCAGAGACTTAGCCGCAACCCTGGGTTCCCCAGGGAGCACTGGGCAAAAGGGGCGGAGCTTCTGGCCAGAGGTGGAGGGGGTGTGGTTTTTAGGGGGTGTGGCCTGGACTGGTGGTTACTCTTGGAGGGTCTTAAAATACTGTCCCAAGACCTCCCACCTCCTCAGTGAAACCTGAACGTAGGTTTGCTTTGTTTTCAGCAGCCTGGTGAGAGCGCTGGGCCTAAAGTGACATCACACGTGGAGGGGCCCGGGGGAGTCTGGCCATTTCTTCTTGCCTGTTTGTGAGAATGACCTCGTGTACACACACACACACACACACACACCCAGTCGCAAAGGTCAGGCCCCTCGTGGGCAGCTTGTCCCAGGGGCCTGCGCCTGTGCCTCCAACCCCTCCCCAGAAGCTCGGGCGCCCAGCTGCTGGGTCACGGAGAAGCACGTTTGGGGCGGTCACAGGCAAAGCCCCCTGGTGGCCGGCGGCTGCGGTTCTCACAGGGCAGGGATATTGGCAGATGCAGATCCCCGGGCCTCACTCACAGAGGTTCCCATTCGGCAAAGCCTGGGAATCTGCATTTTAACAACGCAGGCCCCACACGGCGAGAAACCTGGCAGCTGCTGGGTTCTGGGGCAGAATCGGACGCCAGGGGCTCAGCCAGGTAGCGTGGGGGAGGGCAGCCACTCACCCTGCCCGGGAGGGGAGGGAGGACAGGTTTGCCCCTTGTCACCTCTTGGGAGCAGCAGGGATTGGCCAGCCGCTGGGGCCGTGCAGCTGAGCAGCAGGGGGCCAGAGCGGCCTCTAGGGGCCTCTGGTCTGGCACAGCCGCCCGAGCCCTGCAGGGGCTCCTCGCGCCAGAAACCTGGAGATCCGAGATGTGAGATTCCGCCTCCTGGGCAAAAGACGGGAGTGTCTGAGCACCTCAGGGGGCCCGCCTCGCCCGGGAGGGGGGGCATCTCATCTGCCTGAGACACAACCCAAGCAGCGAAACTGGGGGGCCTTGGAGAGGCCTCAGGGTGCCCAGGACACATGCTGGGGTCCTCCCTGCAGTTGCAAAGGTGGGCACGTTCAGCACGACCCGCGCCTCCACCCCCGGGCGCCTCCACGGGGCTGGGAGCTAGGAGTTCCACGACCGCACCTTGTCACCTCCACGCCATCCTTAAAAACAAAGTCCAGCAGCCGGGACCGTGCGGAGGCAGAGCTGAAGCGGCTCCCAGAAGACACAGGTGGCAGAGGCCGAGGCGACCACGGCGGCGTGCGCCCCCCCCCCCAGGAGATGGGCACACCCCCAGCAACCACTCGGGTCCCCAAGGACAATCCCCTGGCTGTGGCCTGCAGGAGGGACGCTGTCCCCAAGTGTGCGTGGTTCAGGTTCTTACAAGCCAGCGGTGGTGATGACGACACCCGTGACAGTGCGGCGATGGGACCAGGGAGTTGGACATAGGCAGATGCGACCAATCCTTTCAAAGTGGAAGTGAATCATTTTCTACATTTAATAAAAATGTTGAGGCTCCGGAAGTTTTGAGCCAGTTTTTTTTTTTCTTTTTTGGTAAATCCCCCGCCCCCGCCCCCCTAACGTCTTAAACACATGGCTTAATGCAGCTGTACAGAAAATATACACCCTCAAAGTCTGACTTTCATTTAAATACAAATATACAAAATGTAAACTGAGACGATAGAGAAATTTACAAAACTTGTCTTTAAAAATAATAGAGACAAAATTCAGTTCTAGCTGGGATACTGTTAAAACGCGTGCAAGGTGTCGCGTCCGACGGGACCTCTATTGCAATGTTCGGCAAGGCGCGGGGCCGCCTCGAGAAACAGACCTGAGTGGGGGTTTCTTTGAGAAACCTCGAGGCTGTGCGTCGCGGGGGCGGCGGGCGGCGGGCGGCAGCCCCCCGGACGCAAGTCCTGCTCCCGAGGCCAGGGCCGGCGCCGCTGCGCACGCAGGCCGGAGTGCACACTAGCTGCTTCCAGTGGAGTTCGAGCTGACGTGGTTGGAATTTATGTGGTGGTTGAAACTGCTCTTGGTGTTGGACGAACTCTTGGCATTGTTCTGGTGCTAGTGGGGAGAGAGAGAGAGAGAGAGAGAGAGAGAGAGAGAGAGATGCTAGAGTCAGCCCCCTTGATCAAGCCTGGGCTTGACACAGCCGCGGCTCTGGGGGCCGGCTGCTCCTGCTTTTGGCTGCCATTTGCATTCTGCCCCCAGACCCAGCTCCGGAGGTCCCCCGGTGGGCACAGGGTTCGACCCCGGGCCTGGGAAGAGACCCCCGGCTGAGGGGCGCAGCCCCTCCTGTGATGCCCTGCTGGCCTGCCTGGGCTGGGCTGCGCCAGCTGCCTCTTCCTGGCTGCCGCCTCGGGGAAGTCATTCCCCGCCACGTCCCCACCCGGGTCACGGGTCAGAGCAGCTCCTTTAACGGGGCTGCAGGAAGACGTGAGACCCAACGGGTGCTGGCTGCGTGCTCCTGTGACCGGGCGGGCGTCTGCACCCGGGCCCTGAGCGCTGCCGGGGGAGGGGGATGCTTGCTGCGAAGGTGCTGGCGCTGGGCACTCAGCCAGGGCGCCGTCCTCTGGGCCGTGGCCGTGTCCACCCCCGTGCTTCAGGCCGGCAGAGGCTCCCTAAGCTATCACACAAGGGGGGATGCCAGAGCCGGATTTGAACCTGGGCCGGGAGACCCTACGGCCAGTCCCCATTCTAAGATAAGGGGGTCCTGGGGGCTCAGCCACACAGGGGAGGGGACAGTCATTTCTTTCTGGAGCTTCAATTGTGGCCAATGGCAGCATTTCCACATTGTGTTTTCCCAACACGAGTGCGTTATGCAGTAGAAAGTGACCCATGAAGCTTTTGGGTAAGACCACAGTTCCAGGTGCCGCCCCGTGTATCTCTCCCCAGACACCTGTGTGTGCTTCTGCCCTCTGACCCCGAGGCCGTTCCCAGGGGCTCACCAGCTGGGTGACCTTGGGCAAGTCCCTTCACCGCTCTTGGTCTCAGTTTCCGTATCTGTGAAATGGGGCAATGAGGTCTGCACTTCACTAGGTTGCCCGAGCACAGGACCGTTGGGTCCGAGTCCTGGGACCATAGCCTGGCCCCAGGAGGCACTCCACACACACCGGGGGCAGGGGGGAGGTGAGCGAGATGCTGAGGGCCCAGGGTTTTGTGCAGCCTGGATAGGCAAGCCTTTGAAAAGCTCTCAGCCGAGGGCCTGGTCTACAGCCCAGCTCTGTCAACGCCACCTTCATCCCCGCAGCAAAGAGGGAGGGGACTGGGCCTGGGGACCAGGGGTGTGTGTGTGTGTGGGGGGAGGCACCCAGGGCCCAGGATGAGACCCCCAGGGCTGTGGCTTCACGAAGGGCCAGGCATAAGGAGGCATTACTGTGGCCACTGTCATGGCTGCTGGGCGGGCTGGGGCCCTCGAAGTTCCCCATTCCCCAGGCCTGCTCGACCCCTTCCTCCAGGGCCAGGCTCCGAGGGGGAGAATGTGCCTCCCCAAAAGTAGGCTCCACTGGCCAGCGGCTGGGGGCCCAGCACCAGAAGGGGTCCACCCCAGGAGCCGTGAGGTCCTGCAGGCTCAATCCCCCCACACACCTGCTCTCTTAGGTGCAGCCTGTACCTAGGGAACTTTACCAGGGCCCAGGGAGGCAGTGGTTCTCATCCGGGGGCTCTCACCACCCAAGAGTCCCTGGCACTGCCTGGCGGCGTCCTTGGCTGGCACAACTGGGGAGCTGAGGCACTCCCGTGTCTCGAGGGCAGTGGTGGGATCCTGTGAAGCCGGGGACACCCTTGGTCCCCCCGAACACAACAGGGTCGGGGTTGAGAGAGCTGGACGGGCTGCCTGTTCTGCCCTGGGGTTCCCTCGGCCATGGGGGTTTCCGGGTCTGTGGACAGGCTGGCCAGCCCTCCTGCTGCTCCCACCCCAGGTGGGACTCTGCAGCTCTGGGCTCGAGTGGCGCTGAGGCAGGGCCTGGCGGGGGCGGGGCCCTCACCTGCCGCCGGAAGATCCGGTGCAGCAGCCCCTTCTTGGGCGGCTCCGGGGCGTGGCTTCGGTTCAGGTCCGGCGAGGGGGTACCATTGGGTCCGAACACATTCAGCTCCTTAAAGCACTCGGTCTCGATCATCTGCAGGGCCCGGCACAGACACGGATCCCTCGTCTGCCAGCCCCTGAGCTGCCCCTGCCCCTGCCCCCCCCCCACCCGGATCCCTCGTCTGCCAGCCCCTGAGCTGCCCCTGCCCCTGCCCCCCCACCCCGGATCCCTCGTCTGCCAGCCCCTGAGCTGCCCCTGCCCCCCCCCACCTGGATCCCTCGTCTTCCAGCCCCTGAGCTGCCCCTTCCCTTGCCCCCCCCACCACCTGGATCCCTCGTCTGCCAGCCCCGGAGCTGCCCCTGCCCCCGCCCCCCCCCCCGGATCCCTCGTCTGCCAGCCCCGGAGCTGCCCCTGCCCCCCCCCCCCATCCCTCGTCTGCCAGCCCCTGAGCTGCCCCTTCCCCTGCCCCCCCCCACCTGGATCCCTCGTCTTCCAGCCCCTGAGCTGCCCCTTCCCCTGCCCCCCCCACCACCTGGATCCCTCGTCTGCCAGCCCCAGAGCTGCCCCTGCCCCCCCCCCCCCCGGATCCCTCGTCTGCCAGCCCCGGAGCTGCCCCTGCCCCTGCCCCCCCCACACCACCCGGCCTCTACCTCGAGGGCGGGACAAAGCCCTGCTCTACAGGCCCGTGGCTGGGCGCAGGTCCTCACTGCCTACTGACGCTGTGGCTGTGTGCGTGCTGCCTCCCCGGGGAAGAGGGGGACACTCCTCTTCCCACCACCAAACCTTTGCAGCCCTGGCTGCCTGCACCCAGCACTGCCAGCTCGTCCCAAGCAGCGCTGACTTCCGCTGGCTCCATCCCGCCCGGGCCTCCAGCTCGCCCCAGCTTTGCCTTTCCTTTCCCAGGCAAACTTCCCTGGGGCCCAGTCTTGCCTCCTGTTGCCTCGCAGCCTGGCCAGGGCCCCAGGGACCACCCCGGCCGCCAGCTCTCCATCCTCGCCATGCTCCGCCCAGAGGGGTGGGGGTCGCCGGCCGCCCCTCCGGCCGAGAGCCAGGCTCACCTCGTTTTGCCACGGGATGGACACGGAGCCGGTGGAGAACTTGGAGTAGAAGTCGTCGTCTGTGTGGTCCAGGTTGACGCCCTTCACGGTGGAGAACTGCTCAATGTCCAGCACGTCCTTGCAGTAGACGGCCCGGGGCTGGCGGAGGTGGGGCTTGGTCACGCACGGCCCGCAGGGGCTCTGCCTCCCCGAGCCAGGCCTTGGGGGCTTGGGTGGGGGGCAGTGGGGACATCTTCCTGAGATGCTCCCCGAAACTGCTGCTGCCGTCTGGGGCAAAACCAGAGCTCGGGGCGTCCACACGCCCTAACTGGGGCTCCTCCTGCCACTGTTCCCACACTCAGACCACAGGCCTTCCAGCTTGGGCCAGGGGACGGACAGGGCCCCTCTGGGCATCCACCGCCCCTGCCAGACATTCTTGCTGCCCTGGGAGCCCACGCATCCGGAGGCGCCCACGTCCCCAAGCATCTCGGTTCGGGGCCTCTGGGCCACTCCTGCACAGCAAGGATGACGAGTGAGGCCCGGGGCCAGGGCAGCAGGGCCTCGCTGCTTGTGGGGACGCACACAGGCGATGTTGAAGAACAGAAAGAAACAGCACCTGTAACCGAAAGGCGTGCACGCAACCCCAGCGCACGGCTTCCTTTTGGAATCCACTTATTGTGGTTTTGAGAAGATTCAACTGAGGCGAAAAGATTAAGCCAACAATAGCCTCCTGGCTTACGATGGTGGCCACTGGGCCTGGGCGAGGCCATCACCAGGGCCTGTGCTGGTGCAGCCGGGATGGGCCAGGGGAAGGCTCCGCCCCGCCCGCCTGGTGACTCACTATCTGGGAACCACAATGAGCTGTGGGCCGCAAGGGGCCCAAGGGCCTGGCCCTGCTCACTCCCCTGCACCTTGGTGGTGTCCCACCCAGGTGACCAACCACACCTGCAAAACCACCACTTCAGTGCCGAAAGCAGGGCAGGTCGCTCCACCGCCACCCCCGCCTTTGCCTGGACTCCTCTCCCAGGGGGCCCTATTTCTTTAATTTCAGGGGCGGTTACCGACACCTCCCCTCCTTCTCTTCAACCCAGAAGTCCCAGGAAGGAAAGACCCGAGTGCTTTGTTCACTGCAGTGGTCCTGGGGGGGTGGTGGGAAATAGTTCCTGCGCTGTGACTCAGCCCATCCGGTCACCACAATGACAGGTGTCCCAGTGACAGGATGGCCACCGGCTTCTGAGCCTTTGTCACAATGCAGCCGGGGCACCCACCTCCTCTCCAAGCCAACACGGCCCCCATGACACAGTGGCCATGTACACATGGTCATTCTATGTAGTGCCCGGGAGTACTGAGCTGTGTCCACTCCCCAAGCCCTTGACAAAACAAACGACAGACTGCTGACTGTGACACTTCCTGGCACACGGCGGCTCTCGAGCCCGGTTGCATGTTGGAATCTCCTAGGAGATTTAAAAAATCCTGGTGCCCAGGCCTCATCCCAGATTCTCAGGCCCAGGATTCGTGCATGCTTTTCAAGGGATCCCATGTGGGCAGCCAAGGCCGAGAGCAAACGCGGGATCGGGATCCTCCCCGCCACTTGCTGAAGTCCCTCTGCAGGCCGAGCCTGTGGCGCCCAGCGACCCTGCTCTCTTATTCTCAGAGTCCCTGCCTCCCTCGAGAAGGCGCTCCCTGGTCACCCCCAGCACCGCTGCTCTAACGGGCCGGCTGGGGCCAGCGCTGTGCTCCCCAAGCCTGCTGCTGCCCTCCTGCCTGGTCCCCACGACCAGGGCGTCCTCCCCTCCAGGGGGACCTGGCGTCCAGGCACCGTCCCCATCCTCAACTCTCAGTGCCACACTGGTTCTGGACGGGGGTGGGGAAGCCCTGGTCTGTGGTGCACTCTCACTGGGGCCTAGGGCAAGACACCCATGTGAAGCTCCCGGGTGCAGTCAGCTCTCAGCGGGGGCAGTGCCCATGCCTCTGTGGTCCCCAGGCAGTGCCCCGGTGGGCGCCTTTTTCAGCGCGCAGGAGCCTTGGCTGAAGAACAGAGACCCGAGCACGGCCTTCCTGGTCCTGACCGCTAGCTGTGACACCCCAGGCCCCTCTGGCCTCTGCTGGGTCTGCCTGTGAACCTGGGCTTTACCACCACGTGGGGGCTCCCCAGAACAGAACCACTGGGTCCCTGCGATCTGAGCCGACTGTGCCGGGTCCAGCCCAGAGTGTAAGCAGTGCACCGGTGCACCCAACCTGAACGGAACGTGGTGGTCCTCGACCCGCGTGCACGCTCTCCCATCAGTTCTCATTTCTCCTGCTGGGTCGGGCCAGCGGGTGTCACTGGCCTCATGGGACAGGCGAGGAACTGAAGCTGAAAGATTTGTCCAAGTCCCTGGCCTAGGCCAGCTCCCCAGTTTCTGCACACTCTTTGTGGAGCTCCCCAGCCCATATCCTACCTGCACTGCCCGGCATCAAGTTCATTGGCAACGTCAGCGTGAAGTGGCCTGGAGGGAAGGGGCAGGGGGCACGCTGGTCCCACAAAGACTGGGGGGCCCAGGCCTGCGGAGCAGCGTGGGGGTGGGGGTGGGGATGGGGGGCTACTCACATCTGGAACAAAGGGAGGGTCCAACATCCCGGCTTCTAAGCGCTTGAAGTTCATGTTCCTGAAGAAGGGGTGCTTCTTGACCTCGGCGGCACCCCCCTCCTGGCAGCCCAGCCTCTGCTTCGCATCTTTGGTCAGCAGCTGTGACAAGAGAGCCCCCAGAGGACAGGCAGGTGACAAGAGTGACAAGAGGACAGGCAGGTCGTCCCGTCCACGGCCAGGAGGGCAGAGCAGCCATTGTTCTTCCCACGGGTGTCCCGGCACCCTTCCCGGTGCCCCTCCAGCCTCCGCCACGTCTGTGCCCCCGTCAGTACCCGAAGACGCTGCCCCCCGAGCCACGCCAAGCACGTTTGCGGCCCCACGTCCATGGCACAGCTGGATGCTGTGATGGGAGGGCAGGGTCTTGTCTGCGTCTCCGCCCCACTGGATGCCCCCATGTGCTACAGTTCCTGGGCCTGCACTGTTAGTGACTCACGGGAGTGGCAGGGCCCCGGGACTGGCTCTGCAGGTCTCTGCCTCCCCCAGCAGACCTGTGTGCTGCAAGAAGATGCCGCAGCCAAGGGGGTGCCCAGGGGGGTCAGGGGGAGGCTTCGTGGGGAAGGGGCAGCTGGGCTGTGTGCAACTTGCCAAACAGGCCCTGGAGGCTGGGGAGGTGGAGCAGGGCACAGGTGGAAAGAATCTGGGCAGTGGGGTCCCGCAGCGCAGGTATGGGGAGCATGGTGGGGGTGGTCAGGGTCAAGGGAGCTGGTTTGGGAGAGATGATGCGGGGGTGGTCCTGAGGGCCAGGTCAGGAGGGAGGATTCCGATCGGGAGGCAGAGGAGGCTAGAGACAGTTGCGGGAGGCGTGATCTCGTCACAGCCAGGAAACAGGAAGGCTGGCAGGCAAGGCGAGGTGGGTGAAGGTGCAGCCCGATGGGCAGGGCCTTGGCTGGCTAGGGCTGGCCCAGGGAAAGCCAAGGCCATGAGTGTTCTGTGACTCTGCTCTCTGTATTCTCAGGGTCCACACCTTCCTCCAGTAGGCCTCTGTCCCTCCCCTGCACTCCGGGGCCCCCACCTCCTTTGTTCCATGGAGTACAACACTTGTATACAGCTGGTGTCTACTAAGTGGGCCAAAGTCAAGGTAAAGGGAGTCCAGCCCCGTCCGCCACCAGCACCCTGAATTTGCCTGCACTCCTGGGATGCACCTTTCCTGCCAGCTGGCCCCCGTGTGGCAGGCACGGAGCTGGCCAGGACGCTGTGCAGAGAGCAGGCAGTGGCCCCCTGCAGCTCACAGCCTGCGGCAGAAGGTGCCTCCTTCCAAACAAAGAAGTCAAAGCGGGACAGGCAGCAGGTCCCATCCCTGAGGGAACCGAGCCAGGTATCACCCTTCAGTCCACCAACCACTGCGCCGTGGCTGGGGTCTGGTGCCCACGCCTCAGCCGCTCTTCTCTCGGCTAATGAGTTGGGCCCTGTTGGGCCCAGGGTCCTCCCTGCTCCCAGAAATCCCAAAGAAGCAAGGCTCCAGCTGTGGCCCCCGAAGCCCGCAGCGACCAGCCCCAACAGGTGGTATGGATGAGGGCCACAAAGGTAAGGGGGGCTGGGGGCGGAGCCTGGCTGCTCATTAGCAGCTGCCAGGCTGAACGCCAGCCAGACCCTGGTTTGATGTGAAGTCTCCTCTCGTCGTAAACTCTTGGCAATCAGCCCACCAACCTCCCCTTTCTACGACGCAGCGCACAGAGTGAACAAAACACTCCTCTAAAGCTGCCTGTTTCCCAGCTCGGCTCAGGCCGGTGTTTGCAATTGTGTGCAGTGACACGGGGGGATGAGGGAGAGGAGGTGTGAGCTGGGGTGGAGGGCAGGCAGAGTGGGCTCCTTGGAGGAGGACTGCAGACGGGCTGGAAGTGCAGGTGGGACCAAGAAGGCCGAGGCCAGAGAGAGAGCAGTAGGAGGCTGAGGAAAGTCAAGGCAGGTGGACGCTGGGTCTGGGCTGAGGGATTGGACCCACGGACAGGGAGGGGCACGAGCTGCATGACTTCCCGACCCCAGGGCAGGGCTGCCAAGACGGAACGGGGCTAGAACCAGGGCCCATGACCGGCCTCCTGGCTGTGTGTGGAGCTCCCTTCCCAGGCTGGCTGGCAGGGGACAGGTGCTGTGGTTAAAGCAGTACAGGACATCAAGACCAGCATCTCCAAACTCCAGGATCATGGGTAAAAGACAGAGGCTCCAGGAGGAAGACAAGGGAAGGGGGGGGGGGTCTACACTTTGCACCCAGGGGCTGGGCCTGCCGTCCCTGCAGTTGGCCACCGCCTTTCTCCACAGTGGCCACCAGGGGGCAGCCGAGGGACAGCAGCTCCTGGTCCCGGCTGCATCAGGAGAACCGGCCACAAAGATGATTGGGAGACTTGTGGGGAAAGAGGGGTTCTTCACCCTCACAGCCCATCCCACACCCCTGCTCAGGTCTCTCAAGACTTGCTTCTCTGAACTCCTGAGCTTGACCTAGGACATTTGGTGGTGCTCTGTCCGTGGCTGTCAGCCCCCCACTCCCCACCCCGGTCCAGGTTGGTCACGCTGGATAGACACCCTGCCATGGCTTAACCACGCATGGTGGCACCCACATCTCCACTTCCTGCTGCTCCACAGCGCATCCTGCTCCCCTACCCCGCCTCTGCTGTGACTGCTGGACCTCCATGGGGCCCCAGCTGCACAGGGCCGCGGGCCATGCGGCTGGAGAGTCAGTTTGCAGGAGATACTCTGTCTCCCACTCCCTCAGCGACTCCTGCCAGACGCAGCCAAGTGCAGATGCAGCCCCCAACACTTCTTCCCGGAGCGCTGTGACCAGAGAATAAAGCTGGCGTGGGGAAGCCGTCGAGAGGGCAGACGGCCGCGCTCAGCCACTCAGCTCCTGGGCCACCGGCGGTGCAGTCCCAGCGTGCTGGAAGCAGAAGCCACTGCTCCTCAGCGCCGGGGTCCGCTCTTCCCCAAGCTCAGGCCGGGGTTGTTCGTGCACAGGTGAACCTGCTGCAAGGCCCCTGTGGTTCAGGCAGGTGATCCGCCAGCCCGCCTGCTGCTCCAGGTGTGGTGGGGCTCTAGGGAGAGGACGCGGGGGGCTCCAGGCCCCTGCTGTCCCCCATGGCTGCAGTGAGGGTGTCGGCACGGCTGGGCCTGGCACGGAAGGTTGAGGGACCCGGGAGGGCATGGCTGGAACTCGGAACCTGAGCCAGGCAGGGGCAGGAAGTGCCCATCTGCCCACAGAGCCAAAAGGAGGGCCTGGGCCAGCCCCAGGGTGGGGAGGGCCTTGGCCCAGGGCTGGGTTCCCTCCCGCTCTAATGCTTGTGACAATTCCCATGGCTCCTTCCTCCCTCTGGCCTCCCAGGCAGACTGTAAACATATCACACCTGCACGTGCAGCCCTTCATCTCAAGTCAGTGTGGGGGGTGTCCAGGGCTGTTGGGAGCAGGCAGCCGAGGTCAAGGGCAGGGGCTCGCCATGGTCCCTTTCCATCTTGGACACCAGCTCAGACCATCTCTTCCCTGTCCTGGGCTGGCTTCCCCCACAAAGCTGGGTGTGAGGGGCCTCACACGGTTCACCTTAGCCCCTCCCCTGGCTCATGGGGTGCCCTGGCCCCCACCCAGGCTTTTCCTGAATCCCTTCTTGGCCACACGTGTCCACAGCGGGGGGCACCTGCCCCTCTGGCATGGGCTGTGCCGCCCGCACCCTGGCTGCCCTGGCTCTGGTCCCGCTGGCGGGCAGCCGGGAGCCGCGCGGGGCCTCACCATCTTGCAGATGGACTTGGCTTCCTCGGAGAACTTGTGGGAGTAGGCCTCCTCGGTGTCCAGGACCCGGCGGTCCACTTCCTCCCGCTTCACCTTCTCCTTGCGGCCGCGGAACGGCGACTGGCCCTCGATCATCTCGTAGATGAGGCAGCCCAGGCCCCAGTAGTCAGGGCTCAGGCCGTACCTCTGGTTGTTCAGGACCTCTGGAGCTAGGGGTCGAGGAGAGGGGTGAGGAGGGTGAGAGACAGCGGGGGCAGGGCAGAGCCCAGGCACACGGGGCCAGTGCTGCTCCGTGCCCCAGCTGGGCCTCAGCCATCCTGCACCCAGGAGCGATGGCGTCGCTCACAGAAGGCCTGTGGTTTCACGCTGAAACACTCCTCCCTGCCAAGTCCTACCCAGCCATGTCTGTTAATACTGCTTCCTCCAGGAAGCCTGCCCTGATGGCTCCCTTCTGTGCTTCCTGAGGGACTCTGACTGTGGCTTCAGACTTTGGACCTCAGCGCGTGGAAACTCCACGCTGACTCTTTGTTTCCCCTACTGCAACGTGAGCTGCTTACTCCCTGCTGTGTCCCCACTAACACACGTGACACCTGGCACACAGCAGGTGCTGCACACAATTGTTCCCGTGAATAAAAGTGGGTCCTCCTCAATTAAAGATTGCTTTGATGAACAATTACTTAAATTTACCACTCCCTCCTAGGTCTTCCTTACCCTTTGATGGAATGAATTATAGAATCACCACAGAAGTGTAAAAAAAGACAGCTTTGTGTCATCGGGCAGGCCAGAGGCAAATGCATCCGTACACGCCCTGGCAGGCATACAACAGAGATTGTGCACGACAAATATGCAACACTGTGCACAGGCAGGAGCTCACTCAGGTATGCAGGGAGAGCCATCATTTGTCCACCTACCCATCCGCGCATTCATGTATGCATGTATGCATCCACCTCTCCGTCCATCCATCCATCCACCCACCTCTCCATCCATCCACCCACCCATCCACCCATCCATCCACCCACCCATCCACCCATCCATCCACCCACCCACCTATCCATCCATCCCTCCACCCACCCATCCACCCATCCATCCATCCACCTCTCCATCCATCCACCCATCCATCCACCCATCCATCCATCCACCTCTCCATCCATCCACCCACCCATCCACCCATCCATCCATCTATCCATCCACCCATCCATCCATCCATCCATCCACTCATCCACCCACCCACCCATCCATCCATCCACCCACCCACCTCTCCATCCATCCATCCACCTATCCACCCACCCACCCATCCATCCACCTACCTATCCATCTATATATCCACCCAATCCACCCATCTATCATAATATTTACATGGGCGCTCTCTCTCTCCCTCTCTCTCTCTTTCTCTCCACCCCCCCCCCCCAGGTTGCCCAATGCCATGGCAACTGAAAAGGGACCTTCAGCACCAGAGACAGTGCGGAACTGATGCATCTGCTGCTGGCATGAACCTGGCCTGAGGGTAGCCACGTGCCTGGCTCCCTGGGGGGGGGAAGTGGGGATGTGTGTGAGGAAGCCCAGCCAACGGCCCTGGTTGGAAGGGGGATTACAGGAGGCTGGCTTTAGCAGAGGCGAGGCAGGGCAGGGAGCCGGGGCTGGCCTCTAGCTGGAGTCCCACCGGGTGATGCAGCTGGCTCTGTGCCCCTCACACCCTGGGGCCCTTCCTGGGGTCTCCTTCCTCTGAGGGGTCTCCACAAGAGGGCTGTCGCCCCGCCCAGCACACTGAGCACCAGCCTCAGGTCACTGCCCCTCCTGCCCCCACCCAAGTGATTGACTTGGAGACACAGGTGGGCTTGGGGTCAGGGATTTTAGAGCTTCGTGGAGTCACATTGCTCCTGGGGCCCCCTCCACGCTCCACCCCACCACGCTAAGGCCACCCACCAAGCTCCCCGGGGGAGTCTCTGACTCTGCTTCTGACCAGTGACGCACAAAGCAGCAGAGGGCTCCGTGGGGCGGGCTCCGGAGGCTCAGCACGTGAGGAGCGTGGGCAGAGCCGCACTTACCCATGTAGCCGACGGTGCCCACTCGGCCGCGGATCAGGTCTCCCTCGGGGATCTTCACGGCCAGCCCCAGGTCTGAGATCCTGATGTGGCCTGAGGGGAAGGGCAGGGTCAGCGGGCCCTAGAGGCAGTGGTGCGGACACCGGACCACCCGGCCGGGCCACACACAGGAGACACACACGCTGTCCCGCTCATCTAGCCAGTGACGGCTGCGACCCCAGGCTGCCTTCTCAGGGCCACTGTGGGGCCCTGGGGAGCTCAGGAGTTAGGGGTGGGGGGGGGAGTTATTGCAGTTTCGGAGCAAAACAAAGATGCAAAGGTCACCTGGGTTTGGCTGGCTGCTGGCGGGCAGGCCCCATAAAGTGCCCTAATGGGCTTCTTGGAAGGCGCAGGTCACCAAGTTTAAGGCGCCCTGGCCCGACTCTGGGCTTGCTTCATGGGAAAAGCATGACATCCTCCTGACATTTTGCAACCATTTGCTTAAAGGGAAAGAATTATAAAGCAATTTAGGAAGCAACGCCCTGCGCTGCCTCGCCGGTCGGTGGAGGTTGTTTTCCCTTGCAGGAGCAAGCAGGGGAGGAAATGGCTGGGCTGGCCTGGCAGGGAGGCCCAGGCAGAGCTCAGGGGCAGGGCTGACCCCGAAGGCCCAGGCGACAGGCCCATGCTGAGAGCGCTGCCCCTGCCTGTCTTGCCACCCGGCAGGGTCACTGCCGCATCTTATCCTGCAGGAAGGGACACAACCCGCCCCCTTCCTTGTTTGTGGACACCACGGCCCCCCGCAGCCTGGACCTCAGCAGGCCCGATTCCAGTGACACCTGCCAGGCCGGAGCTGCATCGATTTCTCCGGCTCAGCGGAGTTCGAGAGTTGGGAAAGGGGACCAGGGTGCGTCGGGCCAGCGGCCCGCCTCGGGGCACAGTGGTGCGGGTGGGGCTCACCCCCAGGTGGCAGCTCCCAGCTCCCACCCGCTCCTCCACCCAGCAGCAACTCACACATACCTCCCTCCAGGTCACTGTGGCCTCCCCCAACCCTTCCTGCTTCTGGGGCTGTCTGGGTCTACAGCCTGCTGGCAGGAGACTTGGTTTCTGCTCTTGCCTCCCTATTGACATTATTGGTGACCTTGGCAAGTTGGCCCTTCTAAGCCTCAGTCTTGTCATCTGTAAAATGGGTATAGGAAGCCACCCTGCTCACCCTGCTCCCTCTGCAGAGATGGGAAGATCCAGGCAGACAGAAGAGGGTAAAACCATTCTCCAGGTTGAGAGGCTGAACAGCCGTGAGGGGTTCCTGGGCTGCTCTTGCCCACACACTCCCACCCAAGAGAAAACAGCACTGGGTGGCGTCAGTGATGCCAGTTTTCCCTGATACGGGCCTGGAGGAGCCTCAGTACTGGCTCCGCCCCTGGAAGCACGCGGGGCGGGGCGGGGCGGGGCGGGCACACGGTCTCCACTTCACAAACGGGAGGAGGTGCACGGAAGGGGCTCAGGGCTGCTCTGGACAGAGCAGCCAGTCTCTGGGAATCTGATTCCTCCTTCACTCTCCCGGCTCTGGCTCCAGTTCTCTGTCCAAGCCACACGGCCGTAGGACCTCTGGGCATGCCACGGCGTTCCCCAGGCCCCAGGATGGAGGAGAGGGCTGGGGTCTGCTCCACTTGCCTGTCCCCTCCTAGCGTCAGCCTCTCCTCCCTGAGCCCCTGGGAGGCCCGTGCGTGCGCTGTGCAGGCTGAGATGCTCACTTAGGCTCGTGTCGCCGGCAAAGGGCTTCCCGCGCGCGCGGCCCCGACTTACCGTAATCATCCAGCAGGATGTTTTCAGGCTTGAGATCTCTGCAAGGGGAAGAGAGCAAAGTGCTGAGCGCGGCGGCAAGGGTGCACGGCTGCTGCAGCCCCTGGGCAGCCGGCCGAGGAGCCGCCGCTGCCTTCCCGCCTTTCAGCTCCGCTGTCTGGTGTCCTGCCGGGTCAGGCCATCTTGAGCTAAAGTCTCTCCCCCCAGACATCTTCCTGTCCCTGGAGAGTGACGGGGACGGTGAGGGAGAGGCGGTGCCGGCAGCTGCCCACACGTCGCCAGCTCCCAGGGCTGGGGTGGTGGCAGAGCCCCTCCAGCACCGGGAACGCGGGAGGTCTCGCCTTGCCCTGATGGCCGAGCAGGGTGATGGGGAGAAGTCATGGGAAGGAAGCAGCAGCCGCACACTTGGGCGGGGAGAGAACAGGGAAAGGACCCTAGGGCCCCCTTTGCTACAGCCTGGGAGGAAGCACAGGTGCGGCTGCCTCCTTCTGGCCTCGTCTCCAGGATCTTGGTCACAGGGTACCCAGGATTGGGGGGGAGGCAGTCGGAGTCTGGTTTTACGAGCGACAGTCCTGTCTAGGATAAATGAGAAGAGCCAAGAGGAGCGTTTGCCACTCGGCTGAGCCACGAGGACTCCAGCACAGGTGTCAGGATTGAGGGCTACTCCTCAACCAACCAGCTCTGCATACTTAACTGATGGCCGCTGTCCTCATGAGGCATGATAATGCACCCGGATCCACCCTTGGGGTCTATGCATGGTACTTTCCTTGTTACGCAACTCCAGGATGGCCAGAGCCACCACCAGGTTGGAGTGACAGCTCCCGAGTGGGCCCTGGCCAGAAGCCAAACCCATGGAGAGGCCAAGACCAGAGGTCAGGGGTCAGCGCCGAGCTTCTCTGCCTCACTAAGAGAGGAACTCGGAGCCGTGTTTTTATTACACGAAAGGCAATCAAGTGGAAGATTGTTTTTCTCAATCCTTTTAGGGAGAATTTTCTGACTTCTCTCACTTGAATGAAAACAAAACAGATGCATAAACGGGAGAGGCTGTTGGGGGGAAGGGCTCGCATCAGGACATCTCTTTCTTGGTTTTGAAACCTTCTTGGGCCACCACGAGCTCCATGGTGAAGGTCTTCAGCGGGGGTCCTGTCCAGGGCTCTGGCCCACGGGCTGCTTTAATGCTCGGAATTATTTTTTCTTTTAATTTAAAAGGCAGAGCAAAAGAGAGACATAGACAGAGCCCTGTTTACTGGTTCACTCCCCAAACGCCTGCAACAGCTGGGGCTGGGCCAGGCCAAGCCCAGAAGCTGGGGACTTCATCCAGGTGTGCCAGGTGGACAGCAGGGGACAAGCACTTGAGCCATCACCTGATGCCTCCCAGGGTGCACACTAGCAGGAAGCTGGATCCGAGCCGAGGGCGCTCCAACCCCGGCCCTCCGATTCGGGATGTGGAAGTCCTAACTGCCGGGCCAGCCCACCCAGCTCTGGGCCTGTTCTTCCCCCATGCCCTCTGGGTCTCCTCCCACCTGCCCTTTCTCTGCAGCTCTTTTCCCACTGCGTGGAAGAGACACCCCAGGCCCCCAGGGCCCATTAGACATGAGATCCACTCCTAGCAATTAGTGTGGCACCTCCACCCAAGAAACCGCTTGAACACTCTGGGCCTCACGAATTTTAAAAAATCTTATACTGGCCCATGCATTTGTCCCAGAGATGCGCGCTGATCTATAAAGACTTTCAGGAAAAAATACATTACACTCTGTGGCGGGCAGGGGGTGGGCAAGGAAGGACAGCGGATTCCTGGCCATTCAAGAGCAATGTTTCTGTGCCCTTCTAGACGAGTGGTGGAGGAAAACAACTGGCTACACAATCGCATTCCACCGGATGCCTTGAGAAGTGCGAGGGAACTGTGCCACTTCAAAATATCAGCATCGCACTCACACTTCCAAATAAGTGTGACATTTCAAAATACCAGTGTTTGCCAGTGTATCGACATGGGGTGGAGTATTCTAGACATCTGCTGAAATTGTCGGGTGCAGGGATGTTCACGATTCTTTGCAAAGGGCTAGGCAGACACCGCTCATGGTGAAGTTCAGTGGTCCAGCCAAGTCCCTGTGGGACTGAGGGCAGTGGGAGAGGTGCTGAAGGCGGGGCAGGCTGAGGATGGGTGGGACAAGGGCGCAGGGTGGCGCCCCAGCTAAGCCACCAGACTCCAGGGAGCTCTCCTGGCGCTGTGTTGTCAGGGACCCGTGCGCCTCACCTTGGAGCAGCCACGGGTTTGGGGAGCGTCACTTCCCACATGTGGCCCCCTAAGCCTGGAGAACAGTGACCCGACAGCAGCTCACCCCACCCGCTGGGACTCCGGTACCTGCACCCTGTGCCAGCCAGGCCTGGATCCTCGGGCCCCGCCCACTGGGGCTCAGCCGGGCGCCACTCACCTGTACACGGTGTTCTCGCGGTGCAGGTCTTCCAGGCCGCAGAGGATCTCGGCTGCGTAGAACAAGGCCCGCCCCTCCTCGAAGCCGGGGTTCCCCATATTGTAGATGTGGAACTTGAGGTCCCCCCCGTTCATGATGGTCAGGACCAAGCAGAGTGCGTCCTTGGTCTCGTAGGCATAGGCCAGGTTGACCTGCGAGCGGCAAGAGCCGTGCCATGGGGAGGGTCCAGGGCCCACCGCCCACTCCTGGGGGTCCTGAGGCTGCGGGTGTGGGGGATGGGCAGCCTGGCCGCGACCCTGCTCACAGCGCCTCGCATCTGCGCGGTTCACGCTCAGCTCCTTCCTCTCCTCCCGATGGGTGGTGAGGAGGTGGGGGCGGGGCACCTCCGGCGATCCTTCTCACCACAAAGCTCGTGCGTCATTTGGTTAAGCTAGAGGCTGCCTCGTTGGCTGGCCAGAAAAGCAGGGCCTTGCGGGCAGGGGGCGGGATGTGGGGATGCTGGGACAGCACCTGCCCAGACCACACCTGGTCCACCTGCCACAGGACCACCAACCCAGGCAGGCCAGCCCCCTGCTGGTGGAGTCGGGACAGGGCCGAGGCCGTGGGGCAGTGGACAAAGCAGTGGTGCTGGGTGGCGGCAACAGCCCAGGACAGCTCCCTTCCCCACCTGGGGGGGTCTGCAGACACAACCTGGCCACTTTGGGCCCGACAGGGGACAACTTGGACACAAACATCAGGAATAAGGCTGTTTCCAAGCAAAGGAGGTTTGCGGGCTGCAAAGGCTGCAGAGGGGCCCCTGCGGATTGCGGCTCAGGGCTAACGGCCGCAGCTGCCTGCCTCCCCCACACCTGCCAGGAGGGGGCGGTGCTGAGGAAGGGCTCTGGGCCGTGCCGCTGTGGGGCACACTTCTGCCTGTGCGGTGGACAGGGCTCAGCCCAGGAAGGGCCAGACACCAACCCACGGCCCTAAACCACGTGCCTGGGACCCGCCAGCACCAATCCCAGCACTGCCTCTGAGACGAGGGCTCCATGGGCGGCACTGGGGCAGTGGTCAGTGGTCCCTGCAGACGGGGGCTGGCAGTGAGGAAGGTTCTGGACTCAAGGGGACCTAGAGCCACAACCAGGGCCGGTGTATGCGTCGGGCTGCCTGCCCATCTCCTCCGGCTCGGTGCCTTTGCACCACCCACCCCTTTCCCGCTGGACGTGGCTGGCAGCTGAGGGGAGCCTGCAATGACACCCGGAGGCCCAGACCTCTGTGTCCTTTGCGTGTTGCTTTAGAAAGCCACTCTGCTCCGGAGAATAACAAAGCGCTAGTCGGTGGGTGTTCCTTCCTCCACACTCGGCTGGAGGCAGTGTCACTGAGTGAGCTGGAAGGGGAGGGGCTCTCTGATCACACATCCTCCAGACACTCCTGGATATCCCCCAGGGTGTCCGAGGACAGAGGGTATGGCACTGTGTCAGGGGGCTTGAGACCCCGGGGCCTGGCTATCCAGACTATACCTCTCCAGGAGGACACTGTGCACCTTACAAAAGGGGTGCAGATGCAGGTATGGACAGAGAAAACAGCTTATAATTTAAGGGAAAGAAACACAGGAAGACCCCATGGGCTGAAAGGGCACAGCCCGGTACGTGTCTAAGGATCACTCACAGAGGGGCTGCCGATGCTTACCGTGCACCTCGTGTACTGTCTGCCCATGTATCTTGTGCATGTGTTAGTTTTTATAATGGGACGCCCCATAGCCATGTGCTGCGCCACACTTCCCAGCCTCCCTTGCAGCTAGCTTGTCCCTGGAGCCCACTGGAGGGGGCCTGCAGATGGTGGTGGAATTGAGGAGGCAGTGGGGAGTCCTGGTGGAGACCCCCAGCACTCACTTTCAACGCCAGCCATCTGTGGACAGGAGGGTGGCCCAGTCTGATTGGACTGTGTGTGCATGGGAGACAAACCTTCATTTCCCCAGCCACCCAGGGCCACTGAGGCCCCAGCACGAGGATCCGTGGAACCCAGAGCTCCTTGGCGGGGCCAAGGGTGGCCTGGTTTCGTCCACTGAGTTGTTGACAAGGCGGTCCCTGGGGGCGGAGCCTTGGCCTCACACACAGAGGGGTGCCGGGCACTGGCAGCTCTGGGGACAGGACAGAGCCGTCCGCAGTTGACCAAGGGTGCTTGTGACAGAGGGAGGGTGTGTGGCTGGCTCTGCACAGCTTGCTCCTCGCACTGTCTTTCCACTTCTGGTAGGACGGGAACCTGCCACCCTGGAGGAGGAGTGCCTGGGCAGGGAGGGCATCCAGGGCTCCGGCAGCAGGGCCTGGCACGCCGGACACTCACCACGAATTGGCTGTTGACCTTCTCCAGGATCTGCTTCTCGTTGAGTGCCATGGACTCCCCTTTCCTCTTCTTGATCCTCTTCTTCTCCAAGCGCTTGCAGGCATACATTTTACCCGTGGCCCGGACCTGGCAGGCACAGACCTGAGGGCAGGGAAGACACCAGGGTCACAGGGCACCACAGTGGGCTGCCCCCGGCTCCTCCGAGACCAGGCATCAGGGCCTGCCTGTCGGTGCTCCAGGCCCATAGCACCCAGCTACACCTGACTTTGGCCCCAGCACTGCCCTGGGCCCCACCTCCCCCTCCCGTTAGGAGAGCCCTAGCCTGTGAAGGTGCAGGACCAGCCCTCCACCCCCACGCCTGGGAGACCAGCCAAGGCCTCCGAGCTGTCCCCACTCGGGGTAAAGAGTCCTCTCCTACGAGATGCTGACAGGAGAGGTTTGTTTGGGGGAGCAGTGGAGGGAGACCCTCAGGCTTGCTGATTTCCTAGTTCAGAGGAATGGGAACAGGGCATTTGGCCCAGGCTCCAGCCTCTGTTCTGCCTTTATGGGCTGTGTAACCTTGGCTGGGTACCTAACCATAGTGAACTTCAGCTTTTCCCATCTCTAAAATGGTGCTGGCTAGGCTTGCCTTGTGTCGGGGGAAGGCCAGACACCGCACAATGAAGTCTCTCATGCCACATAACCGCGCACAGGACTCGTGGCAGCACCATGCACACCACTAAGTGGCCAAGGCCGCTCTGCCCACACCCAGTGGCCCCGCTTCTCCCTCCCCAAACACAGCAGGAGAGCCCATAGTGCCTGCAGGCTGGAGCCCTCCCAGGCCTGGCTGTGATGCCACCTCCCCCTGCCACCTGCCCAGCAGTGGGCCTTGGGCCCTCCGACCCCCTCTTCCCTTGCTCTCCAGGGGCCCAGGGCTGAGCTGCTGGCTGGCTGGGGAAGACACTTTAGGGTGGTCCTGGAGAGATAGGAAAAACGTCCAGCACATGGGAGCTTTCCACCGCGAGTGTGGGTATTCACTCACCTCCCCGAAGCCCCCTTTTCCAAGTACTCGGTACTGCCTGAAAGTATTTTTGGTCACAGGTTGCCTGGAAAAAAAGCAAGAATCCAGCAGTGGTCTCCTGGTGTTAAGATTCAGAACCACAAGACATGGACAAGGGCCCCATTGACAACAGCCAGTGTGAAAGGCACCATTCTAGGACCCCCAGATCAGTCCCAGGGGATCCCCGGCCATCATGGCTACAGACTCTGGGGAGGGGCATCCATGTCCCAGGCCAGAGGGACCCTGTGGGCCGGAGGGAGCAGCCCCAGCTTGTGCAGAGGGCTTGAAAACGTGTGAGCCCAGCGCCGCGCGGCCACACTGTCTCCCCCCTCCCAAATGCAAATCTTGCGGCGGCCTCGGAAGGAAGCCGCGTCCTCTGTGCAGGGACAAGGGAGGGGCCAGCAGCCACAGCGCCACACCTGCAGGGCAGGATGCCACACTTCCTGTCCCGGGCGGTCCGTTCCTCTCTGCAGCCCTGCAGAAGCCCCGGCCTCCCTGGGGGTGAAGACCGCTGGCTTCAGGTCTAAACGGGGTGACCTTCAAGCATCGGTCCCAGCCTCTTCACCACCAAGGACCCCTTTGCTCTGCTCCCCTCGGATGCAGGGCACTGGAGGACCCCGTGTGCCTGCAGTGGTGTTGGTCAAGCCACCACGGCTGTGTGAGTCCTCACTGCTCTTTTCAATTCGCTAAAGCCGCTCATGATGTCACTGAGATGGGGCTTTGGTTACTTATTTTTAAAGATTTAATTATTTATTCGAAAGGCAGTTACAGGGAGAGGGAGAAAGAGAGAGCGAGAGATCTATCTACTGGTTTACTCCCTAAATGGCCGGGGCTGGGCCAGGCTGAAGTTAGGAGCCAGGAACTCCACCCAGGTCTCCCACGTGGGTGGCAGGGACCTAAGTACTTGGACCATCTTGTGTTGCTTTCCCTAGCACATTGGCAGGGTGCTGGCTTGGAAGTGGAGCAGCCAGGACTGGAACAGGACCCCATACAGGATGCCCACACTGCAGGTGGCGGCTTACCCTGCTGCACATCAACACTGGCCCTGAGACAGGGCTTCGATGGTCTCGGAGTGAGTGGACAGCTGTCCAGTTGCAGCAGAGGGCTGCATGGTACAGATTTCTGAGCCCACTTGCTGGGCTATGAACAGCCAGCCTCAAAAGTCAGGTGGGCTCCTGGCTCTCAGGGACTATTCCTGAAGGCATCATCTCAAGTGTTCCGCCCAGGGTAGAGATTGGGGCAAAACCGAATTGAGCCAAAGAATTGGATCATCTGGAGGACTGATGAGCCGCGGCAGCCCAGTGGAACGGGCCTGGGGAGGGTTGGGGTTTCCCTGCACATCACATCTCCAGCCCCAGGGCTGTCTCTGCGGCAGCCCCCAAACCCCAGCACTCTCGGGCACTCCCGTCTGGGAGTCTTTCCTCTCTTTCAGGGTGTCTACTTAGGAAGAGGGGTCCGGTGCCCACCGGAAGCACAGAGCAGGACTCCCCTCTGCCTGACGCACAGGAGCAGCCCGGTGGCCGTGGAGAAAACCTGCCATGTGCTTGCACCGTCATGCGGCCTGGGGCGGCCTTCCTCCCAGCCGCCCCGAGACCACATGAAGGCGCCCAGGGCCTGACAGTTTACGATACGTGGGGAACAGGCAGCCAGGCGAGCGACCGCAGGGCTGCTCTGCTGGGGCGAGGAGTGTCATACGAGTTCCCCGGAATTTCTTGGTTAACCGTGGGAGGGAAAAAAATCCCTTTAATATTTCAACAGGGCAGTACTGGTAGGCCACGACCTTGTTTGCAAAAGGAAAAACATGGGAGGAAGGCAGGGTGCTGCTAGTCGTCGGAGCACGCCTAGGCCTGGGTCCTGCCCTCCTGGCTCCCAAAACTTAACGCCGTTAGGAGGCAGAACTCCTAACTTCTTTACAGTTAGCACACAGATTTAAAAAAACAAATGTGTTTTTCCATTTCATGGGCTTGGGGCAGACGAGTACAATGAAAGCCTGTGGTCACAGCCTGAGGATTCCATGGGCATCAGCGCACCAGGGAGGGCCAAGGGCCACGGGCTTGAGAGGAGGGCCAGCCCTCTGGGGCCCTGGCTGTGTGGCCCGGGCCCAACTCACCACCCTCTCTGAGTCTCACACCTTCATCAAATGGTGATAATGAGAAGCCGCAGGCACCCAGCTGAGGGCTCTGGGAGCCGCCGCTGCTGTGATGTTGCATGTCCTTATTCCAACTCTGGAATAAAGCACGTGGCCCCTTCTGTGGTCTCCAGGAAAACGAGGTCCACTGCCCCAGCTGCCCTGCACGTGGCCGCCTCAGGAGGTGGGGCTGCCACGGTCCTCACTCTGCAGATGGCCATGCGTGGGCTTCAACAAGTGAAACGAGTTGTCCTGGTGGCTGGGAAGCGGTGGACTGGCCCTGGGGTCCTGGCGCACGTGGCTGCTCTGGGAAGCCGTGTGTCACACAGCTCAGCCTGACTCCATCCCCACCACTGTGCTGCCCGCAGGAAGGGCAACTGCTCCTTCCAGGAGAGAACAAGATGGGGTGCTGACGAGGGTGCCGAGGATGCGACACCTAGAGTCGGCTGTCTACCTCCTGGGGCTGAGTGGCCTGTCTCCTCCAGCTGTGATGCTCTTGTCTCCCCCTCACTGCAAGTCCACAGGGCAGGCACAACTGTCCCCAGCAGCACAACGGGGTGGAGAGGCGACAGGCCTGAGCCCCCTCCTTGGGAAGACTCAGACCCAGACTGGGGGTGGCGGGGCCCTCGGCAGGACATCTGGGTGGACGTTTCACTTCCTGCTTTGGCTCTATTATAGCCATGATGGGCAGGTACATGGGGGCCAGTGGTGGTCAGTAGCCCACCAAGCATGCCATCCACGGAGCAGTGCGTCGTCCCCACCTGTCAGCAGGCAGAGAAACGGCCCACCCAAAGGCTGCAGGGTGGGGCAAGATTGGGGCCCGAGGGGGCGCCTGTCCTATGGCTTCCTGAGTGTCTGCAGGAGACCTGATCCATAGTGGTGTGACGCACAGGTAGACAGCAGCTGGACAGCTCCGGGCTACGTGATCAGTGCTCCCAGACAGCCATGAGACCAGCACTCCTGGGCTTTGGAAGAGAAGCTTCCACCCGTCTACCAACTCACCAAGCACAGAGGTAGCCCAGGCATCGCCCTGCTTGGCACATCCTGGAATGTTCCAAGTATGCAGAGCACTACGTGGGGCCAGCCCAGGTCCCCCAAGGCCACACTCCGGCTTACCATTTAAGAATTCTCTCAGGCTATAGTCAGGTGCCATGGTGATGAGGCACCTGCATCCTGGATTATGTCTCTGCTTCCTTGTCAGTCACGGTGAGGCCACTAACGCTGGGCCAAGTCACAGCCATGCACGGGAGAACACTTTGAAGGGAATAAGGTGGCAGGGGTGGGTGTCTGGCGCAGTGGTTTAGGCACAGGCTGGGACGCCTGCAGCCCATATGTGAGCGCCTGGGTTGAGCCTTGGCTCTGCTCTTTCTTCCAGCTTCCTGCCCTCGCAGACCCTGGAAGGCAGCACCGCTGGCTCGGGATGTTGGATCCCTGCTACCCATGTGGAAGGTCCAGATTGAGTTCCCAGCTCCTGGGCTTGGCCTGGCCCAGTTTCAGACATGGTGGGTATCAGGGGAGTGAACTAGCAGATAGGAGATCTTTATCTGTCTACCTCTGTCTCTCAAATACATAATTTTTAACAGAGAGAACAAAGTAGCAAATAACACGGGAACAGACACCATCAGAGAGAGGAAGATGCAGATGAGGGGCCGTGGCTCGCTCATGGGGCAGGAAGCACAAGAACCAGGGTGCTGAAGCTGAGGGGAAGCAGCAGGGCCCCGGCAGGTGCAGGGTAGGGGTGCTGTTTCGCAGGGCAGAGTAAGAGTCCCTCAGCTTAACAGCCAGGAGCTTGTGGATGCCAAAATCCTGCTACGAGGAATCCCTGTGGATGTTCTTGCAAAGACGTGTAAGGAGTAAGGATTTATGAGCAAAGCTCTTCGTTATTTACGGTAAGGTTACATAAAAAAAAAACTGAGCACAAGGTCAGTGTCCATCCACAGGGCAGTGGGTGAACAAAGGGAGTGTGACTACATCAAAGAATACGGTAGTGCTCATCGGCCGGCAGAAAATCCCAGACGGGAGCCAGGTTGTAAAAGCGCATGCACCTGCTGAGCGCCAAGCTTGTGCACGGGCTCTTACAACCAGAGCTTGGAGGAGGACGGCTCAGCTTCTCCCGCCCCCGGTCCAGGGGTCTGAGAGGGTCTGAGGGTGAATTCTGGAACGAAGGGTCTCCCTCCGCCCTGCCCTGCCCCGCCTTCCCCCTTCGCCCGGGCTGCGGCACGCTCACCTTTCCAGCCACTTCCACTGCAGGAAGCGGTCGAAGTACATGCTGTCCAGGTACTCGTGGAACGGCTCTCCGCTCAGGTAGTCGTGAACAGACCTGGCTCGGAGGGAACAGAGGGACGAGTGCGTCACAGTCGCCCTTTGAAGCAGAAGGGCCCGGCTATAGGCAGCCGTCACTGCCCGGCCGGGTGCATTCCCGGCTTTCGGAAATGCAAACCATGGGGGCTCGGGACAGCTGCCAAGCCACGGCACCTGGCACCACGGCCCCTACCCACCGGGGTCTCAAACCGGTTGATCCTGCACATGTGTACTGAGCACCTGTCATGTGCTGGGCACTGTTCGAGGCCCTGGGATACAGCAGAGAGTGGGTGACACTGAGCTGGGAACACAAACAGGAAATCCCAAAGGTTTGGGAAGCCCTCCTGGAGATGCCGCATCGTGAACTGGGCTTCAGTGTGGTCTCTGTGAGGAAGGGGAGTCTGGGAAAGCTGAGAACAGATGCAGAGCTGGTGGGGGAGAGGGCGCAGAGTGGGCACCTGCCCCTCAGGGCCCGAGCTTTGGACCTGGTCCAGGCCAGTGAAGCTATTGGGCTGTTTCCCTGTGTGTAGCAGAGTTTGCTGGTCACTGTCTATGGGCCAGGTGCCAGGGTGGATTCCTGTGTCTCTTAGGCCACCAGGGCAGGGCCTGGCAAGGGTTGCACCTGGCTGGAGGCAGGGATGGGCACCTTCCCTTTAAAAAGTGGGGCTGGTGTTGCGGGGTTGATGGGTTAAGCTACCGCCTGAAATGCCGGCATCCCATAAAGGCACTGGTTCGAGTCCCGGCTGTTCCACTTCCAATCCAGCTCCCTGGTAACATCCCTGGAAAGCAGTGGAAGATGGCCCAGGTGCTTGAGTCCCTGCCATGCATGTAGGGGACCCAGATGGAGTTCCTGGCTCTTGGATTCAGCCTGGCCCAGCCCCAGCCATGGCAGTCATTTGGGGAGTGAACAGTGGATGAAAGATCTCTCTCTCTCTCTCTGTTTCTGTGATTCTGTCTTTCAAATAAATGAATGAATCTTTTTTTACAAAAAGGAAAAGTGCCCATGCTGACCAACCTGCCCAGGCATTGGGCCTTAGGGTGGGTAGGGGACCATGGCAGGGTAGGGGCACTGAGTTTGTGTCCTGCCAAACTTGAAAATGGGCCAGTGTGGGAGGCCAGGAAGGTCATTTCTTCAGGGTCAGGGTCGCCAGCTAGGACCCCACCCACCAGCAGACCTAACCCTGGCTAGCTCCAAGACACTAGCTCTGCCCGTGGCTCCCTGGCACCAACACAGGGCTGGGTGCAGGGTGGTCCTGGGGTGGGATGCTGACCCGGCCAGCGCTGGTGTGCTTGAGTGGGCTCCACGGGAGCCAGGTCTGGCTATCTGTTCACCCCAGGATTTCCAGCACCTGGTGCTGTGCTGGTATGTATAGCAGTACTCAGTGTCTGCGGTGCTAGGTAACAGTGCACAGGAAGCCTCCAGACTCCTCCAGCTGGGTGGAATGATCCGGTTCTGGATGGCCCTAGGAGAGTGTGTGTGTGTGTGTGTGTGTGTCTGTCAGCCAACAGCAGGGGTGTGCATTGGGGGGCAGTGTGTGTGCTCCTAGGTGTTCACATCTTTGGAGTGTGTGCAGATCCTGCTCTGGTTGGTGGCAGTGGTGAGGGCTGGAGTCTTGGGGAAGATTTCCCGACCACCCCAGCATGGTCAAAACTTCGCACAATCATCTGTCTCACGCCCGGAGAGCCACTTGCTTCCACCATCCCTAGGAGCAGGTGTTTCCTCTGGACTTGGAGCCCCAATAGCTTTTTCCCTTTGAGTAGTAATTCCCCTTATCCACAGGGGATACGTTTCAAGGTCACTCCAAACACTACCTACACTGTTCTTCCTGTGCAAACACACACACACCCATGATAGTGTAACTTAAGAATTAGAGAGAGTGGGGCCGGCATTGTGGCAAAATGGGTAAAGCCACCACCCGCGGCTTGGGATAGCAGTGGAGGATGGCTCAAGTGCTTGGGCCCCTGCACCCCCATGGGAGACCAGGAAGAAACTCCTGGCTCCTGGCTCTGAATTGATGCAGCTCTAGCCATTGCGGCCATTTGGAGAGTGAACCAACGGAAGGAAGACCTCTCTCTGTGTCTTTCTCTCACTGTCTGTAAACTCTACCTGTCAAAAAAAAAAAAAAAAAAAAAAAGCCGCCACCTGCTACACCAGCATCTCATATGGGTGCCAGTTTGAGTCCCAGCTGCTATGCTTCCAATCCATCTCCCTGTTAACATGCCGGGGAGAGCGGCAGAAGATGGCCCGAGTGCTTGGGCCCCTGCCCCCATGTAGGAGCCCTGGAGGAAGCTCCTGGCTCCAGGCTTTGGCCTGGCCCAGCCCTGGTTGTTGCAGCCATTTGGGGAGTGAACCATCAGTCTCTCCCTCTCTCTCTGTAACTATGACTTTCAAATAAATAAATAAATCTAAAAAAAAAAAAAAAAGAATTAGACAAGGTAAGATATGGACAGCAACAACTAATAACAGAGTATAACAATTATAACGATGTACTTCCATATTGTTATTTATTTCTGGGATATTCCATGTTTTATTTTTGGGCGGAGGTTGAGTGTGGGAAAGCTGTGGATGGAGAGAGCTGAGTGGCCTGGCCGGGCCCTTGGCACGGAAGTCCTGTTCTGGCTGCCAGGTGCAGGGCCAGGGCCAGCCCCTCCCCTGGGGCCTGACACCCCCACCCAGGCACAGCGGTGGGGCTGGGCAGGAGCACTCACCGTGCACAGGCTGAGAAGAGCTCTTTGCAGGGCCTCTGCAGCAGCTGCTCTTCCGTCTGGGAGACCAGGTCTCGGCCAACTTGGGCGATGAAGACTGGGGACTGGAAGGAGGAAGGAAAGAGGGGCGGTCAGTGAAGGCGAGCAGCAGGGCGGCCTGGGCTGCCTGGACAGTGCCCCAGGGACCGGGGAGGTGGTTGGGCTGGGAGATGCAGAACAGGCCCAGACTGCAGGCTCTGCCACCCACAGGTTGTGTGAGCCCAGGGAGGCCCTGTGGCTGCACTGAGCCTCACACCGCATGCACCTGCGTAACGGCCATCCTGCGGCCTGGGCCTGTGGTCAGCAGCATGCGAGCTCAGCAGCGGGACCCCCTGCTTGGTGACGGCCTTGGCCTCTCTTGAGCCCGTGTCCTCTGAGGGTTATGCCCAGCCTTGAGGTTCAGGTGCAAACAGGTTTGGAGTGGGCAAAAAAGACAACAGCAAGTGCAGGGTGGCTCAGCTTGGAGGGAGCTGCACGGGCTGGCTCGCAGCGCTGGGGCCTGTGTCTCAGCCTCACTGTTAGCAGGAAGACCATCGGGAATCAAGTTTTTCCCAGAACGAATCCATGAAAACTTCCAGCGAAGCACTGGCCCACGTCCTGGCTTGCGGGACCAGGTGTGAAATCAACATTGCCACTGTCATTTCACTCTCCTCGGGCTGGCCTGAGTGGTCCATATTTCTGCCTCTTCCCCAGGAGCGGCGGCCCCTCCCACCCCGGGAAGGCGCCCAGCCCAGGGTCCTGTCCATCCCATTCCCACCCCCACCATTCCCAGGGGCTGAATCACCAACGGGGCTTCCAGGTGGATTCTTAATAAATGACAGGGATAATTGGGAAAATTGCTGGGAGTAGGCTCACACACGGGAGCATGGCGACATCTTTCTCTCCAGGGGACGCTGAAACCTGCAAGGCCTGCCTCCCTCCCAGCAGCTGAACTCTGACCCAGGGCCTGGCTGCTGGCTCTGCTCACTCCACTGGGTGGGGTCGCGGAGCTGGCGCACCCCTGCCGAGGGAAGTCAGTGGCTCCTTTCCGTGCCCAAATGCCTGCCTTCCTCCCAGGCCCCAGGCGATGCAGTTCACCCCTGCCCCGGGTGAACTCCTCCTTAGCAGGGCCTCAGAGGCTGCAGCCCCTTGCAGGGTGGCCTCAGGAGTGGACACAGCTGCTGCGAGGGCCACTGCTAGCTCCGCTCGCTTGCACCAGGGCAGAGGGGCACGCTGCCCCGGAACTGGCCACCCCCTCCCACCTTCTGTCCCCCTCCCCACCCCGAAGCCTCTGGCAGGAGATGCAGAAGAGCAGCGCCTGCAGTGCCGGCCTCTGCAGCAACGGCCGCGGCGCTGGCAGAAGAGATGCTCAGCACGGTGGGAGGAGCCAGGGCCGAGGGGCAGGAGCCGGAGCTGAGCCCCAAGCTCCGACGTGGGCTGTTTGTGCCCCCGTCTCCTCTGCTTGAATAACGGAGCTGCACCACACACAGAGGCCAAGGTCCCTGTGAGACTTGGGAACTGAGGGGCGGGTGTGCTTGAGGATTCAGGGGAAACTGGCGGAATTCTGGCTGCTGACACTCATGGGAACCACCGACTCTGAGCCCCCTCAATCCAAGCTCAGCACAAACCACCGGCCACGGCAGCTCTGCTCCGGCGAGGAGAGAGTGGAGGGCCCGGTGCAGGCCCGGAGCGGGTGCTTGCCCTCATGTATCAGTTTGAGAGAGGCTGGGATGGGCTGTGCCAGGATACGACCTTGAACCTGGTGTGGGTCGGTAAGGACCAAGCAGAGAGGTGGGGTGTTGCGGGAGGCAAATTCCCCACTTGCCTGCCCCCAGGCGCCCCCAGCGTTACCAGGGCTCTGCCTTCATTTCCACCCAGGGAGTCCCCACCCCCACCATAGGCCCAGCCTGGCATTGGCGTGGGGTAGGGGGTGGGGCTTAGAGGGTGAAGCCAGTGTAATTCTTGACCCCAGAGTGCTTCCTCTCCTAATAGGAGAGTTCTTGCACTTCTTACTACACACGGTCATGTGTAAAAGGGGCCAGGCAGAATTCAGGGGCTCTCACACCATTTTAGCAGCAAAGTTTTCTCCTTATCCAAATGAAATTTGTCTATAGACCCAATATTTAAAACCAATAAAATAATAGAATTGGCAACGAAGGTTTATATATTTACATATATTCATATATATATATGAATGCCGATGGCTAACTCTGGCCAGACACTGTGCTAAAAACACCTCCTGCAAGTTATTTCATTTATTCTTCATGATGGCTCTACGAGGCAGGTATTGTTAAGATGCCCATTTCGCAGATGAGGAAACTGAGGTTCAAAAGGGTTAAGCAACGTTTCCAAGGCCACCCAGCCAATACGTGGCAGAGGAGTTTGAGTCCAGGCTGGGGGACTCTCAAGTAAGATCTGGTTGGAGGCGGAGGGGCTGTCTGGCCCCCAGACACCCCCCTCACCTCACACCCCCCTTGCTGGAGATCCCCAAGGTGTGACCTTAGCCCCTGACGCAGCCCGGGACAGCGAGCTCCAGTGCTCAGTGAGTGCAGAGATCATTAGGGGCTGTCAGCAAAGCCCCTCACCCCCACCACCACCACCTGCAGGCAAGACGCCTCCCTTCTCAGCGGATGGCGGGGCTGGCTAGGGTCCAGAGGGGACTGCCGAGTTCTGCAGTCATAGCACGCTCATCCCAGGGAGCTGGCTGCTCCCAGCCAAGCCTAACAGAGGAGGTAATGAGTGGGTAATAATGCCTTTGCTTTAGCCACCATTGGTTTAAACTCAGTCTCTGGCTTGACATGAAGCGATTAAGTGATTCCAACCAAACCCCCTTTCATGTGGCTCCAGGGACTGGTGCCCTTGCCAAGAAGTAGGAATAAGAAGCTGTTGGCCAGGGTAAGTCTGGAACCAAAACCAAACCCGCCAGGAGGGTGAGGGGTGAGCAGCTGCTCTCTCTGCGTCTGTGGAACCGGAGGTGTCGGGCGCTTCCCCTCCAGCTCAGGGAGGGGGGCCGATGGCAAAGGCAGAGCCATACGGAGGCACTACACAGCCTGAAGTGCCATCTGAGCACCGTGCAAGGAAAAGGACTCCGGCGAGCTCGGGGGGCTCTGGAGTTCGGAGCGACCCTGGCTGGCACCTGTGGTCCATCGCCAGGTCTCTAAAGGCAACACGATTCCAGGCATGCCAGCTCCCTCCAGGATGCGAACCCCCCTGGTCTCGGGCCTAGAGGGAGTCAGGGGAAGGGAGCAGTGAGGGCTACAGGCCAGGGCGGGGAGGCAGCACAGGGGCCACGGCTCTCCATGCCTGTAGTGTGTAACCAGAAGGAGATCCCAGGGGGAGGGCCTCGAGGCACTGAGGCATCTGCAGGGGTGCGGAGGTCGGCAGGGAGGGGCAGGGGTGTCGTGGTAGAATCTGGTCTGGATCCCTGCTTTCTCTCTGCCACTGCCTCGTGGCCCAGACTCTTTCTCTGCCTTTCCTGATGCTGATGCCACAGGTTCTGGGGGACCAGCGGCTCCCAGAGTTGTGGACCAGATCAAAGCTTTTGAGGCAGGTTTTTCAGGCCCCACAGTGCACCAAGAGAAGTCCTTCAGGCCACTCCGAGGGTAAGCAGGGCAGGGCCCTGACCGTGCCCTCCCTCGCATCCTCATCTCCTGCATCCTCCTCTGCGCGTGACCCCAGACCTCAGCAAGCCAGCCAGGCCAGGCCTTGCGTGTCCACTCCATTGCCTCTGTCCAGGCATGGTGTGGGAGCGGGGTACGGATCCAATGTGGGGAGCCGAGGGACCCCTGCACAGGACACGAGAGTGCTAGGGCCATGTTTGTACTGCAGAGGGTTTAGGGTGGATATGCGCTTAGTTTGGGGTGACTTGCTGGCTAAGGGAGATTGCCCACAGAAAGTGGTCCCCTCCCCAGCACCATGCCCCCAGGCACAGCCACTGCTCAGCACTTCACCACTCCCCATCACAACGGCGGCCTCACAAGAGCCTTTGTGCTCGATCCAAAGCTGGAACAACCAGTGTGTTCCAGGCATTGAGGTGGGCTGGGGTTGGGGGCGAGACAGGGGAGGGAGGCCTGGGCAGGTCGCCCCCCACACCTACAGCCTCTGTCCTCAGTGACCTCACAGAGAAGGGTACAAGCCCAAGGGCTGGTTGCACCCCCACCCCAGCTCTGCCTCCACCCATGCAACCAAGGTCAGTGAGGGGTCAGACCATGACATGGTGCTATGGAGTCCCTACACCACTGTCCGTCGAGCACAGCCCACACTGGAGATGCCCATGGGTGGATCAGCCTCCAGTCCTCAAAGAGTTAGGGAGGCCAGATGCGCACACCTGGAATGGTGATCAAGTGATCAGTCCCGGCCCTCGCACCAAGAGCCGAAGGGAAATCCGAGATGGGATGGAGCTCTGGAGAGAGGGGAGACACAGGCGGGGAGGGGCTGCATGGCAGAGGCGTGGGTGCGACCCAGAGTGAGCAGGACTCATCCAGACCATGGAAAACACGCAGGACCAGCTGGCAGCGTGGCTGCCATCTCAAGAGGCTGACCCCTCCGGGCAGCCACAGACTGCTGAGCCATCCGTCCCAAGGATGAACCTTGAAGGCTGCTTCCTGCCCTCGGCTGCCTTGGTAGCTGCACCTGCTCCCTCCGGGACCCTGCTGTCTCCCCCTGCTCCATGAATGACTGGCAGGAGGAAGGGTCGTCACCTCCTGCATCTGTGAGAAGCTCCAGATGTCCGAGGCCCTTAGTTCTGAAGCATCTCCTGGCATCAGCTCTCGTTTCGAAACGTCAGACGGGAAATGAGATCAGTGCTATGTGGCTGGCGTCCTTCGAGGCTCCCAGGGCTGGAGTGTGACTACAGGGCCATGAGAGACTCTGCAGGACCTCTGGGCCACCCATGGAGACTTCTGGAAACACATGCTCTACACTCGCACAGAGACTCAGGACCCAAGGTGGATAGGAGGAGCGAGAGATCAGAGGGGGCTCCCCATTTGGACCCTGTGGGGCTCAGTGCCTCCAACCTACTCACAGCACAGGTGGGGGCCTCACAAGCAGGGCCCCTCCAGGCCACACTGCAGGCACTGCAGACCGGGGCGCTGACCTGAGCCTGTGAACTCTCGACCAGGCATCCTGAGCCAGCTCTTGGAGAAGACCCCAGTCAAAACCAGCTTGTCCCCATTTCACAGAGAGGGGACACACACACCCAGCAGTCTTGGCCCAACCTGCTCCTGCTGACCACCCCGCCTCACTGCCCTGGTGTCAGGAACCCTCTTCTCTTGCTGGGGCCACTCGGTAGGCCCCTCACAGTCCCCTGCCACCACTCACTCTTGGATTGTCACAACAGCCCCCAAAAGGGTTTCCTGTACCAAACAGCACCAGAGGTCCCACTGCCCACAGGACAGAGTCCAGTGCCGTCTTGGACCTGGCCTCACACACCTTTCTGCACCTGCTGCCCTCTGTTCCCTGGGCTCTGGCCTTACCCTGGCTGTCCACGGCTGGAGCTTTGCTCTCCTGCCCAATCACGTCCAGTCCCCACAGCATTCAGGGCCTAATTCTAACACAGCTGCATCCAAGATGATCCCTGGAGCAGGCAGAATCAGCCACCCCTCCACCCCCGCCCCCAGTGCTGATCATGGTCAGTATCAGCATGGCCGTTCTTCAGCCAGGTCTAAGGTTGTCTTGTTTAATCCCCTCAAGGTGGGTTTGATGATTATTGTCCCCATTTTATAGATGCAGATAAAGTCTCAGAAGCCAAGGAACCTGCCCAAGGTCATGCAGCTGGCCTGGGAGCAAAGACAGGGCTCAAACCCAGGCAATCTGACCAAGTGAGCCTCATCCTGCACACCACGGTGTCCCACAAAGTGGTCATGTTCTCTCCTGGGCAGCGTGCAGAGGACATGACTTCTGCCTTAATGAGCAAGCCATATTTGGAAGCTCATGGGAGCTGGACAAGGAGACGCCATGAACACTGTGTGTTTTGAGAAACGCTGATTGTATAGTGCTGTTGTGTGTCACACACACACACACACACACACACAGGCTAACTTCCAACACACATCTCCCTTCCACACACAAACAGCCCTTTAGAAGCCTGGCGCTCATTAGCAGTGGCTCATTGTGGACAGAAGGTCAGCCCGGGAGGGCACCGGCTCTGTCTCCAGACACAAGCACTCAGGGCTTAATGATGTGTATATTTTCCTATGTGGGCTGCTGACATCCCCATGTAAACCATCTGCACTTTCCCACCGTGGGCACCCTGGGATTGCAGGGAGAGCCAGGCAGGAGACAGCAAGACTCTGCGAGCAAGGGTTCCGGGGCTCCCTTCCTTCCAGCCAAGGGGACACCTTGGCCCACCCTGGCAGGGAGGGGGCACCCTCATCTCTCCTCTGGGATGGGAACGGGGCAAGGGCACTCCCACAACTGTACTCTGACCGCCCCTTGCCCCTTCCTGAGGGGATCTGCATCAGTTTTGGGAAGCCTGGTCATGTGGGGGGGCGGGCAGGGAGGGGAATCGCCCTCCAGCAGGAGCCAGGGCTGGCGGCGGATGTGGGCGCCTGGCAGAGCAGCTGGCCCAATGGGCAGTGGACCCGAGCCCAGGCTGGCGTGTGCTGGGCCCTCTGTGTGGGTTCTGCCATCCATACACACTTGTTCTCCAGAACAGTGCTGCAAGGTGGGACTCATGGTTCCAGAGCCACAGCTGTGGAGACCGAGCCCCGGGAGACGTGTGAAGGGCAGGGTTATTGTTTCGCTCCCATTTCTCCAGAACGGAGCACAGAGCACGTGTGCAGTGAGTATTGCGGGAATGCACATGGACGGAACAACAGTGGAGCCAAGGTTCAAATCCAGGCCTGTGTGGCTCCAAACCCTGTCATCGTCCCACTCCACTTAGGGAAATGAATGGATGATATTTCTGGCATGTGTGGGTGCTCAACATACTTAAGTAAATGTGTGTGGGGTACAGACATGTTCAAGGCACAGACCAGGAAAGTAGGCATGAGGGGTCCAGCAGAAGCACCTTCAGGGCCAGCTGGTCTACCTCCTGCTTTGGTGACAAGCTGGGCCAATCAGAGCTCTTCTTAGTTGGATGTGGGGAGGGATCAGTGCCCAACTTAGGCAGAATCTGTAGGTTGGAGGTGTGGGGGCTTCTGGCTGGGGGGAACCTGGAACTGTCCTTGGTTCCAGGGGTCTCCCAGCCCAGGTACCACTGTGTCTCATTGAGAGAAGCCCTCCTCCCCATCTTTCCAACAACCTCCCCCCTTCATGTGAGCAACTGGGAGAAGAGTCTGCCGCTGGCCCCCATGAATCCAGACCAACTCATCAGCAGGGCACTGGGCCAGGGGTCTAAGGATCCCCCCAGTATCGTCTGAGTGGCCAGCAGCTCCCTCACCTCACTTTTCTCTCCCTACCCTGAAGTTGGCTGACCAGCTCCAGGGACAGGAACTGGGGTGGAGAAAGCAGGAGGTGAGGGGGAAAATGGGGGCTCGTTCCAGTCCCATCTCCTGGCTTGCAAAGAAGCACGCATGTGCAGCCAGAGCCAGAGCTCAGAGGAGAAAGTTTGCTGACGGGCAGCCGCAGGAGCGTTTCCTCCCCGCAGGGTTGATTTAGGGTCTGGCCGACAGGAAGAACAAGCGCCACGCATCCACCTTTCTAATCAAACCCTTTGGAGCTGCACGCCCTCGTGTGTGTCTGGAGCGGTTCTGCTGCCGCCCAAACCGGGCGGGAGGCAGAGTCCACGGGCTCCAAACAAGAACAGACCAGAGGCGAAGGCAGGGCTGGATTTCCCGGGTCACGGGAGGAAGTAAATCAGGCTCGCTTGCCGGCCAAGTGCTTGGGGGGGCTGCTGCTGCGTCAGCTCTGCTGTCAGCGCCTCGCAGTGCCGGCAGGAGCGCTCCCAGCTCCCCGCTGCAGGGTGCGCATGGCCAGCCCAGGGGACAGGCTGTGAGGCCCCCGCTCCGGGCCAGATGCAGGTCCTGGTCAGGAACATGGCCAGACAGGCAGCTGGTGGCTGGGGGCCCTTGGGGTGGAAGCTGGAAAGACGACAAGTTCCTTGCTCCCAGGTGACTCGCTGTGCCTCTACGTCCTAGGGCGGTGGTGCTGACCACTCCCCATGGAGGTGGGCACGGTCGCCAGGATTACCAGGAAGCGTGGGCGGCGTCAGCTTCAGGGTGCTGCAGCTACAGAAGCTGGGGTACGCGGAGAGGGCGGGTGAAGGAACTTGGAGGCTCCAGTAATAAGCCGTGATTGCTCTCATTCAGAGGATTCCTTTGCATATATAACATTCTCTTCTTTTTCTCACTGAGGACACTCGCCAAGTGCCTTAAGCCGCTGTCTTCAGTCTCAAAAGGCCTTCCCTCAGTCACTTCCTGCCTCCAGGTCTTCCAGAAGCCGGTACCTGATCTGCCATCAGTGTCTGTCCTTGCAGAGCCCAAGTCCCCTCTGGACAGGATGTGGCAGGTGTGGAAGGGGAGGAGCGAGGCCCTGGCTCAGCCCGGAGGTGACCCTCTGTCCTGGTAAGGCCCAGAGTTCTGCCACTACGCAGACACAGGGCTGCTACTCAAGCTAGCCCTCGGGGTGAGCACCTCTGCGCCCCATTGGTGAGAACCCTGCAGAGAGCCGGTCACTGCGCCAGGCCAGAGGGCTGGAGTCAGAGGAGGGTGGCCACTGGGGCTGGGCAGGAAGCTTCTCCGACTGTGGCCCAAGCTGACTGAGTCCATCAGCCCCACAGGTCCCCCAGGTCCATTCCGTGCTCAGATCAAATGCTCTCCCAGGGACCTCACAGATCAATTTAATTGGCCAATGGCAGGAGTCCCAGGCTAGTGAGGACTGCGGGCAGCCCAGTGTGGGAAGAACCGCTCATGGAATTCGCCTCATCACACACAGGTGGCTCCGTGGCTGAGGCGAGCTTGACCCCAGTCTGCAGGCTGAAGCGCCAGGCCTCCCATCCTTTGAGTCCTGACGTTTGCACTCTGGGAAGTCTGCCAAGGGGACTGGGGCCCCAAAGGAATTCATGTTTGCTTTAGACCGAAAGTGACACTTATCTGGACAACTTCCAGACAGTGGCTCGTGGGTATCAGCAACTGAGTGAGGGGAGCTAGGGGCACAGGGCAGGCCCGGCCCCTCTAGCCTTGCTGCCCTGGCCAGCCGGGTCCCCAGGCGGCTCCCCACCACCAAGTGGAGAAACAGCCAGGGCCTGTCACGAAGGGAAGAGCAGACTGGTGTAAAGACCTCGACCCACACTTCCTCTGATGTTCCAGTGGCTTTGTAGAAAGCAGGCTGAAGGCGTCCTGGGGGCAGGCAGCCAGAGAGAGCGTCTTTTAAACACAGGCAGAATTGCAGCAGGGGCCCCAGGAGCTGGGCAGCTTTAATGAGAACGCAGGAAAACCCACCGCGACCCTGACCCGGACCGCGACCCTTTACATCAAAAGCAGGAGACGCTAATTAAGAAAACACCATGTGCCCAGACGTGGACTGGGGCTGGCTGAGCTCTGTCAATTTGGTGGTCCCCGTTCATGACCTGCGGGCCCCAAGTATGTGGACGGAGAAGATGTGCTGTTTGCACAGGCTTGCACACAGGGGCTCGCAGGCCCACGGCAACTGTGCAGGCAGAAGCAGGCGCTGTCCTGGCAAGTGTCACATCTAGCTAGCTCTGCTCTGGGCTGTCACAACCTCGTGCAGGTAATGCATGTGGACCCCAGTCCCTAGAGGCTGGGGTGCAGAATGCTCAGGGCAGGGAGGGTGCTAATTCTAAGGCCATGGCCAGCCAACCATCTATTCCGGAACACCGGCTGCCCTTCTGGTCCACAGCGCCTACGCTGGCTGCCGCCTGAAATGGTTTTTGCTTTTCCTCCAGTGACAATTCCATCCCATGGAGCTTGGGAAGGAAGGGGAGGCAGGAATCTCCTAAGATCCCTCGAATTCAACCAAACCCCCCCCCCCCAACATGCAATGTCACTTCTCTGCTCACGACCCATGGAGGGGGAGGGCTACGCAGGAAGTCGGCTGGGCACAGGCACCGCCTGCCGCCCAGGGCAGGGCTGGGGGCAGGGGTGCCTGCAGGAGGCCGGCAGCTGGCTCCTCTCTCTCCGGAACTCCAGAGACAGGAGTTCTGGGCAGGAAATGCTGTGCACACACAGAATGGGGTCAGCAGCACGGCCGGCTCCTCCAGCATCAAAGCCCCATCCACTTTGCAACCTGGAAGGTCACAAGAGAGGAAAAAGGGTCCACAGGCCTGGCCAGTGCGGGGGGTGGGGGGGAGGCCCTGGCCGGCACATCAGCCTCCAGGATGTCTGGAGGAGGCAAATGAGGTCAGGGTGTGGACAGAGACAGGTTGGGGAGGGCTGTGTGTGTCTGTGTAAGGAATAATTACACAGTCGTTCAAAATGTCCCCCATCAGAGTCCCTGGTTTGATTCTTGGCTTCAGCTCCCAATCCCAGCTTCTTGCTGGTATGAACCCTGGGAGGCAGAAGGTGAAGGCTCGGGTGACTGGGTTCCTGCCATTCACGTGGGCAACCTGGGTTAACTTCCCAGCTCCCACTCTCAGCCCTGCCTAGCACTGGCCATTGCTGGCATCTGGGGAGTGAACCGGTGAATGGAAGCTTTTTCTGTCTCTCAAAGGAAAAAAAAAAAAAAGCCTAAGGAGACGGGAGCGTGAGAACCTGCTACCCACACAGCGCTGAGTAGAAGCTGAGGCCCAGGTTTGGGCAATCTCCCCCTTAACAAGGGCAAACTTCCCTGTCTTGCTCTATCCTTGTTTCCAGGGGAAAGAGAAGGGCTGTGCTGCTGGAGGGTCGGCCCAGAGGTCAGTGTCCTGCCTGTGACCTTTGGCAAGACCTGGGCCCCAAGAGCACCTGTGAGGGGCACCCCAGCCTCCCGCAGCAGAGGGTTGAGCCAGCTCATGTCAGGAGCCTGCCAAACCCAGCTGCCCATCTCCAGTGACCAGGAAGAACCTCAGAAGGCCCTTTCAGAGGGACCCTCTGCCACGTTTGTGCCTCCCCTGGAACCCACTGATGCTTCCTAGAAAAACCACATGGGCACTGGGAGCCACCTATGGGCCACAGTCACTGGAGTGGGGCAGGCCTGTCATGGAGACCTGGCACTGCTGCTCATGGGCCCAACGAAACTGAGCCACAGCTCTTGGGAGCCCACTTGGGCCCTGGCTGCGCCATTCTAGACCAGCCTCTTCTTTCAAAACTCAGTTGCTTGATATGTAAAATGGGTACAGTAACATTCATCTTGGAGAGTGGCTAGGAAGATCCATGAGCACCTGTGTGGGCAGCCAGTGTGGTGCTGGCTGTGGAGGGGCTCAAAGGCTGGGTGGGGACTGTCGTCCCGTCCGCAGATGAGAGGTGCGAGGTTCTGCAAGACCAGGCCTGGCCCTGAGCTCCCCAACAGGCAGTGAGGTTTTGCTCTCAGGAAGGCCGGGTCTGGGCTGGATGGGCTCTGGAATCGATTCCTCTGTTCCCGTCTATATGGAGTTCCCCAGAGAACCAAGGCCTTCTTAGATAGCTAAGGCAAGCTAAAATGTGTCATCCAGAAACAACGAACCAAAATGAAGTCTGAATCTCATCCAAATTAAAAACCTTTGTGCTTCAAAGGACACGATGAAGAAAGTGAAAAAACCGCCCAGAGACTGGGGGAAAGCATGTGCAACACTTTGATAAGGGGTTGGCTCTAGGACACAGAACTCTCACCACGCAGTGCTGGAAAGACGAAGCAACCCGATTTAAAAATGGGCAAAGGGCTTGAACGTTTTTCAAAGAATGGCCAAGAAACACAGGAGAAAATGTCTAAATGCTACTAGTCATTAGGGAAATGCAAGTGAAAATCGCACCCAGATAACAAGCCACACCTACCGGGACGGATAAAGTAAAAGACAGAAAATTGCAAGTGTTGACAAGGATGTAGAGAAAGGGGATGCCTCAGACGCTTAGGGTGTAGTACTCAGAGAAACAGCCATTACATGACTGAATACACACCCAGGACGACAGAAACCTGTGCTTATAAGAAACGTGTGCATCGTGGTCATGGCAGCATTAGTCATCACAGCCAAAAGGAGAGCCCACCCATGTGTCCACGCTCTGACGACAAGATAAATACACGTGGTGTCCCCATTCGGTCACAAAAAGGAGCGAAGCGCCATGCCACACGGAGCATGGACCCAAGAACACTGGGGCCAGAGGCCACCCACAGCAGTGCTCCATTTACACAATACATCCACGACAGACCTACGGACCCAAAGTAGACTACTGGTCGCCAGGACTGAAAGGGGCACAATTGGAGACTGCCGACTGGCATGGAATTCCGACTGGCATGGGTGATAACATGCCCAAGAATCAGGCTGTGGTGTTGGTTACGTAACTGAATATGTCCAAAGTCACTGAACTGTACACTTTAAAAAGGTGAATTTTATGGTTGTGAAGTTGAACTCAATAAAGACAGTATTTTAAAATAAAGCTAGGGGCCAGTGTTGTGGTGCAGGGGTTCAGACTGCTGCCTGCTATGCCGGCATCCTGTAGAGCCCAGCTTGGAGTCCCAGCTGCTCCACTTCCAATCCTATTCATGTACCTGAGAAAGCAGCAGAGGATGGCCCAAGTGGTTGGGCCCCTGCAACCACATGGGAGACCCAGATGAAAGGTTCTCCCTCTCTCTCTCCCTATTCCTCCCTCCCTCTCTCTGTGACTCTGCCTTTCAAATGAATAAATGAAGTCTGTAGTGATGGGTGATAGGTAACACTGCTTGTTTCGGTGACCACTTGTTCTAAGGAATACTCCCTGGTCTACCCTAGCTCAGAGTGACCCTCCCCTGCCCTGAACACTTGTCAGCTGCATCGCTTCTGGTCTGCAGGGACCCAAAGGTGGGCTGTCCAGATCTTGACAGGGCCAGCACACACATCTGAATGGACTGTGAGGCTCTCTGGCCAGCTTCTCGGAGCTGACAGACCCGAGATTGACTACAAGACGCCATGCTTGTGGCTGTGTGGCCAGTCCCAGGCACCAGCCTGCTGTGGTTCCTGCTTAAGAGCTGAGGGGTGAGAATGCAGCAGGAGCTTCCTCACCCAACACCCCCCCCCCCCCCATCCCTCCTGGCCAAAGACTGCAAGAGGAAGTGACATGTGATGCGTCCGGGTCAAAGCAGGAAGTGACGTGTGTAGCTCCCAGGTCAAGGTGGTACAGAGCTCCTGCGTCCCCTTCTTCCCGCCTTTCCCCTTCAGTGGTGACCACAAGATGATGTGTTCAAGATGCTGGAATCCCAGGAGCCGCAGGATCCCCGAGGCACCCATGGAGAAGCACCCAGGAGAACTGGAGACCGCGCATGAGGAAGAAGGCTTGCTGTGAGAGGCCCCTGAGCCTGGGGCCCGGTTTGCTGTGGTGCTCCCCTTCGCCACCCCGACCAGGGCATTGCCTCTGAATGGACAGCCTCTGGTGAGGACCCTGGGCCCCTCTCGGCCTCTCACTGCTCCACAGCCTGGAGACCCGCAGGCCTCATTCAACAGCGGACTTTGAAAGCACAGAGGCGGGAGGGGACAGGTGAATGACAGCACTGGCACTGCTGTCCCATGCGCACCTGCTATGTGCTTGCCGGTTTTCCCTGTGACCCACACTGCCTGTCTCTCCCACCTGGAAGTTGAGGAACCCGAGGCACTGAGGCTGTGCAGCTAAAAGAGGCCACCCTGGCTTTGGACCCAGGTCTGTGATCCTAAAGGCCCCCCCCCCCCCCGACACCTGCTTCTCACTGAGCTCTGTGTCTCCTTCCCATGTGGTCTCCAGCAACTTTCAGCCCCATCCAAAGCCCCCGGTGGCTGGTACCCTGCAGCAGCCCCCAAAGTAAAGCTGGCTGTGGGTGGGCAGTGTCCAGGGAATGGGCTTTGCCTCTAGGGATGGACGCTTCCAGTAAGGGTAGGAAGGGTGGGAGAATGCAGCTGTGGCCCAAGCAGCGACGTCGAGTGGGGACTTTCCCTCCAGACAGCAGCAAATCACGTCAGACCCCGTGGGAGATCCAGCCAGGGATGGTTCCCCAGAGAGAGGAGAGGCGCCCACGAGGGGAGCTTCCCAGGCATCCTCTCGTCATTTCACTCAAGCGGACTCACACTGATTGAGAGCTGGGTGTCAGCGAGGGCTGGCACAGGCAACGCACCAAGAAGGCAGAGCACATCTTCCCTGTGCAGTGAGTTACAGCCCCGTCTCTGCAGAGTATGGAAGCGGCTCCCAAGGGGCACAGCGACGACCCGTCTCCTGTGCCATCTCTCCTTCCTGGGGACTTCCCCACCCACTCAGAGGCTCAAGACAGAGAGTCACCGGGGACTCCACTCGCCTCTCATACACCCCACACCTGGATGTCACCCGGCTTCTTGGGAGCCATCATGCACATTGTGGGGTGCTCAGCACCCCCAGCCTCTGTCTATTAGATGTTAGCCGCACCCCTTCCCCATGTTGCCAATTACAAGTAGCTCCAGACATTGCCACATGTTCCCTCCCTGGAGGGCAAAATGCCCCAGACGAGAGCCAGGACTCAGCTCTGCCCGGGAACGGTCCTCCTCCTTCCCCTGCTCCCGTCTCTGCTCCTGCTCTCGGGTCTCTCAGATCTGACTCAGCCGCACCTCCTGAAAGCCTTCCCGGCTGCAGAGCTGGGTGAAGCGTCTCTGGGGCCCTCTGCTTGCCAGGGCACAGGTCTGCCATCTCCCGTCCCACTGCATAAACGGTGTGTGTGTGTGTGTGTGTGTGTGTGGTCTGCGTTCTGCAGCAGGCTCCTCAAGAGCCCACCTCAGGCACAGAGGGGCGGCCACAGAACACAAAATGGACAGGCAGGGGTGCCCACCAGGAACGGACCCCAGAGGCTGTTTCTCATGGAGCCCCACAAATGATCCGTGTCCCATGGCCTGTGTAATGCCTGGAAAACTCTGCTTAGAGCGGAGATACGTGAGCAGCATCTTGAGGTAGGATCTGTGGCGAGGAGGGGTCTGGGCTGGGGGCTCTGGGAGTTGTCTGAAGGCCTCAGAGTCATTGCTGGGGTCTTAGCCCCTCCCCCTGCTGCACCTGGGCCTCTGCAGTACTGGGAAGTAAAACAGTCTCCTGGGCAAGCTACTATGGGCAGGGCCGGGAGGGCACTGCAAAACTTACTGTTGGAAAGCAGTCAACCCAAGGGACGACCCAAGGGACAGCCAGCCCCAGGCCCCTGGGCCGTAGCATATGGTGTGCCTCACATTTCAGAAATGGAGGTGAACTTAAGGAAAAACTGTTGGCTGGTGCAGAGACACTGGTAAAAGCATCTGGACTGATGGGACCCTGGGCCTCCACCCCTCCAGGAGGTGCTTTCGGACACTAACAGGCCCACATCTGGCCCTGGGCAAGAGCAGCCATAGAGGGCGGCTGCGTTTGCCCAGGGCTATGCGATGCCCACTTTGGGGCCAGCCTGCTTTGCTGCTGGAGGCATTTTACGCATTTTAATCCTGTCACTTGTGTAGGGTGCAGAAGGCCTTGGGCATCTCAGTGCACACAGAGAGCCGCATCTGATTGTGATGGAAGGAGAGATGCAGCCGCAGAGGCAGGGAGAAGCTGCAGGAGGCGAGTGTTTGGAGCCACAGGCCCCGATGGGGGCCTGCGGTACTGGGTATGAGGCGGGCCTCGCTGTTATGGAGGTGGCCACAGCTCACAGAGGGTGTGGGGAAGAGGACACCTCCTGAGGCGGGGCGAGAGGTGTGGGAGGGGCCGGGACACTGCTGGCCAGGACCGCCCCTGGAGGCTGTGGTGATAGTCCACAGGTGACTGCCCTGTGGTGACAGTCCACAGTGACTACCCTGTGGTGACAGTCCATGGGTGACTACCCTGTGGTGACAGTCCACGGGTGACTGCCCTGTGGTGACAGGCCACGGGTGACAGCTGCCACAAGCAGCTCCTTCCAGGCAGTGCGATGGCCGCAGCGACCTGGGTCCTGAGCGGCCGGAAGCCACCACGGGTCTCCAGGGCATGGGATGTGTCATGTGTTGCTCTCACCTCAGGCTCAGTGCCTCCCCTGGGGGGTCTGGTACGGAGGTCCCGTGAGGGAGCAGGGAGCCGAGTGGGTAGAACACGACGTGGGCTGGGGACACGCTGCTCTGGCACAGCAGGTAGGGAGGAGCAGGCCCTTGAGAACCCGGGCTCTGGGGCCCCCCACATGGCGCCATGCCCCTCCCCTGCCCGGTTCCCTCAGCCCCCGGCACACTGGGATATACTTTGGAAACCTCTGGTTCTTTCGTGTGTGCTGCTGACTGCTGCAGCCCTGGGCGGTGTGCTCTGCGGACAAAGCTTGCCACCCCCGCCCCTGCCCCCCACACCAGCCTCACACCACACCCCTGCCCCCCACACCAGCCTCGCACCCCCACCCCTGCCCCCCACACCAGCCTCGCACCCCCACCCCTGCCCCCCACACCAGCCTCGCACCACACCCCTGCCCCTCCACACCAGCCTCGCACCCCCACCCCTGCCCCCCACACCAGCTTTGCACCCCCGCCCCTGCCCCAGCCTTGCACCCCCGCCCCTGCCCCCCACACCAGCCTTGCACCCCCGCCCCTGCCCCCCACACCAGCCTTGTACCCCCGCCCCTGCTCCAGCCTTGCACCCCCGCCCCTGCCCCCCACACCAGCCTTGCACCACACCCCTGCCCCTCCACACCAGCCTTGCACCACACCCCTGCCCCTCCACACCAGCCTCGCACCCCCGCCCCTGCCCCCCACACCAGCCTCGCACCCCCACCCCTGCCCCCCACACCAGCCTCGCACCACACCCCTGCCCCTCACACCAGCCTCGCACCACACCCCTGCCCCTCACACCAGCCTTGCACCCCCACCCCTGCCCCTCCACACCAGCCTCGCACCCCTACCCCTGCCCCTCCACACCAGCCTCGCACCACACCCCTGCCCCTCCACACCAGCCTCGCACCCCTACCCCTGCCCCTCCACACCAGCCTCGCACCACACCCCTGCCCCTCCACACCAGCCTCGCATCACTGCTGCTGCCCCTCACACCAGCCTCGCACCCCCACCCCTGCCCCTCACACCAGCCTCACATCACCGCCGCTGCCCAGCACTTCCGCTGGGCAAGTCTGACCCCCACCAAGGCCAGGCTGCCACCTGTCCTGCAACCACCACTGGGGTATGCATGGTGGGTTGGTCCTTGGAGGGGACTAGGCCCTCAAAAGCAGACTTCCTGCTCCTGTGGAGCCTGGCCTGGACTACCCACTCCACAACCCACCCAGCTCAGGCGCCTTCTGGGGTGCACGAGGGTTGAGGGTCTCTGGAGACCCAGGCAGCCACAGCCCAGTGTCTCCTGGCTCCTGTGTCCCCTGGTAGGGATCCAGGGCCTCTCGTCTTTGATGGGCCTCCGGTGTCCAAGGGCCTCTTACCTTGGGGGTGAGGTACTTGGTCATAATCTCCTTCCCTTTCTCTCCCAGCTTTTCATCCGGGGTAACTTCATATTCTGCCTGAAACAAAAGTGGGAAGGAACAATGACAGATGTCCTCATGAGCGTCTCCCGGCTCCGAACCGTAGAAGTGCCTGCAGGAGACCCCTGACCAAGCCGTTCTTCCACAGCAGGGAAGCTGAGGTGCAGAGGGCGGGCAAGACCTGGCCAAGGCACCCAAACTGCTCTGTGTCTCTGGACACTGGCTCTAGTACAGTGACTCCACTGAGACCCCGGGAAGCCCCAGGAAGACACTGGTGCCAGCCCGCTGCAGTCGGACCCTCTAGGAGTGAGTGTGAGGGCTGGCGTCAGGGCGGCCAGGGCTGGGGACCACCGACTAGGATGAATCAGGAAACCACTGACCACCAAACCAGAGGGCAGGGACTGTCACTCAGACCTCACAAGCTGTGTGGCCCGAGATGCCGTGCGTGACCTCTCTGTAAAACACACACGGGACTGGCACTGACGTGCAGGGTGACTGTGCACACAGCAGGGGGTGAAGCTCTCAGCCAGGGCCCAGCACGTGACAAGTACCCTGCAGACAGATGCCACAGTCGCCTCCGATGGGGTCACTCCACCTGGCCTGCAAAAGCAACGCTATGGCTGCCTTACTTTCGCTTTACAGATTTTCTAGAGGTTTCTATTGGAGCCTCAAAAGAGCCCAGGTCGTGTTACAGGAGGCCAGGGGCTGCCACTGCGCCCATTCCTCTGCGGATGGGGATCAGCAGGGTCTGCAGTGGGAAGCGACTTCTCCAAGGTCACACAGGGGCAGCAGCAGGACCGCAAAAGCCCAGACCCCGCTCAGCACCACCAGACTGTAGGACTGCGCCTCGGCAGCCGCAGGAACCCGAGCTCGACAGACGAGGCCTCCACAACCCAGCCGTTTTTATTTCCTGAGCTCCCGGGTGGGGGTGCGGGGGCTCCTTGACTCACGTCTGACGCACTTGCCAAGTGGATGAAAGGCCTTGAGTTAACAAGCAGCCTGAGTGAGCTTGCCTTTTTGATTTAAACAAAGGGACTAATTGCAAATTGTTTATAACCATTTCAGAATCCACCACCCAAGGATTCGGCCTCAATCCCTAGGCACAGCTATTTCCAAGGCGACGCAGGCACTGTCCAGAGCAGACAGAACTCCTCCTCGAGGCCTCTGCTGGGGCCCCAGATGCCCCGCCCACTTCAAGACCACCTCACACTCTCCTCACCAGCCCAGAAGACCCTCCTGCACCCAGGGAAAGCTCAGGTGGCTCTTGGAACGTCCACAGAGGTGGCCGGGCTCATTCCCACCCAGAGAGCAAGCTTCCTTGTCTTCTGCTTCTACCACTCAGCCAGCGTTTGACGTTTTCTCCAAAGGAAAAACGTGAACACAGCGGTTGTTTGGGTCCCGGACCACAGGTTGGTGTTTCTGGAAGGAATCCGGGGCTGCACACTGAGGGCCAGAGAAATGCAGGCCTCACCCACAGTCACACGGCCGGCGCTGGAACAGCAAGGACAGGTGCACTGGCCCCCGGACTCCACTGAGCCACGGGGTCAGAGCCACTCCCCAAGACCCTCCTCGGCACCAGGCTGAGCCTTGAGGGAGTGAGGATTTCCTGATGATTTATCGCTGAATTCTTGACGTGCCCTAAGGAAAGTGGCTTCTTGATTTTTTTCTGTGATTTTTTCCCTCTTTACTCCCCCTAAATCCTCTAAAACCGACAAGGACACTGACTACACAAGGGGTATTATTTTTTCCCAATTTGCAGATGAAGAAACTGAGATTCTGAGAGGGTCAGATACAACAGGGCTAGTAAGTGACGGAGCTGGCAATTGTGTTCCAGAGGGGCCAAGCATTTTCCAGGGGGAGGCAAGAACGCTCCCAGCGTCTGCAGCGCCTCATGGCCCCGCCCCAGGGGAGCACAGCCAGCCTGCTTTGCAGGTCTCAGGCCTGTGGGGCTACTCAGCCTCACCGGGGCCACTGGACATGCGCTGTGACGGCGGGTCTCCCCAAGGCCCCGGGCTTACTCATCAGCCTCCATAACGCGCCAAGAAGACCATAGCTCTGGGATTCAAACAGGCGCTAGAAAACTAACGTCACTTTCAGGTCAGTGGCCGCCTGACAGAGGCCCGGCTGGGTGGACAGACACAGAGCTCCACAGGGAGGCAGCCGGGAGCACGTGGGGACAGGCCTCCCGGCCCCGGATCAAAAGGCCATTCTTTGAGGAGTCTGCGTCAGGCCACTGCCACCTGAAGAGCATTTGTGTTGAGAGGCAGAAGCCGAGGGAAGGCCTCCAGCCGGGCTCTCGGCACCGAGCGAGTCACCTGGCGTGACAGGCCCTGTCTCCACGCTGGGGCTCCCGGCTACATGTGTCAGGATAGGGGAGCCCGTGGCAGCTTCAGGCAGATGGCACTGCACAAGCTGGGACCGCCCAGAAACCACTGCCCTGGGAAGCCCCTTGGCCAGGAAGTGGGAGAAAGCTTTAAACCACAAGGTACGAGCACCGAGTGAGAGTTTGTGTCCCCGGCCCAGAATGCTATACTTCCACTGGGCTCAGGAAATGGCAGCCAGTCCCCGTACAGGGAAGGCGCTGGGATCTCCATCACCCAGGCCCCTCTCTGCCCATCCGAACCTCGTCCGTGCCCACAGCTTGCACCAACAAGCCAGAGCTCCGGGGAGCACCCATGCCACTGCTCTCGGAGGGTGCTCCTCTACCCAGACCCATGCCAGATTCACAGCCTGAGCCCAGGGCTGGCCCAAGGGCATGTGTGGGTGTGTGTGTGCGCGCGCGCACATGTGTACTGCTCCGACACAAAGAGCAAAACCCTGTACTGAGTTTAAGGAACAAAGGACTCCCCCTCACGTCGGAGTGTCCGCGCCCATGACACCCTGTCTTATAAACTGAGTGCTTCATCTCCTGGCTGCTCTCACTGTATCATCACCCTGACAATGCCAGAGAAAATATGTCCTGGCTATTAAAACTCACTTCCCTCTGATGGTCTCCAGAACCTGCCATGTTTTCAAAGGAGCCGGCTCCGGTTTAAAGGGCAGAGTCCGAGCTGCAGTCCTCTTGGCCCGGCCTGACTTTCTATGTCACCTCCTTCTTCCTGGAGCCCTTCCCCTGCCCTGCCAGGAAGCTGAAGTCAGAAATGCCATGAGTCTTGCCATCTCTGGCTCCTCAATTATCGACACGGTCAGCTTTCCCAGAGTCCTCGAGGCAGGGGCAGGGACATGCCTGGAAGGAAGCACAGCTCCCCACGGCCTTTTCTGGCGACACCCAGATCCACCCGCACCGGCCCGGCATCTTGCTTGTGCTGACCACACAGCTGCCCTGCGGAGTCCCTTCCCACCCCTCCCCTCCCTGCCATGAGTAAGGAGGGCCGTGAGGCCACGGCTGCTTCCTGCTAGCTCGTTCCCCAGCTGGACACTGCAGCTCCCTGGACCCCTCTTTTGAAGACCCTGCTGCTGTAGCCTGGCCTCCCCCCACCCCACGCCACCCTCCACCTCCTGAGTCTGTCCCTCCCCTGTGCCTGCAGGGTGGGAGGTGGTATAAAATGGCTCTGAGGCACCATCAGCGCTCTTTGCTCCCTGCTGGGCCGGTGCACTACAAACAGCCGTTCACTGAAAACGTCTCTTCATTCATGACCTGGATGGCTGTCTATTTCCTGCCAGGACCTTAGGTGGCCGGGCACTGACCTCAGCTTCCCAGCTAGCATGTGGAAGCCCTGCAGCAAGGGGTGCCCCAGGGACCCTGGCGTCAGATGGGCCTGCTCAGCCCCAAAGCCTGTGCCTGCCAGCTCAGACAGACTGTCCTCCGACCCTGCCTTCCACCCGAGCGTGCCACTGGCCTACCTTTGGACAACCTGTGACATGGAACTAGAGAAGGGAGGGAAGAGTGCAGTCCTGACTACACAGGAACATAGGTCGAGGTAGGGGCCCTGGGCTTCCCCGACAGTACCACGGCAGCCAGCGTGTGTCCCACGTCCTGGCTGGAGGCAGGTACTGGGCAGAAGGATGAGAAAAGGGGCACCCAGCCTCTGGGCTCATAGGCAGTATCGGGTCCCTTCTGTCTGCCCCATGATTCTAAGAGATTCTGCCCTGACCAGTACCCTCTCCCCCACCCCTGGCCTAGCTGCCCCTAGAACACTTCTGCACCCCTACCCACAACTAAAGCTCAGGAGGATACCACACAAAGGTCTTTGATGCTCCCTGTGGCTTTCTGTGGTCCTAAATGAAAAGAATCCCAACTTAGCCCAGCGCAGGCTAAACTGTCATCTCCTGGCTTTCGGAATCCAGGGATAAGTTGAGCAAGAGAATGTGCCAGGCCCAGAGTCCAGGAACCAGGGACACTGGGCCCTGCTGGAACCCCTCTCACCTGTGTGTGTGTGTACGTGTGTGTGTGTGTGTGTGCACGTGCATTGCCTTCATGGTTCTCAGTGCCGACTGGCTTGGTCCAGTGGTAGCAAACATGGCAGCCAGGGGTTTCCAGCGTTTTGTTTGAGGTCTTCTGTACCAGAGGATGGCCCCCCGCCTCAAGTCTGTCAGGTCAGAGAAAGGATTCCTCGGCCACCCTGGCTCACGGGCTCAGCCCTGCTCCCATCCACTGCAGTTTAGGGGTGACATCGTTCAGAAGCTTCCCGATAGCAGGGTATCTGGGGACCTGGGGTGGAGCACCCACAGGGCTGGACTACTCCATGGATGTCTACTCTGAGCTCATTTTCGAGGTAACCCTGCTCCCAGAGTCTGGCTTTGCCAGCTGTTTCTCCCTCTTTTGGAGAGCTCACAGCAGTGACAGGGAGTCAGAGTTGAGTAGGTACTGGATGTGGCCCCTAAGGAAGGGAAGTGGGAGAGTTAGTTTTCCTGGCGAGGCATTGCAGATGATTTTACCGTAAAATGCCAGATAATCGGGCACGTTTAAAGCCAGGTGGCAGCCCACTGGCTTCCTGTGCGCTTCTATGGCCTTGGGTTACAGAACTGCCTGGAAGGCCGTTAGCATTTCCCGACTCAGGACTCCACGTGTGGCACCCTCCTGTTTGCAGTCACCGCGATGCCCGTCAGTCACCGTGGCTCCCCTCCATTCAGATCCTTGAGAAGTCTCTTTCCACAGTGAGTGGAGCTCGCCTGCAGCAACGTGAGTGATGCGGGGGAACCGACAGTGTGGAAGCTCTGAGACTCCGTCATAAAAGCCACTGCAGCTTCAGCCAGGCCCTCTCGGATGCCTTGCTCGGGAGAGAGCCTGCCCGGTCCTGAGGAGGGCCATCAGGACGCCCGAGGCCTGCTGCCACCAGCCAGCATGCCCTGGGGGCCATGAGTCAGCTTGGGGGCAGATGCTCGGGCCATGGTCAAGTCTGCAGGTGACTGCCGCCCGGCCCACACTGGAACACATTTTTTTCACAGGCCTCGAACCAGCAGCACCTAAGCTAAACCATTTCCAAACCCCTGGCTCACCAAGCCTAAAAATAAGAGACATGAACCTGCTTGCTATGATCCTAAGCCATGAGGTCTTGAGGTAACGACTGGTCCTGAATAAGTGCCCAACTGCCAGCTGGCGTTTCTTCCGCCACCTAAACACCATCCTTCCTTGTGTATTTTTCTGTCTTTATTTCACCAGAGAGCAAAGCTCTGTGAGGCAGGAACTTCCTTCTGTCCACCGTGTGGTCCCTGCTGCTGAAACTGAGCCTGGCATGCAGGAGACGCTGGGCATCTGCCAAGCCCTCCCACCCCAACTCCAGACAGAAGGGACCTGGGACCTTTAAGTCTCACCCAGGTGTGGGGACAGTAGGGTTTCTGACAAGCCAGCTCCGGGTCAAGACCCCCCCAGGGCCCCCCCAGAGAACAGGCCCATGGCAAGGCCCTGTCACCCTGTGGCAGCTGACTCTCGCCAGGACCCCTTCCTGTCCCGGGGCATCTGGGCACCCCCCCCCCTTTGCCCTTGAGACCACATCTGGTCATGGCCTTGACTTGGGTCTTTGGCTGTTTCTCTGGGAGGGCAGTGGCCGTGGGGAGGGTCTTTCTCAGCTCCCTGGAAGCCACGGGATAAGCAAGACTGAGGCTAAGTCATTCCTGCTGCCCGCTGAAGGCACACAAACAGCGCTGCTGCCCAGCAAGTCACCGGGGTCCCATCTAAAAACAGCCACAGGCTTCTACCTGACTTGAAAAGGGCAGACGTGCGGGCTGTGCAAGTGGAGAGCCCTTCCCGCAGTTGTGGCGAGCCCGGTGAGAACCGGCTATTTTCAATAAGCTCCATGGGGGGGAGGGTAAATTCAGCAGGGAGGCAGGACTGGCACGGACAGTGTTGGCTGAGCCGCGGAGTGCCCCAGCAGCCGGCGACGACCAAGGGCACAGCTGCCACCTCCCTCCTCGGAGTTCCAGGCAGCAGAGAGGAAAAAACTGGCTGCAGACAGAAGTTACGCCAGCCTTGGAAAACTCAATAAAGTCTTCGTGTGTGAAAGAGGCGTCCCAGGGCTGTCACTTGACGTCAGGATGGGCGAGGAACCGGCAGCGCTTATTCCCAGGGATGCGGAGACAAATGTGGGGCGCGTCCCAGCCACTGGTGTGTGGCAGCTCCGCTGAGGCGGACGTCAGGGGCATCTGACGCATTAACACAGGGAGCCAGGCTCACGTTCCCTTTCTGAAGAACAGCTTTTGGTATAGGCCCAGAGAAAGGAGGGACTGCGGGATCAGGAGGCAGACAGCGGCCACTGGACCCCCCGCCCCTTTCTCAAGCTGACTGTGTGTGTCTAACAAAACACAGGGCCGGGAAATTCACTGGCTCCGAGGCTTCCCGTCACCCTGCTCTGCCCGTCACGTCTCCATACAGGTCCCAAAGCTGCCCGGCCGCCTCATCTTTTCCAAAGGGGCAGTAGCCCCTGTTGCAGGGCTCCACCGTTGGTCCTCATGGCTCCTCTCCATCTCTCCATCTGCAGTCACCTGTGTGCTGAGCTCATCCAACGCCAGTGCCTGCTGACAAACCCCAGGGCTCTCCTAGCCCAGCCCTGTCTGGGACTCCACTCAATCAAATACCATCTCCCTTGAAACAGGTGCACTTGGGGGCCTATGGACATGGCAACCTGTGTGAGTCTATGGTGCAGCCCCTGACCTTGCCCCTCCTGGACCTAACCACAGCCTTGTCCTCCCTACCACCTTCCAGCTGCCCAGGCCACAGCGTAACAGCCATCGCTAACTCTCCTCTTACCCTCAGTCCATTGAGAAACACCATGAATACTGCCTTCCACACAACACCCCAGGAGGCAGGCGTCTGGCTTGGTGGTTAAGACACGTGTGTCCCAGAGCACAGTGCCTGGGTTCGAGTTCCCACTGTACACATGATTCCAGCTTCTTGGAGGTAGAAGGTGATGCTTCAAGTAGTTGGGTCTCTAACACCCATATGGGAGACCTGGATTAGGTTCTTGGCTCCTGGCTTTGCCTGGCTCAGCCCCAGCAATCCAAGAAGGAACCATGGGTTAACCGGCTCCAGCTCACACCCCATGTTAGTCAACAGACCTGGGTTCTGCATATCAAGTGCTGCTGCCACCTCAGAGAGGAAGACCCAGGGGCCAGTGTTGCGGCGTGATGGACCAGCATCCCATATGAGCGCTGCTTCAAGTTCCTGTTTCTCTGCCTCCGATACGGCTCTGTGCTAATGCACCTGGCAAAGCACTGAGTGGCTGAGCTGAGCCCAAGTGCTTGGGCTCCTGCTACCCATGTGGGAGACCCAGATATTGCTCCAGGTTCCTGGCTTTGCCTGGACTGCCCTGGCTGTTGCAGTCATTTGGGAAGTGAACCAGCAGATGGAAGATCTCTCTCTCTCTCTCTCTCTCTCTCTGCCTTTTGAATCATTAAATCTTAAAAAAAAAAAAAATCCAGATAGCTGCCCCATCCAGCCACAGGACACAGAACCCTTAGGAAGTCACTCCTACTCTCCAGCTCCCAGCGAGGGAGACTGAATGTGATCAAGTTTTCAGATCCAACCAGCAACTGACACGGAGTAGAGAAACCTGAGAAATGGCTTGGGGGTGACAATGGAAAATGAGACTGTGGGAAACCCTGGTGGAGGACAACAAATCCACCACAGGGGGAGGTGGTTTTGGGGCAGCAGAGAGTCAAGGAGACCAACCTATCACAGTGCGTGCCCCTTATCCAGACCAATTCAAACTGCTTAGACACACATGTACAAAGTGCATGAGGGGAGATGAGGGGAGCCGGTATCTGGTTTACTGGCTAAGACGTCTGCATCCCACATGGACCGCCTGGTTCAGCTCCTGGCTCTGGCTGCTGTTCCAGTCTCCTGTTAACGCGGATCCTATGAGACAGCAGGCAATATAGGTAACTAGGTCCTGCCACCCACGTGGGAGGCGAGATTGAGTTCCTAGCCTCCTGCTTCCGCCTGGTGCAGGCACAGCTGTTGTAGGCCTCTGGGGAGTGAATCAGTGGGTGGCAACGTTCTCTCTGCCTCTGTCTCTTAAATTAAAAAGTTTAAGTGTCTATAAAATGTTGAGAAAATTTGAAATTTGAATGCTGCCTAATAGTTGATAATTGAAACTAATTTTTAAAAAATTATTTATTTTTTACTTGAGAGGCAGAATTACAGACAGAGCGAGGTCTTCCATCCACTGGTTCACTCTCCAAATGGCCACAATGGCAGAGCTGGGGTGATTCCAAGTCAGGAGCCAGGAACTTCTTCTGGATCTCCCACGTGGATACAGGGCTCCAAGCATTTGGGCCATTTCCCACTGCTTTTCCAGGCTGTTACCAGGGAGTTAGATCACAAGTGGAGCAGTCAGGACTCTGTCTGTGCCCATATGGGATGCCGGCACCACAGGTGGGCTTACCCTATTATGCCACAGTGCCAGCCCAAAGAAAAATGTTTAGCTATGATAATAGTATTGCTAGTATTAGGTTAATTTTTTTTTTTACAAAGATACATTTATTTATTTGAAAGAGTCACACAGAGAGAAAACAATTCTTCCATCTGCTGGTTCACTCCCCAGATGGCTGCCATGGCCAGGGCTGGCCCAGGCTGAAGCCAGGATCCAGGAGCTTCTTCCACAACTCCCATGTGAGTGCAGGGGCCCAAGCACTTGAGCCACCTTCCACTGCTTCCCCAGACACATTAACAGGGAGCTGGATCGGAAGTGGAGCAGCTGGGACTCGACCTGGCACCCACGTGGGATGCCAGAGCCGCAGGAGGCAGCTTTACCTGCTCTGCCACAGAGCCAGCCCCATGTGGTATTATAAGAGCCTTTTTTTTTAGAGACACATATGCAAGATTCATAGATGAAATTATATGATATCTTAGATTTGTCACAAATGCTACAGAGGTGAGGATAGGGGCATGGATGAACCAAGACTGGCCACAAGTTCCTTGTTGCTGAAGTGGGATAAGGCTGCATGGGGTTCATTAAACCATTCTGCTGACTTCTGCTTTTCATGGTGCAAAACTTCCCATAATAAAAAGTCATAAAAACAGCAGGCACTGCCCCCCCCCACCCCGCAGACACAAACCCCTCAGTCTGGGCTTCGGTACTAGCGTTTCTTTTTTTTTTTAATTAATTAATTTATTATTTTTTTGACAGGCAGAGTGGACAGTGAGAGAGAGAGGCAGAGAGAAAGGTCTTCCTTTTGCTGTTGGTTCACCCTCCAATGGCTGCTGCAGCCAGCGCACCACGCTGATCCGATGGCAGGAGCCAGGTACTCACCCTGGTCTCCCATGGGGTGCAGGGCCCAAGTACTTGGGCCATCCTCCACTGCACTCCCTGGCCACAGCAGAGAGCTGGCCTGGAAGAGGGGCAACAGGGACAGAATCCGGCGCCCCGACCGGGACTAGAACCCGGTGTGCCGGCACCGCAAGGCGAAGGATTAGCCTAGTGAGCCACGGTGCCAGCCGGCACTAGCGGTTTTAAAGGCTCCCAAAGCGTTGCCAATGCTCAGCCAAGGTTGAGAACGATCAGCCCCTGGGACGAGAGACTCCGCACCGCACCTGTGTTGAAGACCCAGGCAGAGTTTGTGGGGGGGAACTAGTCTGGGAGAGGTCATGGGGCTTCGTGCACATGGCCCCTGACCAGGTTGGAGGGGCAGTGCCCAGATGCCAGGCTTGTGTGGGGGTGCGTCAGGGCCAGTAGCTCCAAGGCCTGGGAGAAGGTGCTAATTGGATGTGGTGACCTTGAGGGGGCCTGTGTGGCTTTGGTGGAGGTGTCCAGGGGGCAGGCTGGCTTGTGGCTCTAGGGATCCTGAGGCAGCCACAGGAACTTGAGCCCCAAACCCAGACAGTGTGAGGGCTGTAGAGATGTCAGTATCTTGGTCCTGGCTACTGGGAGGAGGCCTGGGCAGCCCCACTGCTCACCTCACTTCTTGCCCTCCCACCCTCTCTCTCCCTCCTCAGATAGAAACGCGACGGGTGGGGCTGGCGCTGTGGTGTAATGGGTAAAGCTGTTGCCTGAGGTGCTGGCATCCCATATGGGTGCTGGTTTGAGTCCTGGCAGCTCCACTTCTGATCCAGCTCTCTGCTGTGGCCTGGAAAAGCAGTGGAAGATGGCCCAAGTGCTTGGGCTCTTGCATCCACGTGGGAGACCTGGAAGAAGCTCCTGGCTTTGGATGGGTGCAGCTCCAGCCGTTGCAGCCAACTGGGGAGTGAACCATCATATGGAAGACCTCTCTCTCTCTCTTTCTCTTCCTCTCATTCTCTCTCTGTGCAACTCTGACTTTCAAATAGATAAATAAGTCTTGAAAGAAAGAAAGAAAGAAAGAAAGAAAGAAAGAAAGAAAGAAAGAAAGAAACCCAATGGGCAGGTGGCCAGCCCTGGTGCCCACCCTGCCTTCCAGACGAGTGTTGAGGGACTCCTGGACAATCCTCCATCCCGTCCTCAGAGCCCACGCAAAGCCACCAGCCTTTGTTCAACAGATGAGTGACTGGCAAGGTGAAGGAAGACCCCAGGACATCAAGCAGGACCACTGAACCAGCAACCTGCAGATTCACAGCTGTCAGACTGCCTAGAAATGGCCGGCGCACATTCATCCCACGGGCACTTGCTGGCTGATGGTGTGTGCAGAGCACTGTGCTGAGCGGGGGCAATGGGAGCCCAGGCCTGCCCTCAGGGAGCTGGCACTCGAATGGGAAGCACTCAGGAAACAAGCTGACGCAGTCAAACTTCACAACTCTGTAAAGTGGGTTCTCGGGGGCCAGCACTGTGGCATAGTAAGGTAAGCCTCAGCCTGCAGTGCCAGCGTCACAAATGAGAGCCAGTTCAAGTCCTGGCTGCTCCTCTTCTGATCCAGCTCCCTACTAATGGCCTGGGAAAGCAGCAGAAGATGGCCCAAGTGCTTGGGTACCTGCATCCACATGGGAGACCTGGAAGAAGCTCCTGGCTCCTGGCTTCAGCTTGGCCCAGCCCCGGCCACTGCGGCCATCTGGGGAGTGAACCAGAGGATAGAAGATGTCTCTCTCTCCCCTTCTCTCTTTGTATGCCTGGCTTTCAAATAAATGAATAAATCTTTAACAAAGGAGTGTTTTCATCTGGGGATGGGGCACAGGCTGTAAGAGCCACCTAATGCATCAGGAAGACAACATGCAACATCTCCAGGCAAGGCCTCCCACGGTGACCCAGGCTCCTGGCATCACACAGCTGACGGCGCCTCTTTATAGCAGCAGCAACAAGGTCCAGGGCGGGAGGCGAACCAGCCAAGGCCACCTGTTAGGTTTAGATCCTGAGACAGCTTTTGTCCTCTTAAAGTCCAGGAGCTCCATAAGCCACAGGTTTAATCTTCACCCGCCTCAGTCAAAAATGGGGGCTCATCGCAGAGCATCAAAGCTCCCCCCACCCCCCACCCCGCGCCCTGGGAGCAGGGACTTACCACCTCGTCCAGGAACTGGATGTAACCCTCCAGCCCAGGCCTGGTCTCACAGAACTGCCGGAAAAGCAGCCTCCCGATTGGCTGCTTGTCACATAAACTGCAGTAGTCTCTGTCTGGAGGAAGAAAGGAGAGTGTGTGAGGCCCAGGGAGGGCCAGCCGGGCCGTCCAGCAACCCAGACCCAGACCCAGACCCAGACCCAGGCCCAGACCCAGGCCCAGGCCCAGACCCAGGCCCAGGCCCCGCACGGATGCAGCCAGGTGACCGGCAAGCTCTCAGGACCCCATGCATCTGCCAGGGCCAAGGTCATTGTGCAGGGAGGTGCCAGCCTCCAGTATGTGCTTGGAGAGGCCAGCAGTTCCGGGGACTGTGTTTCTGCTCCTGGCTGGCCAATCAGCACATGGTATTCTCTGACTATGGTGACTGGGCACAGCTGGCAGGCAGGTCACCTAAACCAGTCCCGTCAGCGTGACCCACACACGTGGGCTTTTGGTTTGGAGGCTGTGGTGTGGCAGAGAGTTCGCCTCACTGCATCAGAGTGGCTGTGAGGACAGGGCTGGCACAGAGGAGACCAGAGCCGGGAAAGCCTGCTGACGTCACGTGTCTCTGGATCTCACCACGCCCACAGCCCAAACCACATCTGAAAAGCTGCTTTATGAGAGGTAACACATCCCTTTGTTCAGGGAGTTGGAAAACATCTTAAAGTTACTTCTAATTCAGAGCATCCTAGTGGCTGTGATTTTTTTTTCTTAAACTGGAGCAAAGCCCGGTCTTAGGATGCTTCAGATTATGAAAGCCTTGCACTTCCCAGCCAAGGAGCTACAGGAACAGAGACAGGAAGTGAGCCGCACTCAGCCACTCAGCAGCCAGGAGGGCTAGGAGGAGGACACTGCAGAACTCCAAGTGCGGGGACCAACTCCAGGCCCAGGGACCCGGTGCTGAGCCAGTGACTTGCTGTGTTACTTCAAGCAACTCACTTGCACTCTCTGGGCCTCGGTTTTCAGCTCTGGATCTGGAGCTGGGCTGGGGATGAGGGGGGCTGGGAAGAGGATGGTGGCACTCTGGCAGGAGGGAGGCTGGGCTGGAAGGAATGACGGCTGTCTCCTGGCTGAGTGTGGAGGTGCTAGCCATCCACACAAGGTCTCTCTGGAGACGGAGTGCAGCAAGGGGACTGAGCACCTCCCTCACGCCAGCTTGGGCTCAGTCGTGGGTCCCCAGAGCCTTTGTCTATGGAAGGCCAACCCCCGACGCACAGTGGGAGACCTGGTAGCAGTGAGTGTGGCTCCTGGAGCTACACTGCCAGGGTTCAGATCCCGGCTCCACCGCTCACTGTGGCCTTGTGATCTGGGGCATTTTTACCCCTTGGCTTCCTCATCTGTAACCTGGGTACAATGACAGCACCTGCTTCCCAGGACCACCATGAGGACTGAACAAGACAATTCATAGAAGGTACTCAGACCAGAGCCTGCTTAGAACCACCACCACTGTCAGCATGGATGTAGGGTCTGGGGTCTGTTCCATCTCCCTTCTGGCTCTCTCTGAGTCTGCACAAATCCAGCCTAGGCCTGCCTTTGGCTCTAGGGGCACTGAAGGCTCATGACTGAATGGGCCATTCAGGTCGGGGCACATGGTGGAGTGGGCCCTGGAGTCCTCCGAGGGCCTCTGCCAGAACTTCCTGGAAAACTTCCTGCTCATCTCCAGGATGCCAAGGCCTTGGGACTGGTCAGCCAAAGCCACAGGGGCCATGTTTCCTCCACACAGCATGAGCCCACAGAGCGCAAAGCCGGCAAGGGGGGAAGCAGAGCTGAGGGGGGCAGGGAGGGGCCTGCAGGGCACCCCTGCCAGAGGCCAGCCTGTGCCTGGACGTCTGCCCACCTGCCAAGCACAGGGCTCAGGCCAGGAGTTTTACTGCCTACTGCTCCATGCACGTGAACCGGGGGTAGGGGATATTTTTGCAGGAATTCCCCAGTTCTAAGTGTCACATGCAGATGAAAGTGCTCAAAGGTGCCGCCTTCTCTCCAGCAGGTACTTTAACCAACAGAATGAGCCACCTGCCACGTCTCCCTCCTCGTCCCCTCCCAGAGGGGGTTGGTGGCTCAGAATGGCCTTGGACTGCTGCCTTCACTCCGCCCTTCAACTGTGGGTGCAGGCTTGGCCACCGCAGGCCCAGATGGCTCATGGATGGCCGCTCCAACAAGCATTAGCCTCCGCCACTTCCGGGCGGGTGGGGAGGTGGGCTACTCTGTTGGAAGGGGCAGCAGGGGGGTGTGTGGGAGAGCAGACAAGATCCCAAGTGACAGTTATAAAATGTCAACTTTGATGAGTGTTACTGTCAGCCACAGCAGGGAACCTGGTCTCCGTTGCCTGCTCCGGGTCTGCGGCCTGCACCTGTTAGCACAGTGCAGCTACAGCTTGTCTTCTCACCACCTCCCGCTCCACCTGGTCCCTCAGGGGGCAGAAAACAGACCTTCACACCCTTTCCCAATCAGCCGAGTCCCCCGGCACAAACCCAGGCCCGGAGTAAATGCCTCTGCCTCCAAGGCCAGTTTTATTCGGATGTGGGAGCGAGCACCGAGCTCCTATGTGACTCGAGCAAGGCACCCCCCCCCCCTTTCAACAGCAATGATCAGATCTCGTGTGCCACGTTGTGATTCCTTCCGAGTTCCTCCAACAGCATTCTTCTCTCTCCATATGGCGTTTGCTGCCAGTGTGGAAACAAGGCTGTTATAAACTCACAGCACAGCCAACACTGTGTGAGTCCCACACAAGCTGTCTGCGCCTCTCCCAGCTGTACGGGAAGCCACTGATTTGCAGCCCCGCAAGAAAGAAAAGGAGCCGTAATCACCTGTTCAGACTCTTTGCTCAGCCTGCGATAAAGATAAATGGGCCCGAGGAAGCGCCCCAAACGACCGCAAAATCAAAGTGCTGCGCTTGCAGCGCCTCTTAAAGAGATCTGGGCCGGCGGAGGAGGATGATGAACTTGGGGATGATGGAGGCGACAGGAGGAGAAGCGAGTCGAAGTCGCCTGTGTGCCAAGGACAAGGCCCAGGTGCAGGGGCTTCTTGAAAGCCAGGAGGCTCCGGGAGCTCTGCCGTCTGACTGCGGGGCTCTCTGTCTGGGCTGCTTCTCCAGGGCTGAGACCCAGGCTGCAAGGGGATCTTCCCTACCACAACCCCGCTCCCGAGTGTGGTCTGCTGGGGTTGCTGTGGAGACACCCAGAGGGGCACAAGCCTAGTCTCTGCCTCTCACACCGCGAGGCCTCGGGGCTGCCACCCACACAGGCACACACACACTGCACACCCCGGCTCTTCCAAAACACGAAAATCCTCTGGGCCACATCTCTCGCTGAACCTCTCCTCCAAGCCAGAGGAGGGCTGTCATGGTGTAACACATAAGAGTCCAAGGCTCCCCTGCACAAAAGTATCCCCAAATCATCCATTCTGCTTTGCTCTTTTGGGTCCTTTGCTCATTCAGTGAACTCTTTTCCAAGGTCTCCTACTTTTTGATACTAGAATGTTCCTTCCATTTTGAGAGTTTTTCCTTGAATTCAACACTTGGGGGAGGGTGGGAAGGGATACACTCGATACCCACAGGCAGGTCAATGGTCCAGTAACAAGCTCGGCGTGGACAGCTGACCATCAGCAGAGATGCGAAGGGGTGGGCCCCATCTCCGTGATGCGATGCTTGGCTGCAGGCTGCGGCATCTCCAGGGGAACGAGAAGGATCTAGAACACCCCTCTGGGAGAGGCTGGGAGAGCAGCTGGACTCAGGCAGTGACACTGGGGGAGCAAGGATTTGATAGCAAATACATCAGGTACAGTCCACAGAAAGGGGGAGGGCGACCGGGTGCAGTGTGGCGTCTGCGACACTTTGAGAGGAGGTCCCTTGCCTGAGTGAGGACCTGGCTGAACACCATGTGTGGTTTGTTTCTTCCAGGAACGCCCACAGCTGAGCTGGGGAGATAGTGCCACCCTCTTCCTGTGGCACATTACATGCCAGTCATGCCCTCAGCCAGCACTGTTGTCGCTCTGTGCAGTCCCTTAGCAAGTTAACAGACACCTGCCGAGTCATGGGCTCAGAGGGAGGCAGATCCGTTGATGTGCTGGGAAGACCAGCCATGTGATCATGTTCATGGATCAAAACTACAGAAGCCAGCTGGGGAGGGCCTGAGAGGGTGTCTTGGCACAGGGGGTACAGACATGCTCTCATGATGCTGGGTCAGTTTCAGGGGTGCCCACGGGAGGGCAGGCAAGAATGGAAAGGAGAATGGTGGTGTAGCTGGAGGCAAGGCAGGCAGGGGGAGAAACCAAGACCAGGTGAAGAATAAGACAAAGGGGAAAGTCAGAGATCCATGAGGCCAGGGACTGCGGAGGACCAAGGAGAAGCCACAGTGGTGAGGGACCCTCCAGGGAGACCCAGGAGGACCTGGAAGGTGTGCTGAAGTGTGGGACAAGCCACGCTGGGACGTGAATTCAGGCCTGGGTCTGTGACCACTTCCGAGTAACACTGAGTGGCTCTTCAAGAATGGCTTGAAGAAGACGGACAGAACGCGGTGGGTTGCCTGGGGTTGGAAGCTGAGACACAAAGGGGCAAGCACCAGCATGACCAGCGAGGGGGCCAGCAAGGAAGCTTTACTGACTGCGGATGGAATATCTGAAATATACATGCACACATGCACGCACACACACACACACAGACAAGCACCAGCATGAACAGCGAGGGGGCCAGCAAGGAAGCTTAGCTGACAGCGGATGGAATATCTGAAATATACATGCACGCATGCACACACACACACACACACACAGACAAGCAGCATGCATGTCCTGAGTGTGGCCACAGCCACGTCACTGCCAACTCTGACTTTGCCAGGTGGGGCATGACACTTGCTGAGTTGTCAACCAACAGAGGGCGCAACGAGACAAGAGGCCCTGTCCTCGCCCTCTACCCAGGCATGCCCGGATGCTTTGCCAAGACCTGCCCTGGTCTCCCAGCGCAGCACCACGGCCCACTGCCAAGGACACCACAGAGGTACAGCACCGGGCCGAGGTTACACTTTGGCTCTGGCGTCCACCCTGTGTAACCTTGGACAAGTCACTTCCCCTTCCCAGGCCCAAAGAATTACAGTAAAAACCTCTATGCCCCTTCTCAGGCTGGAGGCCTCCCGGGTGACAGCATCACAGTGGAGGATGATCACAGGGACTTGGGCCAGATCCTGAACCAGGATTCCAGGTCTCCGCTTGTGCCCCGCTCCAGAGGGGATCCCTGGCCTGGCATCAGGCCCCCCGCCCTGAGGCAAGGATCAGCAACCTTCCCTGTAAAGGACTAGTAGTGAATATTGAGGCTCGGAGGGTCACAGGGTCTCTCACATGATTCAACTGCTGTAGCAAAGGCCTCCCCAGACAACACATACACTGTCCCCAGGCACGGCTGTGGTCTGGTAAGACAAGCACAGGGCCTGGCCCCTGCTCTGCACAGTCTCTCTCTTTTCCTGGGCCCTAGGCCTCCCGCCCTATACAAGGAGATGGTGACCCAGCTGCTCCGCCACAGCCTGCTGCCTTCCTGGGGCAGGGACCCCGCGGCTGCCTGGAGAGGACCAGGGAGGAGCCTTCGGGCTGCTGAAGCAGTTGCCATCATGTGCTGCTGTGATCAGTGGCAGAGGGAGCCAGGAGTAAAATCAGAAAACGCAGGCTGGGGGCCGGCACTGAGGCATAGCAGGTAAAGCTGCTCCCTGCTGTGCCGGCATCCCACATGGGCACTGGTCTGAGAACGGCTGTTCCACTTCTGACCCAGCTCTCTGCTATGGCCTGGGAAAGCAGTAGATGATGGCCCAAGTGCTTGGGCTCCTGGTCCATGTGGGAGACCTGGAAGAAACTCCTGGCACCCGGCCTTGGATTGGCCCCGCTTTGACTATTGTGGCCATTTGGGGAGTGAACGAGCAGATGGAAGACTTCCTCTCTCTGCCTCTGCCTCTTTGTTACTCTTTCAAATAAATAAATATTAAAAAAAAAAAAAAAAAAACCCAGGCTCATTCCTGCATGAGTCCAGACCCTCCAAAGTCAAGTGCTCTCTGGAAAGAACCTAAATGTCTGTCACCAGGTAGGCAGGAATTTCAGACAGTGGCGTAGTCATGCCTCAGACATCACTCAGCATCAGAAAGGCGCACACGGTCAACACACACCACATGGATACTCTCCAAAGCATCACGCCAAGTCAAAGGACCAGACACACAAGACTCATGCAACTGCTGAGTTCACTCATCTGACGTTCTAGAAAAAGCAAGCCAAGAGCGACAGAAATCAGCCCAGAGGCTGGGTGTAGGGGTAGGGTTGAGGAGGAAACTTCCTGGGGAGACGAAAATGCTCTAGGTTAAGATGGTCGTGGTTGAATGCCTGTATCTGTTTGCCAAAAGTCATTGAGCTGTATGCTTAAAGTTGGCGAATTTTCCTGTAGGTAAGCACTAGTGCTTCAAAAAGCGGAGCAAAGCAAAGGAAGAAAGTTTAAGGTCAGTCACCTCGGCTCTCTGAGCTTGGTTCCTCATCTATAAAATAAGAAAATCCTAACTGTTGCCTCACTCCAGAATGGCTTTGCTCAAGTGTGGGGGTCCGTGGCATCAGGGGACTGGTGGAAATTCAGACTCTCCAGTTTACAGCAGCGCCTTCCCAACCTTCTATGGGACAGGACCGGTCGCTACAACATGTAGCTGTCACAGACTGCCACTTCTGTGAAGGCCACACCACCCATGCCTTCCCACGCAGGTCTGACAACAGCCAAGGCCCCGTGAGCTGCTGAAGGAGACCAGTCTCCCAACCCTGCTTGGGAGCAGAAAAGCTGTTGGGGTGGGCCCGCTCTGGAAACACAAGTTGTGGTTTTGAATTTTCCATTTATTTGAAAGGTACAAAGACAGAGGTCTCCCATCCTCTGGTTCATTCCCCAAATGCCCACAATGGCCAGGGCTGGGCCAGGCCCAAGCCAGGAGCCAGAAGCCCCATCCAGGTCTCCCACATGGGTGGCAGGGACTCAAGTGCTAACCTGCTGCTCCCCACAGTGCACACTAGCAGGGAGCGAGAGTTGGGAGCCAAACTGGGACTTGAACCCAGGTGCTCCAAGATGGGGTCCAGGCATCCCAAGCAACTCTGCATCATCAAACACGTCCCATTTTCAGTATTAATATCCCTTCCTTAGGAAAGCCACCCCTTTCTCTATCTGCAATAATTGTTTGAGTGAGGCCCAAACAGGCCTCAGAGGTAGGCACAGGACCCAGGCCTCGGCAGTCTGAATCTTTTACTGGCACTCAGGAAAATAGAACACAGAAAACTGAAGGCAAGTCACCTGAGTTCTCTGAGCTTGTTTCTTCACCTATAAAACAGGAAAACCCTAGTGGCTGACTCACTCAAGAATGGCATTGCTCCAAGTGTGGCCACATCCGCGTTGCCTGGGAGACCAGTGGGTATGCAGATTCCCCCGCCCCACTTTTTATTGGCACAATCTTGGACTTTTATTGGCACTCTAAAGAAAGTCACTTTTTCTTTCTCCTAAGTCTTAAATTCTTAAGACCATATAAGCCTGGAGTTGTTGGTGGCTACCTTGTGGTCATGTGGAAGACCTGCCAGAGAATGAAGTGGCCAGCACAGGAGTGCTATCCTGATGACGTGTGAGTCCTGGATCCAGCTATACCTGAAGCATGTGATCTTCCCCTGGACTTTCCAGTTCCACAAACCGAGAGATTTCCTTTGATCCTTAAGCTACTTTGATTTGGGTTTCAGTCACTTGCAGCCAAAAATGTGCTGACTAATAAGCCCTTCGGGTTCAAAGAGTATCTGGGAGACTACAAGTGAGAACCTGCATCCTAGGCCTGAGCAAGCAGTGAAACGCTCCACCACACAGTCGCCACCACCAGCTGCGGCAGCCCTGGTGAGGAATTCCTGTCCTCTGCTTCCACCACGATGCTGGGCCTTCACGGAGACTCTGGAAGGTCTGATCAGTGCAGCATCTCAGGAACAACAGAGCTTGGCCCACACTGCCTGCATCCCGGAGACAGGCAGGGCTGCCTTGCCCAGACGTGGTCTCATCCAGAGCCTGCACAGGCGTGGGTCTGAATCCTACCTCTGTCCTCCGCTCGAAGGCCCACAACTGGGTCAATACTGGCTGTGCCTTTAGACATTTTTGGTTGTCTCAGCTGGGGGTTACTACCGACATGGAGTGGATAGAGGCCAGGGAGGCGGCTGGGCAGCCCGTCCCAAAAACACAGAATTATCCAGCTCTGAGTGGCAAGAGTGCCATCCACGGCTGAGCAGGTCTGTGTGGCAATGCAATCTTGGGTCAGTCCCTCTGCCTGAGGCCTAGCTGCCTCCCATACCCAATGGGCAATGAGCATTAGCCCATGGCTACCAAGGACTTGCAAGAGCGTACGTGAGCCCCTAGCCCAGTCTGAGTGCACAGTATGTGCTTCATAAACAGCAGCCATTTGAACAGACCTAGACTCCAGAAATGACGGCTTTCACTCCTCTAGAGAGTCAGAAAGGAAATGGGACGTAGCCAGGAAAGGGGACTTGACCTCCCAGCTGCACCAAAGGTGGCAAAGTTTGCTCTGCTGTCCCTCCAGGCTCTGGGAGGGCACCGGGACAGGGCACCCTCTAGGGAAAAAGCCACGTGTCCTGACAGGCACTACTGGAGGTCAAAACCTCAAACCCCAGCCAATTCCTTCAAGACATGTAACCCCCAATAGACTCTGTCACAGGCAAGATTCTGATAGCAGAGGTAAATAAATGCTGTCATTGTTTTCATTCCTTCCCCGTGACATGAAGCGGGAACATACTTTCTTAATTAGGAGCCTGTGGCGTGTGGACACTTGGAGGGCACCCAGCTTTCTCCCAGCACAAGGCAGCGGAGGTCCCCTGATGGCCACAGGATTCTGCAGCCCCAGGAAGGCGGGGAGGAGGTGGTGAATGGAACCCACTTGGGACTGTTTGCATTGTTGCCGCAGGCACTCCTTGGACTTGGGCCAAGGGAAACCCGCCTTCCATGACAGAATCCAGTGCAAGAAAGAACCGCGTTTCCTGAGGAAATGGAAATGCTAACACCAGAGCCCCTGGAAGTAAAACCACATGTTGGGGGGGGGTGCCCTCTGACAGTGACTCTGGGAGCCGCCGCTCTACCAACTTCAGCTCTCTTTTCTTTCATGTAACCTTGGTGTCCGAAAATGCCAGGTTGTGGGGCAGGGCTCGGGGGCTGGCTCCTGGGAGATAGGAAAACCATTTAGGAAGCAGATGGGAGGGGCCAGCTCAGACGGAGGCGTGCACCCTCCGCTCTGGCGAATTCCAGGTCTGAAACAATGCACGCGAGAACTGGTCTGGAGTCAGCTTTCTCTTAAAAAGTCCTGCCAGAGCTGGAGAAAACAACCGGGCATTTGCTCCGAGGAAAGAACTCCGTGACGCTGGCCTGCGAGATAGCATCATGGCCACCGGCCATTCCTCACCGCCCGCCTGGGCAAGGAAGGGGGTTAGGGAAGCATTTGGTGCGGGGCCAGCTGCGGCTGAGTGTGCTCCTGTTACTTCAAGAGAGCTGCTTTTCTGTGAATCCAAGACGACACGGGGCATACTACACAAACACACCCAACCTGGCCCCAGCTTCCTGTGCCCCTTGCCCCTTCTCTCTGGTCTCAGGTTTTACTCAATGTCTTCAGCTTGTTCTGGGTCTCTATGCCCAGGTCTCACAAAGGCGCTTGGAAAAGCCACATGTCACCACACTGGGCTGCAGGGTGCAGCCCCTGCCAGCTCTGTCTGTGATGAGGGCCCAGGTTCTGGGCTTGAACCCATCAGGGGCAGGCCTGGGGCGGGGCGGGCCTGGGGCAAAGGGCTGGGTGCAGAGTAGACAGGACATGGCCATGTGCACCACCACAGTGTCCTCTGGACAACCACAGGGTCCCCAGAGTCCAGCAGAGGCCTCTCCCCTTGTCCTCAAGGCCAAGGAAAAGCAAAGAACTGAGAGAGGTTCTTTCAGTTGAGAGTGGGATGCAGAGCTGGGCGGGTAAATGGAAGCTGGGTGATGCAGGGCAGACCGAGGCCTTGGCCAGGGCCCCCAGCAGGCAGACCCAGGTGCTGTGCAGGCAGTAGCTGGAAGGGATCTGGAATGGTGGCAGGAGTGGGCAGAGGTAGGCCCAGGTTCTAGGCCTGGCTTCCCTACTGGCCAGGTCTGAACACAAAGCCCCAGCACTCAGCCCAAAGCCCGGTGCTCTGCCTGCAAGGTCAGGGGTCTGTGACTGCAAGCCCTCCCCTGTGTGCCCGCACCAGGAGCCCAAGACCGCCACGTAGAACCATGTCCAGGAAAGACACCGGGACGGCGGCCATGCTGGATCCTCATGCCGGTGCAGAGGAAGCATGGCCGTGCGCGCCTTGGCCTGGTTTCTATTTTTGTAGATGTCCAAACGAGGAGGAAACGACTAATGTAAAAGCGCAGCTGCAAAATCACTGGCAAACCTGGAAAGCAAAGGGCTGTGACCCTGCGTGGACAGTGGCGCACGGGAGCTCTGTGCTTTGTCCTGTGTGGCCTGCCGCGCACAGGGACCACTGGCCCCAGGGTGACTACAACTCTCTCCCGTCCTGGTGGCCCAGGGCCTCCCTTGCTTGTGCTCTGCTTGCAACCTTCCTGGAAATGCCATCACTTACGAGCACATTCTCTCCACAGGGGCTATCTTCTTGAAGACAGACTTCTATGCAGACGCAGGCAGTTTCGAGTGGAAACCTCCCAGCCACCCCAGACTCCCCACCCCTACCCAGGGCAGGAGCTCAGTATTTGTTCAAAGCTCCCTCGGGGAGGCCAACACTGCTAACTGTGAGGCCTCAGCCACTGCTCTATCCCAGCACCTGCAATAGGGCCTGGCCCAAGCAGGAGCTCAGGTGTATCTGCAAAACAAATGAATGAGTGAACAAATAAAGGAACAACTAAGTCTACCGGCTTCCAATCTGGCCACAGAAGTCTCAGACCCACGTTCCCTCAACACAGCTCTGTGGTCAGCGTGCCAGAAAAGAAGTTTCCCTGCAGCCACTGGGAGTGAAAGGTTGCTTCTGCTCAACCACACAAAGGCCTAGGCCAGCAGCTGCATCAGCCCAGACCCAAGGAGCCCGGTGGCCCGAGCCCTGGGCCCCTGCCTGGCTCGCTGCTTTCTGCTCTACCTTGGGCCCTGTGTGATCTCAGCCCCATCAAACTTCTCTCCAAACCTTCGTTTCCCCTTTTATGGGAAGGAGCTGGTAAACAAGGGAGGAGATCAATGCTGTCTCCCTCTTTCCACCCTGGTGCCTCCAGAGGGAGGCTGGGAGCTGGTGGGAGCAGGGGCCTGAGATGGTACAGGGCTGTCTCCAGCATCAGAGCCCCACGCAGAGCTCGTCAACACCAGGGCGTTTAAACTTGCTCGGCTGCCTTCCTGGTGCACCATGCACTGTAGCCACAGAGCTGGGACAACACCAGCACAAACTTAAAGGCAGTGTCTGATGGCCTGGGGCAAGGAGGACCAGGGCTTGTGACTCAGCCCTGCTACAGTTCTTTGCAGAGCCCAGGGGTGGTCAGGCCCCTTGGCAGTGCCTCAGTTCCTTTCAAGTGCATTTTGGATGACCCTTCATGCAAGGGTCAACGCCTGACCCATCCTTCCTGCCAAGGATAGACAGCAGGGAGGGAAGCCAGCACTCGGGCCTGGCTCCAGCCAAAGCTATGCACTAATAAAGCATAGGACTCAGGAGCCCCAGGCCAGGGCGCAGCCTTGACAAGGTGGCCCTGCCTCTTCCCAGGCCGCTGGTCAAGGTCTGGAGAGAGTCCCAGCTGTGCTCGCCGAAAGTGGCTTAAGATGGGAAAATCCAGGGAGGTGAGGTAACTGCCAGTCTCCTGAAGTCCTGACGTCTCAGGTCTGAAGCCCCCCTACACTCCCGATTCTCCCAACGTGCTCCCCACCAAAGCCTCAGCCAACCCCCGTCTGCGCCCCGGGGCCAGGGAGCACTGCCTGCTCAGGGTCTGGTGCTGGGTCTCAGCACACTCATGCCTGTTTTGAGACCAAGCCCATCTTCCTGCTGCACTGCCCTGTGGTCCTCACTCTAGGGAGGCAGAGGACAGAGGTCTGGAGGTGGTTCCTTTGCTGCTGGGGTGGTCTCTCAGACAGGCCTCCAGCTCCCCCGGCAACCCATGACCACACCCCGCCTTTGTTGCCAAGGAACAGAGAGTGGAGTGGGGGGGTGGGGGCTGGAACCTGGTCTTTGGTATTCAAAGCCAAGCCAGGGGCAACTCCGTCCATCCAGCCTCCTGCTCAGCCTGGCCTCAGATGCAGGACGACTGGGTTCAGTGCCCAGGAAGGAAGAGATGAGTGCACTCACAGTACACGGAGCTCACCCTGTGCCTGAGGCACGGAAAGGACAGGGGAGGTGTGGGGCTTCAGCGTGGAACACAGGGGAAGTGAGGCCGGCGTAAGAGCTTGCTTAGCAGAGCAAAAGCTCAGGGGGTTCAGGGTCTTGGATGTGGATTTTTGTGGAGCCTGGCAGAGCTGACTTTCAGAAAGTTTGGCAAAGCTGGTTTCCAGCTTTGGGTCAGACAGGGTCCTGGCCATTTTGCCATCTGATGTGGAACAACAGTAGTAATACTTTTTTATTTTTATTTATTTATTTTAATTTTATTTGTTTGACAGGTAGAGTTATAGACAGTGAGAGAGAGAGAGAGAGAGAGAAAGGTCTTCCTTCCATTGGTTCATCCCCCAAATGGCCGCCACGGCCGGTGCTGCGCTGATCCGAAGGCAGGAGCCAGGTGCTTCCTCCTGGTCTCCCATGCAGGTGCAGGGCCCAAGCACTTGAGCCATCCTCCACTGCCCTCCCGGGCCACAGCAGAGAGCTGGACTGGAAGAGGAGCCACCAGGACTAGAACTGGTGCCCATATGGGATGCTGGCTCCGCAGGCGGAGGATTAACCCAGTGAGCCATGGCACCAGCCCCTCAGTAGCAATAATAACAACAATAATCACGAGACAACTGCAGCCAATGTGATGGGTGGGCGCTGACCATGCAGGCACCGCACCGTGCCGGGCGCCTCACACAACAGCCCTGTGCCACAGGCGTCGTTACCAACCTGACTTCCAGATTCCTGTCCATGAGGGGCAGAGGAGGAAGGGGTACCAGGCCCCAGAGCAAACAGGAGGCAGAGCTGGTGTCTGAACTCAGCTCTTGTTGGCAGAACAATCACTGCTGCACATCTTTTTGCTCCTGGGGATCCCAGACAAGAATTTGGGAGCCCGAGGTGGGTGGCACCACACCAGTGGCACTTGTGGCCACCTCCCAGGGCCCGGGAGCACAAGGGTCTCCAGTAGCAGGACGTTCTGATGGCCTCTTCAGTCCCCGCTGGCTGCTCTACCCTCTGAGCCTGGAGCAGCCGAGGCGGGGGAAGCATGGCAGCCCGGGCTGACTATCAGCTGGCCGTCCTCACGCATGGTGGGCTGACCCAGGAGATTACCCAGAGGACAATGCCCTCCTCTGCTCCTCTGGCTAACTCAGAAAGCTGGGCCCGAGTACACCGGCCCCCTCCCCTGCCTTGAGCTCCTGAGCTCTGTGGCCTGCGTCACATGTGATTGTGTCACTTGCGTGCTGTCGCATGCCTCTGGGAGCTAGCCTTGCTCCTCAGTGGAGTTGTAAATTCTCTCTCTCTATGGCCACCTCTGTGCCTCCGCTGTGGAGCCTGGGACAGTCTAGACACTCAGGAGGTCACCAATAAATATACGATTGATTAAAGCAGGAGCAGTCATGAGAAAAGTTATTCACTGGGATCCTGTTTACGCTTCTTTTGTCAAAACAAATCCGTTGCTCCTTTAAGGGAAAATTTTCAAGTCCCTAGTGTCCAGAAGTAAATGCTTGGCTTTAACAGGGTGTTGGAACTGCGTTTCACAGCACATTCCTGTGCTGGGACCTACACGGAGGCCACAGGACCTTAAGCTAACAAGACAGGAGTCCAAACAGGGCTGGAGCCGCCGGGGAGCAAGCAGGGCGGGCTGGGCTGTCTTATTCCCTGCGCATCCCGGCGCCTAGCACAGAGCCTGGCCCAAGGCCGGTGCACAGTGACATTTGGGGAGCAAATGAATGAGTAAATTAACGACTCATGGAATCAATGGCTAGCATACTTGTTTCCAGATTTCTCTCTGGGCACAGGAAACGAGCCCTTTCTCGACAGTGACGTCCTTGTCCTCCAATGCCCAGTAATGGCAATGCTGCAGGAAGGGCATGCTGGGGCAACATGGTGGCAGGCCTCACGGAAAACCCAAAGGAACACAGGTCCACGCCCTCGGCTTCCTGCTGGGAAACTGAGGCCCAAGCGGGCAGCGTTCTGCCTTGTTCATCACCCCAGGGCTATGCCTGGCCTCCTCCCAGCCGCCCCAAAGCCAGGGGTCATGAGAGCAGGGAGGGGCCAAGAGGAGAGCTTTATTAAAGTCTAAAGACACTCACCCAAGGGTCCCACTGCCGAGGCCTGGTACAGAGACCCGGCAGGCCTTCCAAACTCCCTGGAGGGACCCGGCATTTTGAAGACAGCTGCTTCTGTCAGCCCCAGGCCGGGGAGCCCCACCCTGCAGGTGTCCTCCAGGGCCGTCTCCGCCTGCAGCCCAGCAGACGCTGTTAATCACCCACCACTGGAGCACAAGCAAATTGCCTCATGCATTTTCATTTTTATCTAAGTGAAAGAGCACAATCAATTTGTCAGCATGCACTAGCACTTCTTGCCAAATATCACTTATTTTAAACTACAGCTTTCTCGGCGATGCAAGCACAGAATAGGATACCTAAAACATGTACTTTCCTTGGCTTCTTTCTTTCTCAAGAGCCCCACGTAGCCCCTAACCGTCTGGACCTCAGAAGATCCGCCGCAGCCTGGGGCGCGGCTCTCGGTTAACACTTCGTCTCTCCCCGCTGACTGCCAGGCTCGAAGCAGGCTTTTAAACAGATATTTAACTCAGGGGAACGCTAGGAGGCTTACTGCTCAGTCACTGAGCACAAGGTGGCTGGGAAAAGGAAAGACTGGGACAATCAAAGAACAAGACCGGCAGAAGCCCCGGGTCTAAGTGTCTAACTGGTCTACCGACGTGGCCCACAATGGCTGCTTGTTCTAACTCCTCCTTCCAACAACAATGTTCAGATGATTGAAAAATTCCAAATGGATACCTCCAAGGCTTACTTATTTTTCCTGCTGAACACCTGCCTGGGGAGAATTTGCTCAGAAAACATAACCGCAGGGACAGGCACTCTCCAAGTGCCCCGTACCCAGCACGCTGCCTTGGAAAGCCCCCTGGGGACTTGTAAGGGGGCCCTGCACGCGGAGCAGCCAGGCCGTGACTGCATTTTGTAGGAGATGAGTCAGCACCCGCCAGTGGGGGCAGAGGGGCACAGTGAGAGGGAGGCAGAGAGCCCTCCTGGCAGACAGGGTCCTGCAGATGACAGAGCTGGCCCTGAGTCCAGGATGTCCACAGCATAGCCCGAGCAACCCCGCCAGGAGAGAAAACGCTTGGTGCCTCCAGTCCCTCCCAAAAGGTAGTTTGAAATCCAATTTCCATTCTGGAAGCACAGATCACAGGCGTCTTTCAGAGTTGGGGTTAAACCAGGGGAGTCCACAGGTTACCCCACAGCTATGGTCTAAGCCATTGTGGAGCTGCCTTCTGACTGGGGTCACTTCTGTTTCCAGCACACTCCCAGGTGAACATTCAGGCGGGCTCAGCTTACTGAGCTGCGGTTGGAACTGGCAGGCCAGCTCCCTCCTTCAAGACTGATTTATTGAGCAGCTGCTTTGTGCTCTAAACAATGCTGGACCCAGATCAAATAGTCAGCAGAAAGACCCACCACCGCTTTCCAAAGAGCTCAGTCTAGTTTCGGACTCTTCCTTGATGCTGACCTAGAACTCTGCTGGGAGGAAGTAGTAAAGAAAAGAGGGGCACAGCCATAGACCACCAGGACTTAAATCCCAGCCTCTCCTCTGGGGCAGAAACAACTGGTTGTCACCCAAAGCTGTTCATGGCATTTTTTAAAGTAACAGAGCTGGATACCTGACCACGCAAAACAAAGACAACATTTCCCAGCTTCCTCTTCAGGCAGGTATGGCCAACGTGACCAAGCTTTGGCCAAAGGAGCGGGAATAGAAACCATGGGTCCATGTTACTTCTCGGTTGTGCCCTTGAAAGAACAGGGTATGCACCCCTTCCTTCCTTCTCCCCTTCTGACCCAGGGTGCAGGTATGGTGAGGTCCCAGCTTGGGCCACACCAATAAAGGCAACATCCTTGGGCCGGGAAACTGAGCATGTGGTCAGTTCCTCAGCGGCCCCAGGCCCCAAGGCCAGCACTGCTCCCTGAGGGAGAAATATGCTTCCACCTTACTTCAAACACTGTCAGTCTGGGTCAGGTTCCAGCCGCTGAACCTGCAGCCTACTGACAGAACTGCATTCTCACTGTGTGACCTTCCCTAAGAACCGCCCCCCAAAGAGACAGATCAATCAGGACATTAGCACAGAGCCTGGCACACCGCGGGCCCTTGGGAAACACTGCACCCAGCCACTGTTGTTCTAAGCAGCAGCCACTAGCCGTTCTTGCCCCAGTCCCTGACATCCACCCTGTTCACATGCCCACCAGGTCAGAGTCTGAGCAGATAGGGGTTGACTGGAGCAGCGCGGCTGCCACTGGGAGTCAGGTGCTTCTTGGCCACGCAGGGGCCTCGAACACAATTACTCACCAACTTCCCAACCTGACCCATGGCGCTGTGATGAGGCACCAGGGTCCCACACTCCTCGGATAGCCCCTGCACATTAGCAAACGGAGCAGTCTCTCCCGTCGTGGAATTACGGTCCTCAAATCTCCAAAAGCTCGCGTTCAGTTCTGGAGATGGTGACCTGGGATGCAGCACAGGTCTCCTCTCCACGGAATGCTATTTCATCTGCCTTCCCTGCGATGTCCTGGCTAATCCGTGTTGAGAAAACATTCGAGTCAGAGTTCCAGTTTAGATGCTGGAAGATTCTGAAGTCAACAGAACCCTTTTTGCTGTATATTACAGAAAATAAACACCCTGATTCCAGGAACTCAAGGCAATACTTTAGGAATCACATCTGTTTTCCTAAGATGCAAGAGTTGTGTAAGACTGCCCTTGTCCTGGCCCCTGCCAGGTCACTTGGGCGCCCGTGTCCTCAGCTTCTCCCAGGGACACGGGCAAGAGGCAACCCTCAGCTGGCCACGCAGCACCTGGGATGACCCCACCTCCACGCCCAAGGGCTGGGAAGCACAGTGGTATGGTCACACTTAAGGGCACAGACAACCGGACAGGCCCTGATAAGGCCCAGGTTAAACATGATTGTCACAAGGATGCTAAGAGCTGACATATTTTTTTAAAAAGGTCGTCTTTCCATCTTGTAGCATCTCAGTGTCCAAAGCACACAGAGCTCAGAGAACAGCCTGCAGGTGGGGCTGCCAGAAGTCAGGCTACCTTTCAGCTCTGGATCCCCTCAGAGCTCAGCAGGGGCCCCCCAGGGCTTCTCAGGTCTTGCACTCAGAGAAGTGGCCCTTCGAGGGGCAAGCGCTGTGGCGTAGCAGGTAAAGCCTCCGCCCGCAGCACTGGCATCCTATATGGGCACCACTTCGAGTACCAGCTGTTCTACTGCCAATCCAGCTCTCTGCTATGGCCTGGGAAAGCAGTATAAGATGGCCCAAGTCCTTGGGTCCCTCTACCCGCATGGGAGACCTGGAAGAAGCTCCTGGCTCCTGGCTTCAGATTGGCCTACCTCTGTCTCTGGCCATTGCAGCCATTTGAGGAGTAAACCAGCAGATGGAAGATCTCTCTCTCTCTTTCTCTCTCTGCTTCTGCTCTCTGTAATTCTGCCTTTCAAATAAATAATCTTTAAAAGGAAAAAGAAAAAAAAAGTGGCCCTTTGAAGCCACTTGCTTGATTCACTTCTCTAGCCCGTGCCCTTTCAACCGCACCACAGAGGGCAAGAGCCAGCCCGGCCACTCAGGGTGGGATTCTGGTGCGAATGAATGACTGAGTGAGAGGATGGCTTTAATCAGGAAGCAGGGGAGGCAGGAGAAGGACAGCCAAGGCTGCCCACTGACCCCTGAGTAGGTCTCTGCTCAGGCTCCCCACCGGGCACCCCCTCACCACCGTGAGCTGCAGGTCTCTGCTCCTTCCCCTCCGAGCCCATCACAGGGGAACAGCACGGCCCAGCCCCGCAACACAGGGGCCCAGGGCATGAGCAATGCAAGTAGCTCGCCTAAGGTCTGCATGCACCACAGTGGGTGGGATCTTTTTGACTCTGAAGTCCATGGTGCCACTCGGGAGGCAAGAACCCACGCAGAGGCCTCTGCTGTCCCAGGGACTCACCCTGGGGAGTGCAAGGGAAGGGTGTAGTGCGTGCCTCCAGTACAAAGGAAACCTGTTTCCCACCACAGCAGCAGTGAGGGCCCAGAAACACACAGGGGCCTCCCTCAGCAGGAAGATTTATTCCCAGTGCTCCCAGGAACAGAGGCTGACCTAGGACAAAGGGCCCCGGGCATGCCCAGAGGAAGAGACAGGGCTTGGGCGACAGGTGCAGTGGACAGCATGGCTCCTCTTCACTCAGCCTCCAGGGCTTCCCTGTGGAGCTGTGTTCGGCAGGCGATGGCCTAGACTCTAGAGAGCACCTGCCATGCACTGGCAGTGGCCTACAGAAGCGCAGGTGCCAGGCAAGGGGTGGACAAAAGGGGAGCCAAGGGGCCAAGGTTAAGCTGCCGCCTGCAATACCTATATCACACACAGGCACCAATTCTAGTTCTAACTGCTCCATTTTTTTTTTTTTTAAACAGGAAGAGTGGACAGTGAGAGAGAGAGAGAGAGAGACAGAGAGAAAGGTCTTCCTTTACCGTTGGTTCACCCTCCAATCGCCGCTGCGGCCGGCACACTGCGCTGATACAAAGCCAGGAGCCAGGTGCTTCTCCTGGTCTCTCATGGGGTGCAGGGCCCAAGCACTTGGGCCATCCTCCACTGTACTCCCGGGCCACAGCAGAGAGCTGGCCTGGAAGAGGGGCAACCGGGACAGAATCCGGCGCCCCGACCGAGACTAGAACCTGGTGTGCCGGCGCCGCAAGGCGGAGGATTAGCCTAGTGAGCTGCGGCGCCGGCCGAACTGCTCCATTTTTTATCTAGCTCCCTGATAATACTCCTGGTAGAGCAGCGGAGATGGCCCAAGTGTTTGGGCTCCTGCACCCACATGGGAGAAGCAGATGAGGCTCCTGGATCTTAACTTTGCCCTGCCCTGCTGCCATTTGGGGAGTGAACCAGTGGATGGAAGATCTCTTTCTCTCATTCTCTCTGCGTAACTCTGCCTTTCAAATAAATAAATGTATCTTTAAGAGAGAGAACGAGAGAAGCTGAAGACAGCTCTGGGCCCCAGGATGGGCGCAGGCTCACAGGGAGCTCCAGGCAGGGCCCGGCTCTGTGACCTCCCTAGAGGCAGTGTGAGAAACAGGAAGTTCTACCTAAAGGGCAGAGGCCCTCAGCCTCCTGCCGCCTCCGGCCAGGTACCCACTGTGACCTCACAGGACCCCTCATGCTTGCTGCTGCATGAGTGCCCCCTCCCCCACCCCGAGCCTGGGAATGTCCCCCTCATTCCAGAGACACGGACACTGGGCAGACATACTTCGCTAAGCCTGGCGGAATGTGACAGGAAGAGGGGACAGTGGAGGAGGAAGGGGAGTGAAGGCATGCCACGGGCTCCCACGGCAGAGGCCTCCTTAGTTCATCTGCCCCAGCAGCCAGGCTGCCCCCATCTGCTGATGGCACTGCTGAGGGGAGGCTGCACAGATGCTCAGCTCCATTTCTGCCCCTTGCTGTCCAGTGCTGCCCAGCTGGGCTTCCACATCTCCCGCCTTGCAGACCCATACGTGCTACCTCACTGGCGACAACCTACAGCCACCTTGCTGAACCAAGGGACTGGGGTGGGTGGGGGTGGGATCCACTTGTGCCACATCCATGGAGAGGAAGTGGCTTCTGGCACACAGCCATAGCTCGTCTGAGTTTCTGGGGGCAGACTTGCAGGTGGAGGTGCCTGTAAGCGGGCCAGATTCCCTTAAGTATGAATCCGTACGACCCTAGCCCAGCGTGTACGCACTCCTCTCCTCCAGGAAGCCTCTCTGGATAGCTCCAGCCCATCCCCACCGTGACTCCTCTGCGGCTCAGTAGTAGCCACCTCTTGCTGTGGTGTCTGGGGCCCCACACAGTGGGAACGGCCCAGGGTGTGTTGTGGATGGCGTGGTCTCCCTAATTCATATGTTGGAGCCCTCAGCCCTGTGTGGCTGAGTCAGGGCCTTTGGGAGGTGATTGCAGTTCTGTGAAGTCATAGGGTGGGGCCTCATCTGATAGGGCCAGTGTCCTTGCAAGGACAGAGCAACGGCCATGTGAGGACACAGCAAGAGGAAGCGGTCTACGGCCAGGAAAAGCGAGCTCATCAGTAGCCAACCCCAAAGACACCTGGATCCTGGACCTCCAGCTCCAGAACTGTGGCGAGATAAATGTGTCATTTAAGCTCCCCCCCCCCCCTTCAGTGTGCAGTGTTTTGGCTGAGCAGCCCACGCAGCCAAAGGCAAGACGTATGGTCTTGAGAGCAAGCTTTGAGGCCCTGTTTTGCCATTTGCAAGCTTCGGGAATCACCCGAACTCAATTTGCTAGTCGGTGAACTCTGCCCTACTTGGCTCCCCAAGAGGCCTGTGCAGCAGGGCAGACAGAGCATGCCTGGGACTGGCACTGGGGAGATGCAGATGCACTGTGGCTCTCCCCACACCTGGGCCCAGGGCCTGGGCTGCGGCATGAGACTGGTCCCACCAGTGAGCATCTGGGCGGCCCCAGGCAGTCTCACTGTCAGAGCAGCTCCTGTGTGCTGATCATCCACCACAGCCCAGGCACATGGGACCTGCTCAGCTGGGCTATTGGCTGCTCTGATTTTTGTGGGAGTGAGAGCCAGGGCCAGCCCTACGTGCTGGGGGACCACGCCAGAACCCTGACCCCTGCCCTTGCCCATGGACTTCACTGTTGCTTCAGGAACTCAGGCAAGCTGGCCCTTTGCCCCGGCCCCACTGAACAATGGGAAGACCATCTGGATCTTGCAAAGGAGCCAAGCCATGTAGGGCCATCTGGGGTGCTGTCGAAGGCCCACATACATCCCAACGCCTCTCTTCTCCGGATGTGATGGATGTGGCCACCCCGAGGACCGGGACCTGCTCAGCAGACACCACCCAGCCTGGCTTGGGAGGCTGCCTCCACTTTATCCAAACTCCAGTCCCTGTGGGGTCAAGGTATCCGTGTGCAGAAGCTGCCTTCTACCCTCACCGCACTGGTGCGAGTCTACTAACGATGGAAATGCCAGAATACACACAGGAGTGCAGAAGTATGCACAAGAGGAAGGGGTCTTACAACCTGGCCAGGAGGCAGCGGTGGCCTGAGAAGTGGGGGAGAGAATGTGGGAAAAGAAACGCATTCAGGGCAGTAAAGAGTGGGGGTCCGAGCTGCCTCCTCTCCCAGTGAATGAACTTTGGTCCGAATTCCCCTGGCACCTGGACGCAGCTGTCTGGAGGCAGCCAAGCCAGCAGCCATGCAGACCCATGCCTTCCCCGGGAACAAGGCATGCACCAGGACGGGACATTCCCCAGCAGGGCTACCCCTCCAGGTTAGCAGCCCCAGCCTTTCCAAACATGTCCTGACCCCCTGTGCCAATTCACACGGCCAGATGCTGCCACAAGGGGTCAGATCTGTAGACGTGACCCAGGTCCCCCAGAAGGCAGCTCCTTACAGTGTTGAGATGGTCTTCAGGGAGTCTGTCCAGAGCAGAGGAAGGCCACTGCCCCCGCCCCACACCACACCTGTGCCACTGTGTCTGTGGAACAGCCACAGCTCCACCAGCAGTCACAGTCATGTTGTCCTTCCTTACCCTGCTTGTGGATCCCTTTCATGGCCGTGGAAAGGGCAAGACGTCTGGCATCACTGCACTCTGCGTGGCCTCAAGGCTCTGGTCGGCTCCCGGAACTTTCACACCTCAGCTCGTGTTGGGATTTCCCTCCCCTAGCCCGGGCCTCACGTGCATGCTGTTCTCTGGCGGGCATGGACACCCGCTATCTTCTCTGACAATGCAGCGTGCTACCACGCAATAATAGCTCAGCCCGGGAGGGCTGCTAAGGAGGGGGCTGGCAGAGCCAGTTTGGGGAGAGCAGAGCCTTTCTCCTTTTGCAGACGATGGGGAGGGTTCCCAGGTGACAGGAGGCCCAATCCTCCCATAGACTGCAGAGAAGACTTGGGACAAAAAGGATCAAGTGTGGCTTGAGCAGAAGCTGCTGGAGACTGGTGCATACAGAGGCATGTGGTTCTGTTTTGTTGCTTGTTTTCCTTTTTGATGGTTTTCACTTCCCTGTTGATAATCATCAGGCATAAAGCGGGTAAAAGGAAAGAGAAGGAGATGTAAGAGCCCAGTGCCTGTCCAAAGTGGGACTTGGGCAGTGCTGGGAGTAGATGCTCAGGTACTGCCAAGAGGCTGATCTTACTTGACTTCAAGGAAGATGGACCAACAGGACTCTAGCTAGCCCAGCCCTGGAAGTCAGGCAGGATCCTGACATCAAGGAGGTGTAAGCCGTGAACATGGCCTAAAGCCCAGGCCTGGAGTCAAAGACCTGCCCTGACAGTAGAGGAAGGAACTGGGGAGCCGTCAGTGGAGAGCTGGGCAGCCCCTGGCACAGGAAGGCACAGCGTTCAGCTCCAGCCTTGACGTGGTTCCTGTGGGGTGGAAATCATCCTCTGCAGAGATTCTGTGTCAAATAAAACTAAGCTGCTCCTTGACTTAGAGTAGGGTACCTCCCAACAAGCACATCCTAAGTTGAAAGTATCTCACATCAGAATCACTGAACCAAAGCTATTGAACATCATAGTTCAGCCCTACCTGGCTCACATGTACCTAGAGCCCTTACTTTGGGGGGAGGGGGGAGGGAGAGAGGGAGAGAGGGAGAGAGGGAGAGAGAGAGAGAGAGGGAGAGAGAAAGAAATAAATCTTCTGTTTGCTGGTTTACTACCCAAATGGCCACAACGGCCATGGCTGAGCCAAACTGAAGCCAGGAGCTTCTTCCAGGTCTCCCATGTGGGTGCAGGGGCCCAAGCACCTGGCTACCTTCTGCTGATTTCCCAGGTGCATTAGCAGAAGCTAGATCAGAACTCACTGGGAGTCAAACTGGAACCCATATGGGATGCCAGCACTGCAGCTGGCAGCTCAACTTGCTATGCCACAACACCAGCCCCAAAGCTGAAACATTGTAACTTGAACCGGTATAAGTTGGGGACAGTCTGTGTGTTCCCGGGAGAAGTTTTTAAAATACAAAATTCTGGCCCGAGAGACTCTTGATTCTGGAAAATTATTCATTTTTTGAAAGTACCAAGGTAATATTGATTCTGTTCTCTGCTCCGGATTCCCGCTGGACTGCTAACTTCCCATCCAGTTGAGAAAGAATGCATATGGGCAAAGGAATTGTCTTGTCTCTTTGGAGTTGCTTTCCACACTCTGAGAATTGTTTTTCGTCTATGCCTATTATATAATGTCACACCCTGTCCAACAGAACCTGCGTGGGCGTGTCCTCTGGTCTGAATACGGCATTTGCTCTTGCTGGTCCTTTGTTTCATAGAGCTGGGTGTAATATCTCCACTGTTCAGTCTAACCCACAGTGAGCATGACCTGGTCATTAGACTCTTCCAGATCAGGGTTTAGGCCTGCAGAATGCATTTGTACCTTACATTGTCAGTTCTCTAGATTTAAACATTCTATTTTGAGTTGTCTTAGAATGAAAGACAACTAAGATGACCAAATGCACCAATTTTTGCCTCGGGGCTCAAGAAGTGTTATCTTACAAGGTTTATCTATTAAGTCTTCCTAATGACTCTCAAACGCTTCTCTCTACCTGGTGACTCTCAAACCTTATGGACTTGGCCAGGGCTGCGGCTCACTTAGCTAATCTTCCACCTGCGGCGCCAGCACCCCGGGTCTAGTCCTGGTTGGGGCACCGGATTCTGTCCCGGTTGCTCCTCTTCCAGTCCAGCTCTCTGTTATGGCCCGGGAGTGCAGTGGAGGATGGCCCAAGTGCTTGGGCCCTGCACCCACATGGGAGACCAGGAGGAAGCACCTGGCTCCTGGCTTCGGATCGGTGCAGTGTGCCGGCCATAGCGGCCATTTGGGGGGTGAACCAATGGAAGAAGGAAGACCTTTCTCTCTGTCTCTCTCTCTTTCACTGTCTAACTCTGCCTGTGCAAAAAAACAAAAACAAAAACAAAAACAAAACTTATGGACTCAGGTCATGTCTACAAATTATCAAAGACCCTAAGCAACTTTTGTTTATGTGAGTTGTATCTATTAATATTTTCCATATTAGAAAATAGGATACCACATGACTCAGCAAACCTTCTTTCGAGTTTTCATCCAAAAGAAATGAAATCAACGCTGTGCAGATACATCTGCACCCTGTTCACTGCAGCATTATTCACAACAGCCAAGATACGGAAGCGACTCAAGTGTCTGTGGATGCGTGGAAAGATAAGACAATGCGATTGTTTCTTTACACAACAGGACCTTATTCAGCCTTGGAGAAGGGGAGTCCTGCCATTTGAAACAAACGGATGCAGCTCTGGATGTTGCCATGGAGGGGGCCATGCTACTTGAAATAAGTCAAATACAGAAAAGGCCCTGCATTTTCTCTTCTCTATGTGGAGCTTCTTTAAAAAGTACGTAGCAAAACGGAATACGTCAGTGGTTGGGGCTGGTGTTGTGGCACAGTGCTTGCAACAATGGCATCCCATATGGCTGCCAATTCATGTGCCAGCTGCCCGACTTCCAATCCAGTTCCCTGCTAATGGCCTGGGAAAAGCAGTGGAGGATGGCCCAAATGGCTGAGCCTCACCACCCACGTGGGAGACCTGGACGAAGCTCCTGGCTCCTGGCTTCAGTCTGACCCAGCCCTGGTTGTTGTGGCCATCTGGGGAGAGAACCAGTGGATGGAAGACCCCCCACACACACTTGCGTTTTCTCTCTCTCTCTCTCTCTCTCTCTCTGCCTCTCCCTCTTCTGCCTCTCCCTCTCTTTGTAATTCTGACTTTCAAATAAATAAATATTAAAAAGAAGAAGAAGACAGTTGCTACCAGGGGCAGGATGAGGACGTACAGGTCAAGGATACACAGCTGTAGCAATATAGTACAATAATCCTAGGGCGCCGATGGCTAATAACACCACGCTGTGTGATGGAAACTTGCCATGAGGGCGGATCTGCAGTGGTCTGATTTTACCCACGCACAGAGGTGACCAGCAGAGGTAACAGACATATTGTTTGCTTGCCTGTAGTAACCATTTCACTATGTACATATAGAGCAAAACATCATATTGTGTACCTTAAACTGAGATAATAAGATTTAAAAAAAAGAGAGAGGTATCTTTCAGATCATATGTACTTCATAACTTGGAACTTCTTGGATTTTAAAAAACATAAATCCATGCACACACCATATAAACCAACCACTCCAAATCATAGTAATATTTCTACAGAAAAATGAGAGAATATTCGTGCCGAAGTTTATGTAGCCTCGCATAGAAAGGAAATCGAGAAAACGGTAAAGCACAAGAACGCACAGGCATATCACCTTCTATTAACCATCAGGGTGATAATGTCATCACACAGAAGGAGTTCCTAGAAGATGCCACTGTCACCTGTGAGAGAATGAGCGTGCAAAGGGCAAACAGCACTACCCAGGAATCCTGCAGAAATGCTCAGGGCCTCCGGGGTTTGCGAGGGTCCCAGTCAGCGCTTGGAAGCTGCCATTCTGCCAGAGTGGCAGTGATGCTGTCGGCTCTTAAAAACCCAAAGTCAGTGTCTTCCCTTCCAAAAAAGACAGAGAGAGCCGGGACGCTTTGATTCTGATGGTCCCCTCCCAGCCTCCACTTCCGGTCATCAGCTGTCTTAGTTCTCTCTTGTTTCTTCAGTCCCTCAATTATTTCACACAACCAGCACCTGCTCCAACATAGCCAAATAGCTACCCAAGTTCTCACACATCATCCCATCCTTCACCTCAGAATCTCAGTTGGTACTTTTTTCTGCCTGAAGTTTATCCTTTAAAATGTCCCTGAGAGGGGCTGACGCTGTGGCACAGTGGGTAAAGCTGCCACCAGCAGTGCTGGCATCCATATGGGCACCAGTTCAAGTCCTGGCTGTTCCACTTCTGATCCAGCTCCCTGCTAATGTGTCTGGGAAAGCTGTGGAAGATGGCCCTAGTGCTTGGCCCCTGCACCCATGTGGGAGACCCAGAAGAAGCTCTTGGCTCCTGGCTTCGGCCTGGCCTAGCCCTGACTGTTGCGGCCATTTGGAGAGTGAACCAGTGGATGGAAAATCGATCTCCCTCTCTCTCTCTCTCTCTCTCTCTCTCTCTCTCTCTCTCTGCCTCTGCCTCTCCTTCTTTGTAACTCTGACTTTCAAATAAATAAATCTTTTTACAAAAAATAAATGAAATGTTCCTGTGAAGTTCATTTTTGGTAAACCATCTAAATGGTGTTCTTCTATCCCTGTCTCCTGTCTAATTTTGCTCCTGATCTGAGAGGCACGTTCCCTGGTATGGAGTAGGGGTTACCAGTTGCTTCCTCTCAGCACACTGAAGTGTTTACCATATTCCGGCTGCTGTACTCATTGTGACAGATGAGCCACTGCTCCTGGGCTGCTCCTCATCCTCTGCCTCTGGTTGCATCTACAGTCGTCTCCTTGGGGTGGACTGCAGGTTCCTACCGGCTGCTGCTATGGTTTGGATGTGGTCCCCAAGGGGTTCGGGAGCTGGAGGTTTGGTCTCCAGTTTAACAGGGGCAGGAGGCACTTAGGTCAGGGAGGGAGGGATGACGTCCTCACGGCAGTGGGTTAGGTCTAGTTACAGTGAGCATGGGTTCTCAGGAGCTGGGTTTGATCGCCACAGGTGCCACTCGCCACTCTCGCACACACTTCCAGGACGTGATGCCACCTGCCACGTTGTGACAGGGGATGAGGCCCTCGTTGGCCATGGCTGCCCAATGTTGGACTTTCAGCCTCCAAAACTGAGAAGTATAGAAACCTCTTAATCTTTATAAATTGCTCAGCTTCAGGTACTTTGTTATAGTGGCTGAAAATGGACTGCGATACACATCAAGAGGTAGGTTTAGTGTTATCTTTTATGCCTTGGGCACTGAATTTCCTAGAGCTGAGGCTCCATACCTTTCAAAGACTGAAATATTCTCAGCCATTGTCTCTTAAAATATTGTCTCTTTCCTGGTTTTCATATTATCTCCTTCTGAAAATCCAATTGGATATCTTCTATGGTATGCTACCTGTCTCTTCACATCTCATGAGTTAAACCTCTGTATGCCTCTGGGATGCATCCTAGCTTATTTATTACCATATCTTTTCTACTGTTCTTGTTTTTTAAATATTGATTTATCTATTTAAAAGGCAGGCTGACAGTGCAAGACTGGGAGAGGCAACAGGATAAAGACAGGGAGAGGGAGAAGGGGGACGGGTAGGGAAAGGAAGAGGGAGAAGTCAAAGCAACTTCCAACTGTTGGCTCATTCTCCAAATGGCTGCAATGGGCCAGGGTGAAGCGAGGAGCCAGGAACTCCACCTGGGTCTGCACATGGGTGGCAGGGATCCAAGTACTTGAACCATGATTGGCTGCTTTCCCAGACACATCAGCAGGAAGCCAAATTGGAAGCGGAGCAGCTGGACTCAAATGCACACTCAGATAGAGGATGCTGGTGTCACAGCTTAACCCGCTGTACAACACCAGCCCCTCTTTTCTCATATCTGTCACCTCCTGAGTCTAATCTGCTGGTTAACATGTCCACTGAGTTTTACTTACAGTTATTACATTTTCTTATTTAAAAATTCTATTTCTCTTTTCAAATCTACTTTGCCATGTTTGAAGCTTCTTCTCCCTCTTTGTGTGTGTTTTTAATCCCTCTCACAGTTTCAGAAATACACAAACACCCCAAGCCCTCTTCACACAATGCGGACAAGGCTCTTCCCGCTGAAGGTTGGGGTCCATGTCCCTCCTTTGGAATCTGGATAGAAGCTTGTCACTCTTCCAACCAACAGGACAATGTGATCTCAGAAGCTAGGTGACAAAAAGGATATGGCTTCTGCTGAGCTCTCCGCTTCTTGGGTGCTGCCCCTCGGAGCAGGGCACCGTGCCATGAGAAAGGCCAGACCACATGGTTCGGCCACTTGGACAGGAGCTTGAGGACCACTCAACAGCTGCCACCGTCTGCCACACACTCTAGCTTTGCAGCTGAGGCCTTGAACAACATGGAGTGGAAAAAGCCACCTGTTGGAATCCTGTGAGCATAATAAATGCTTTATGCCTCCAAGCCACTTGGTCTTGGTAACCAGAATTTCCCGTGCATTTCATAGTGGACGTTTCCTATTTGTTGACTTGCAAAATACATAGTAGATTATTCTTGAATCCAGACTGCTCTTCAGAAAAGCTACTTGTCCTTACCCGGATGTCATCAATCCTGGATTAGGACCAGGGATCACGCTCCTGTTTGTCAATGAATAAAAGCACCCCATCTCAAAGAAAGAGGGCCCCTGCCCTGCCCAGTGCCTCAGATGGCTAACAGGGTGGGTCAACCTGCTTCCTCCCCCCTTTGACCTACCCTCAGAGCAAACCGGCCACCTACCCCCTGCTTCCTACCAAGGATCTACACCGCTCTGGGCTGGGCTGGGAGGCTGCCATTTTGCTTTCTCATGTAAGCGGCTACTTTCAGGACAAAAAGTAATATGAGGGAAAAAGACATTCCAAACAGCTCCTGCATCATGAGTCTAAAAATAAAGCCAGCAGCAGTGATGCCACTGCTAAAAATACAGTTTGGATGAGCTGTGACATCAGCAGGTGCCTGGCCTGGGCGCTGCGGAGCCCCAGCCCCCGCAGGGGCTCTGAGGTCCCTCTACCCAGCCTTCACTGCCGGCGGCCAGGGCTGGACCCACCAGCTCCAAGGAAAAGGGCTGGAGAGCTGGACTTAGAGCTTCCGCGTGGAGATAATTGGGGTTCTCCATGTCAAGAGCCCAGTGTCCAACAGAGGTGTCCGACAGTGCTGCCACAGGCAAGCTAGCCTGGACCTGCTGTGATTAGCACGTTAATAGCAGCTTCATTTCCAAGGCCCTGGGAGGCCTCTCTGCCCCGCAATCACAACACAAAGGCGGAGGCTGGGGGAGGACAGGGAGCCAGCTCCCCCCACCACTGCCTCTGGCCCGACCCACACAGCGTCCTGATGAGAACAATGCAGAGGGCTGGATGCCCCCCACACTTACGTTAGCCCTGCCAAGTCCCACAAGGTAAAAGGGGCATACTTCAGCCCCGGATGTGCCCAAACTCTGCAGAAGGGGCTCCTCAAGAATAAGACTTGGTCATCGCTGAGCAGCCGGGCCCCAGCATGAGGGTGGCACCCCCCAAAGAGCACTGCTGATCTTAAAGAACTCCCCAGACTGGATATCCTGGAGCTGAGGATGCAGAGCAAACCAAGGCCCCCAGGGCGTGGAGAAAGAAGGAGGACGGAGCCCACGTTCACAGCCGGCTGAGCTGCACAGAGCCCACCCTGGGCTAAGTGGCAGCCCAGGTAGCCCAGGACTCTGGTGACACGCGGGCTCTGGGCTCCTGCCCTGTGGGCATGGGAGGGGACAGGGTAGGGAGCCGGGCTGGTTTGCACTCAAGACCATTCTGTCTTTTCTGAGAGGTCCATGGGGCAAGCCTTGGGCAGCATCATTGCCACAACTCTACTCTCCCGTTCAATCCCTAGTGACTGTTCTGACAAACCCAAATGGACCCAGGGGCTTATCGGGGCCACTCTAGAAGCAAGCCCCAGTTCAGAGCAGGCTTCTTCCTCTCCACTCAGCTGCTGCCCCTCTCCAGCCTCAGGAAGCATCTGGGTCCACCAGGCGCACTCTGTCCAGTCGCGTGTGCCGGTCACATAACAGCCTCTCTCTGACAACCTGGGCTAGTCCAGGAGATGTGAGGACAAGCTGTTAGGTTTAGCTTCCAGAAAACTCCCTCAAAGTGGTTCACTCAGCATTTCCCTCCCTGACTTTTTCTACAGTCTGGAACAAGGATATAATGGCTGGAGCTGCATCAGCCACCTTGGACCAGGGGCTGTCTGGTGGAGCAGAGAGATAGGGGAAGCATGGGTCCCTGAGGAGCAGGGACCCAGAAGAACTAACCACAGCCTCCCTCCAGACTGCATTTGTATGAGGGCAAGCATGCTTACGTCACTCCAATTCAAAGCACCCAACCAGCAGTCACAGGTGTCTGCTCCCTGGGGCATCTACCTTCCCAGCCAAACCCTTACCCTCCAGTCCAAGCCACCTCCTCCAGGAGCTGTCCTGGATTGCACCTTTATCTGATCAGCTGCAGCATGCAGTGCAGAGTTCAGATCCACCTGGTGGATCTCCCAGTGATTACTCGGCGACCTCAGACAAATAAATGATTTCACATCTTGGAGCCTCAGACTCAGCAGCTGCCGGCTGGGATGCTGACACTGCCACGGCCCAGGGCTTCCTGGGGCTTGGATAATAACAGAGGTAAAAAGGCATGGCTCCCATCAGCATGCGATACACCCAGACATCAGCCATTCTCAAGCCACTGGGACCACCACCTACCCCCTGAAATAGGTCCCATTATTACAGGATGTATTTGGTATTTTCTTGTGAGTTTTAATGTTCTCTCCCTCCTGCCTGTTTTCAACATCACCTTTTAAAAGCAATAACACATGGGAATTCCACTGCAGCGATTGGCTTTTTTTTTCCCCCCTTAAATGACATACCTTAAAACAAATGCATAACGCGGTCTTCTGTGGTCCCCCTTAAATCATCTCACACCCCGAGAGGCATGGCTGCTGCCCTCCCTTAAGTGATTCTCGTGTATTTAGGAATGAAATGCACACTCCTCTTCCATTCCCCAACAAGGAGGCCCTTCAGGGTGGGGCTGGGCTGCTCTTATCTCTGCGATTAGCCCCGCGCCTGGAACATACAAGGAGCCCATTAATAGACGCCTAATTAGTGAGCCATCATTCTCTCGCATTCCTATCAGAGACCTGGACAGATGGCCTGAGCAAATTCCAGTCCAGCGCATTCTGAGGGCTGTCCAAATTCTTGCACTGTGCTGGACGCACGTTCTATCAACAATTACACATTACAAGTGGGCTGTCAGCACCAGAGCCTGCCATTGTTTCTACAAACACTTTCCTGAAACCCAAATGGCTTTTGCTGTCATGGGATTTGATCCATTTCCTGGCGCCCTGGCAAGCCCCGGCCTGGCCAGTGCGACGTGGCAGGGACTTCACAAAAAAGGGCTTCTTCTCTGGGCTGGACAAAGAAAACTTTCTGCAGGAGCCTGCACCGCCTCGGCAGCTGCAAACACGCTCGGGAAATGTTTCCATCAGGGAGCGGGGTCTTACGCAAAGCAAGAGGTGGTGACATCCTGAAAACACCGGGTCCCAAATAAAATGTGAGCTGTGACAAGGATGCTGCAGGACCCAGCTTCTGTGTCAGAGAGGCTTTTCAGCAGTGGAAAAGTTTTGATGGAAAATTGCGCACTTGGCCTGTTAAGAAGTAACCAAGTGAGATGTTTTCTGGCATACGCTAAATGTTTTATTTGGCAAATTCCTGCCAACTCAGACCTGAAGCTAACTCACTTCTACCCCACCTCCCCATCCCGTGCCAGACGCCACACTGAAAAAGTGAGACAGGTGTCGGTGGCAGCTGCCTAGGGCCAGACACTCAAAGACCCACATGCTAAAAGGGGCCGAGCTGGAGTATCCCCATCAAAAGTGGTGGCCAGCACTGTGCAGGAGGCCCACCCAGCAGAGCGGTCTTGTGTCCTCACACCATCATGGGGCAAGCTGGGCGCTGCTCACAGCCGTGACTGAGCCCCAAGAAGTGGCAGTGAGCTGTCGTGGGCCCGGCCTTAGCTGCAAATGGGCAACGGAGGCAGCCTCTCAGAGCCTGGTCTGCAAAGGGAGAGTGAAAGCACCCCAGGACCTGCTGGGGGCTGCTGCGTGTGGGCTCAGGGAGTGCCGACAGCTTCCCAGGCCCCACAGAAGTCTGCACTCTGCAGGGGAGCTCAGTCACACACACAGAGCTACAGCCAATGGCCAGTGGCATGTGTGAGTGACCAGCAAGGCAGGGGTGTGTGTGGGGTGGGTGGAGGGTGGTTGTGGTAGGTCTATAGGAGTCCCTGGAACTCAGACAAGTAGGAGGTGGTGGCCACTGAACCAGACCTGGACAGGAAAGTAGGCTTAACACTTGGCAGCTGGACCAGGACCCCAGCAAGGGCTATATCTGCAGACCAGCAGAGAGGCAGGCCCAGTGCCCTTCTGTTACAACCACCTCAAGTCCCCTCCCCAGTGGGACTGGGCTTTAGTGCAATGAGGACCAGGCTTGGCCCACTGCTGGTTTTACCTTGCGGCACCCCCTCCTTCCTGCCTGCCTCTCCCCGACTAGCTTGCCTGCAAACACACAAGTGGGCCATGTCTAACCTGTCCACCCGGGGCCGTTCTCTCAGCCTCTCCTGGCGGCTGAGTGGGTGGATGGGAGGAAGACAGCAGAGGAAGACGGGAGATGGCTCAACTCGCATCTCTTGCCAACATCTTAAAAAAATCTCCCTCCTGCCAGTGGCCAAGACTTCGCAAGCAGCCCTCCTGCAGCGGCCACACCGTCTGGCCACCTCCCCAGCACTCCTATTTATACCTCACCATCAAGCTGCCTCCTTTTTTGGACAGTGTCACCGCCTTGGTGCAGAAGCTGCTCAGTCGTTGCGTCTCCACCAAGGACGGGGAAGGAAAGCTGAGTAGTGGCACTGCTGGGAGCTGCCAGGGCTCCCGTTAGAGACCTGTCTGTCGTTCACTCCGGGGCAGTGCCCAGTGGTCTGTCTGGCCAACTTCACGGCCAGTTTCTCCAGAATGGGGAGCTGGTCAGCACAGGCTTGGGCCCCCTCCAGTTGGTCCACAGCTGACCCCCACACCTGAGTAACCCTCCTTCTAGAGCTCCGGAGGAAGTATGGGCAAAGTCCAGTCTGTCCTCTGCTTCTTGGAGTCAGCTGGGCAGGTGCTGACCTGCCCATTCTCCAGAGGAGAACAAAGCTCCTCCAGCCACGCAGGACCCTGCTCCCCTTCCCTTTCCTTATCGATTGCTTGCTTGCTCCCCAGGAACCACGGCATCTTCCAACCAAAGCACGTGTTCGATTGTTCCAGAAAAGACAAAGGGCAGCAAGTAAGTGGCTGAGGGAGAGCAGAGAATAAAACGAGCTCCTTCAGGACATGTAACGAGAGCTTTGCTTTAGACCTAAACCTAGGCTGTGGGCTCTGGGCTTTCCCGCTGTTTAAACCAAGAAGGACACAGGTGGGTGGCTGGGGGTGGCGCACACACTAATAGCCAGGTCTCCAGATTCCTCATTACACACACACAGTAAACGCCTACTGTGTGCAGGCACTGGGCACACGTTACTCTGCCAAGAGAGAGCAGGTGAGGAAGCCAGGTCTCGGTTGGAGGACGTGAGGAGCCAGCACAAGCCACCCCAAGGCAGGGAGCTGGGAGCGTGGGCGGAGTGGAATTCAGAACATGTAGCTCCTGGCCCAGGGTGCTCCCCTCCGCGTCCCTCTGCCTTCCCTCCTGGCCTTGTCTCCAGGTCAGAGTCATAGCCCCTGGCACCTGTTGAGGTGGGAGGAACCAGAAAAGTCAGCAGCCTGCCTTCAGGACGCTTACAGGCTGGTGATGGGCATGCACACTCATGCATATGTATGCACACACAAACATGCAGAGACACGCATAAATATATACTCACACATGCATGCATGCACACACGCTATGGTCGTGGAGCACAAAGGCCAGGCAGAGGAAGACAACCGGGCTCCCACCAAGACAGAACCCTGCAGACTCTAGTGTGGGGCCAGGAGGCAACAGCCCAAGCCTGGTCTCCGCACAGATGCGCCAGGTGCCAGCTGCACTGCTGCCCCCAGGACTGAGCAGAAACCCCATGTAGGACCACACTGCCATGCCGGGGTGGGCAGAACAGACCCAACAGACGGCAAATCGGGCCAATGCCCACAGGACGGCCTCCTTTCCAGCCCTAGCAGAGACATTCTGACCAGCGCCCCCTATCCGGGCCTGAGGAGGCCCAGCCATCTCCATCCTCAGAGGGGACTACTGTGGGAAAATCACAAGAAAGGCCGGCTCTTGCTGCTGAGCCTTCTGGTGAGATGATTTGCCAGCGCCTTTGGCCTGGGCCAGGGGACCAGATGACCAGGGAGGACCCCCACTCCCCATGAGCCTTCACAGCAGGACGGCCTTCAGACGGTCAGTCACGTGGCATGTGTAGCTGGCTGAAGGCAGCCCAGCTTCAATCTCCAGCACACATACTCCAGAGACCCCAGGCCACTCCTGGAGCAGCGGCACTGCACACTCCATGGACAGGCCTGGGGCTTGACTGGCTGCGGCAGGAGTATGTTGACTCCCCGTAAGCCTGGCCCTGTGAGGCTCTTTCTTCTGTGTCCCAGAAAGTGATAAATCGGACTTAGGTGATGGTCAGTAAAGAACTGAAGCCAATGCCCAAACCCTGCAGAGTGCAAGGTGTGAGGCTGGGGGCTGGGCGGGCGCAAGGAGGGTCTGCCTGACCTGCTCCACCCACTCCAGAGAACCTCGGCTCGGCCCCTCATCACCCAGCGCCTCCCTGCCCTTCCTTACTCGCTGAGACCCAGGCACAGGGGCAGCGCTAAGCCGGGGCAAGTGCCTGCTAGGAAAACAGACCGCTAAGCCCAGGCCACTCCCTGTGGTCAGGGTTCTGTGGGGAAAACTGCTGGCGGGATGCAGGGAGCGCCCTGGGGCATGGCTGGAGGGGTGGATGGTTACCTTGGACAGCCGTTGGCTTTGGAGGCAGGACCTGGTCAGGGGGCTAGCACAGAGGATGGGGCCTGAACAAAGGCCTAGAAGCAGGAAGAAAGCCCGTCTAACTAAGTTACTGCTCCCTGTGCGCAGCAGGGGGCAGGGGCGTCCACACATGCCGCCATGTTGGAACTTGCCAGTTTGACAAGTGGGTAGTGTGGCCCCCACGTGGGTGGGTGGGGGACAGCCCTGAGGGGGACAGTCGGGCTCCAGCTCCTAGGAGGGTGTGAGCTGGGCCACTGGCTTCATTGTGACAAACCCCAATTCCTTTATTTGCCGTGAAGGGGGTGGAAAGGGGTTATGCAAAGTGCTGGGCACAGTGTCTGGCTCCTGGAAGAGCTTGATCAATGACAGCCATCACAGTCATTGTCATGAGCATCTTTGTTCTGGGTTGGCAGCTCAGAGAGGTTAAGCAAATTGCCCAGAGTCACACAGCTCCTATGCAAAAGTGAAGCGATTTGGCACCGAGACTTGAAAGCCGCGCCATTGCCCACCATGTGTGGGGAGAGGGGGAGGTGAACCAAGGGTGAGGAAGCCTGAAGCCTTCCGACAGGTGGCAGAGCGCGCGCATAGTGAGGGAAGGCAGGGGACAGACCCTTCATGTCTGCCAGGAGTCACGACTTTGATGTCTTCGGAAAAGTGCTTAAGAGCAGTGAGGCAGGTCAGACTGGATGGGAGGAAGGGAAAGGAAACCCACTGGAAACAGGACCGAGGGAGAGGCTGCTACACTGGTCCACGCAGGAGGGTGTGCCCAGGCCAGGAGACGGAGATGAGAGGGAGCACCCAGCCAGCTGGGGACCAGCGCCCTAGGGTTCCACCTGGCCAGGCCAGTAAAGCACTGTGGGGAGCAGGAGTCCAGGAGGGGATGCGGGTGGGGGATGGGTGGGAAATTAAAACAGCAGCAGTGGGCAAGGCCAGGGAGCCCTTCTCTCATGTTAAAGCCAAACGAGGACACGGGATGGCAAAGCACCTGCTGACCCCAAGAGCCCCGAGAGAGGGGTCTCACAGCTGGGAGAAGGCTGGGGGGCTGTCAGAGGTGGGGGATCCTCCTGCATGTCACACTCACATTCTGAACCCTAGCTCAGGCTGGTGAGAACTTCTTACCACCACAGCCCCCCCTGCATCAGCCCGAGACCACCACTGTGCACAGCAGGTGTGCAACGCAGGCAGAGGGGTAGCCAGTGTGACCTTCACATCCATCTGCTGCCTTCTGGAAGGCTCTGCAGGGGGAGCAGGAGGAGAGGACACAGCAGGGGGTGAGAAGCTTCCCCAGGAGGAGCGAGGAGGAGATGGGACAGCGAGAACAGCAGCTGGCATGGGGACAATGACAGCTGGTGCTGAAAGGTGCCCCGTGTCCCAGCATCACCAAAAGAAACCTGTTCTTGGCACGATGCTGCAAGTGAGAGAAGCCACGTGGCGTTACCTGGAGTGGGGGCTGTGTATGGTGCACTCCAGCTCCTGGGGTCTCAGGGGGACCTGATAAACCCTGTCCCACTCCTCCCTGGCACGCAGTGGGTCCATGACCAATATCTGGAGATGAGTGATGGACTCACATAGCCCTGGGGACCCAGGCTGCGCAGTCTGGCCTCCCCCTGCTCGCTGCTCTCTTCCTGAGAGGTGAACGTCTGGACAGCTCTGCTTCCTGCTACTATAACCAGATGCCCAAGGATGGCTGCTTTATAAAGAAAAGAGGTTTGTTCAGCTCACAATTCTGGAGGTTCAAGAAACGGCACCAGGACAGCGGCTGTGCTGGGAGAACTTGCCCAGGGCACTGCGGGAGGCAGGAGATGCTGAGGGGCAGCTCTGGGGGTGGGGCCAATGTGTGCTTTCACTCCGCCCCTCCAGGGGTCCTGGTGGTAGGCCCCGTTTGGGAAATGCCAGCGGAGGCTCATGGCTCCAGGTACAGCAGACTTGGACACTGGGTTGGCTGTGGTGAGGATCTCATGGATGACGGTGGGAGCCCAGTGGGCGGAAGAGGCCACATTGCAAGAAAGGAAGCCACAATGAGGGGAGGGGCCTTCCCTGTGACTCCCGCCAGGCCTTGCCTTTAAAGGTTCCCCCACTTCTCAACATGGCCCCACTGTGGCCCAAGCTCCCAACACGTGAACCTCTGGGATACAAGCCACCATCAAATCACAGCAACCGTCAATGGCTCCCTACTACCAGCAGGACAGAGACCATTGCCATTAGCAAGGATGGCACCCCCTGGGCCAGGTTCTCTTTGACCTCCTGCCTCGTGACTTCTCTACACACAGTCCACCTAGACGGTGCACACACTGCCTCCCAACAGGTACCACACTGTCCATCTCTGTGGGAAAAGCAGGGCCAACCTGCAGGAAACCCACCAGCTACATAGCCTTGCCTCCAGCCCAGGTTTAAATCTGGGCCATGCTGCTCAGGCTCTGTAACTCCAAGCAGTTTACCAATCTCTGGTCTCCACTTCCTCATCCAAAGCCTAGGGGTGGGGAAAGGAACTGCAGTCCACAGGGCTGCAATGGCCGGCTGAGCGTGTCTGCAAGGTGTGCAGCCCAGTGTCTGGCCCACAGCAAGGGCCCAGGAAACACTGGCTGACAATACGGAGGCAGAACCTGCTGATCTCATTTGCTCAACTAGCCCCTCCCATCCCACGTGGATGCCCCCTTCCACGCCCACTGCCAGGCACTCGGGACAAAGGTCAGACATTGGGTAGCTGCCCCCGTCCTTCCCATGGCTGTTTCCCAGCATCCCCTGTGCTTTCTACCGATCTATCTCCCCAACTAGGGCCAGCTTCCCAAGGGATGGCATGGCCCTCACATCCTCCCCTGGGGGCACTGCACAGGACCTGCCCAGAGGAACACCTGCCCAGCCCTGTGGACATATCTAGCTATTACCCCATGCACTGCAACAGAGGGAGCCTTGAGGGGCGGAGGAGATGAGGGGGTGGGGGTCCCACCCTGAACCTCCGAGTCTGCCGAGAGGTCGTGAATAGAGGCGTGAGCAATGGGAACGGGTTGGGGGGGGGGGAGGTAAGAGGGGTTACATAAAACCAGTAACTGTGGCTCAGCCCAGGCTGCCAAGAGCCACTTCGGAAAGCCAATCCCCACCAGCTGGCAGCTCCCTGGATCCCTGGCACAGAGGAAGGGCTTAACAGATGAAGGAATGAATGAATGAGCAGATAAACTGAGCCCAGCAGGACCTGGCAACCAAGAACACAGCTCTGCACCGAACAGCACCGAGGCCAGCAACAGTGATGACAAAGCAGTGACAACGCCAAGGAAGACGAGGAGGAAGCAGTGGCCCAGTGCTGGCCCAGGCCCCGGGCACTCCCTCCCCACTCCCAGCAACCCCTGTTCCATTTTCCTGAGGGTTAGGGAAATCTGATGACTGCACTGCGTCACAGTCACTCGGAGCCTGGCTCCAAGCCAGCCCCTCTGCCCCGAAGCTCCTGCTCCTCACTGCCATCTCCATCCCGACCAGGTCCCAGCTGACCTGCCTGTCACATCAGGTCATGCCTCCAGCACCTCGGCACACCCAGGGTGCTGACACCCAAGCCTGAAAATGGGGTCTTCCAGGGAAGCCATTCTCAGCGTAGGGCCTCCCTGGTGCCATCCTCTAGGGGGTCAGGCGAGTTCTGGCAGCCAGAAGGGACTGACTGAGAGCAGAGCTGCACTTTGAGGCCTGTAGGGGGCTTTAGGGTCACTGCTCTCAGTGGGGACTTTGATTGGACATTACTGCCCACACCATCTCTGAGGAGAGCAGCTACTTCAGGACAGACAAGAGCTAAACTCAGAGAGAACAAGAAGACCCATCAGCCATCAGTCCAGGATTGGAGGTTAACTGATTTTTCCATCCCCTGGGGAGAATGAAAATATCTAAGCAAGGAAGAAAGTCAGGTTGGTCAAAGGGCCTGGTGCATAGGAAACACTCCTGGTGGGTGCTGGAAAGCAGGGTGCTCCCTGCTCCTGTGCTCCCCTCTCAGAGCCCTTGGTCAAGCAGAGGACAGAGGTGAGTCACTGGGGTCCATGGCAGCCCGAGGAGGGTGTGGAGCATGCCTGGACTGAGAGGTCACCAGGGGAGGCTTCCTGGACAAGGTGACCCGTAGACAGGGGACTGAAGTTGAACAGGTGACCAAGCAGTTAGGGAAGGATGTCCAGCAGAAGAAAGAACCCTGGTAGAGGCTTGGGGGAGAGAAGCAATGGCTGAGTTGGGAGACAGGTAGGAAGGGTGGAAACAGAGTGGTGAAGAAGAGGCAGATAGGTGTGGTCAGCTGTGACGAGCCCTGTGGGCTCCTCTGACACCAGCGGAAGCTACAAACCAGGGGATGGCAAGACCAGGTGGGCATTGAGAAAGAACCTCCTGGCTGCTGCCTGGTGCCAGGCTGGAAGGTGGGGGTATGCTTGGAGAGAGTAGGGAGCCAATGAGGAGCTCCGGTCAGGAAGAAGGGACAGGGCAGACACGGGGAGCTGGCAGGCCCAGTGAACCAGGCTCAGAGAAGGATGGGACCTGTTCCCTGGGGCAGGGGGCGGGCAGTAGGGCAGGGAGAGGGAGGCCTCCAGCCTTGGAGCACCAAGATCAGAGACAGGGTCACAGAAAACTACTCCAACAAGTGGCCCCCACCGAAAGATCACAAGCCCATACGAAGAGCAGCCAGCAGTGACTCGGGGGCACCCTGCAGGCACCTGCTCTCACGGACCCCTCTGGCCTTTGGATCAGCCACTGCAGCTGATGAACAGTTCAGGGAGAAGTGACTTCCCCAGTAACCTGGGTCTCCTGCCTCCCAGGCCAGTGGGAGCCTCCGTCTCATGTGAGTAAGACCTGATTTTGTGCTGATAGAAGACACGGGGGCCAGCACGCTTCTCCCCCAGCAGAACAAACACAAAAGGGCTTTGCATCCACATGGGCCCAGTGGTCACCTCAGGGACAATTTCTGTCTTTCTCTTCCTAAATTAGCTTTGAGGAATTTCACCCACAGGTGCACATTATTTCTGTAAAGAGGAAAAGAACTAAAAGATAACAAAAATAATAGTTCTTAAAGATGATGCAAGCATAGAACAATACAAAACAGAAAAAAAAAGGCAGCGCTCAAGATGCTTCTCAATTACTCATTTTCCTTCCCACGATCGGCTGGCTGGGCGGCGGCGAGAAGGCAACGGCAGCAGCATTTGGTGGTGGCGTTTGGTACCCCAACTTGAGAAGTTCCTATTGGTCTCTTATAACCACCCAGTTTCCTTCTCATTGTCTCTCGGGTGCCAGCTCCGAAGTACAGGGAGCAAGGGGCGTTTAATTCACAGCGTCGGATGCCCAGGGAGATGCAAGCGGTGGCCTTGCCCATCCCACGGCCAGGGTGTCGCAAGGGTCTGAGCTCTGGGAAAGCAATTCTGCAGCGAGAGTCTGGGCAGACACCATTGGCAGTGCCGTGGCTCCTCCTGGGTGCGACTCTGTCATTCTGAGCCGGGCCTCTTGTGTTGCTTTGAGGTCCCCGTGGCTGCATAACCCACTTTGATTTTCCCACTGGGGCTTGGAGCAGACAGAAGCACCCTTCCAGGGCCAGCCCAGTGTGGCAGACTCAGCTGGGGCGTGAGGCAGAGGCCGCTCACCTACATCACGTGCTTCGGGCAGGGGATGGTGTCTTCCCATGCAAGGGCAAAGCACCGTGGAATATTCCAGAGAAAACCAAGGAATCAGAGAGGGCACAGGGCCACTGCACAGGTGCAGCTAGCTGCGCTCTGGACTTCAAGAAGACAGCGTGGGCTTTCTTACCTTTGAGCCACAAAGTGCAAAGGTGCTCATCTGAGCGTTAATTATAATGGTGAAAACCACCAGAAAGCCTCAACAGTACCCGAAATACACAAAATGGATAGGAGGCCTTTCAAAGGCGGGTTTACGCTGGGTTCACGGCTGAAGGCTTGTTTTCAAGATGACTTAAAGGAAGAAGCCACGCACAGGAAATTACCATGGGTGGGGGGAGATGGGGGTTGTAGGCAGCAGGTGGGTCCCCCCTCCCCTGGGGCAGTCACTCCCCTGCAGAAGGGCAGCCCAGGAGAACAGGACATTCTGTGCTTTGTTCACTCGTGTGTCCCCCCTGCCTGACACCCGACAAATATGTGTCAAGTGGGAAAAACACAGATCACATTTACGGAGAATTTTAATGACGTGGGGAAATATTTTTGATATTATGTTAAGAAGAAAGGTAAGAAATGAAACCATGTGTATGTGTTCGGAGGGCAGAGCTAGAGGGAAGTGTTAACCACAGCTGTGTCTGAACTGTAACATTGTGGGTGACTTTCTCTCCAAGTTTCCTGTGTTTTTTGTTTTTCTTTTTTTTTCTTTCTTTTTTTTTTTTTTTGTTCAGCAATTCACCAATTCTTGTGACTCTACCAATAGCTAAAAGAGAGACTGAGAAAGCACCAGACAACATGTTACTTGGGCACAATGAACCCTCCCATTGATCATTTGTGTGACCCATTGGGAAAGCGGTCAGCCTGCAGGGGTTAACTCCAAGCCTGATCAGGAGGGAGGGAGGGATCCCCTTGGACCCCTGGACTTTGCAGCCCACAGCCCATGTGAGAAGGTGACAGGCTATGGGTTGGTTCAGTTAGGCCCCTCAAGAAACATTTGTTGAGGTCCAAAGCCCTAGGACCTTGGAAAGAGGATCTCTACAGAGGTCATCAATCTAAAATGAGGTCATTAAGGTGGGCCCTGAGCCAATACAACTGCATCCGGATACAAAGGGGCAGCTTGGAGACAGATGTGCACACAAGGAGAGCGCCATGGGGAGTAAGATGCTTCGGCTAGCCCGGGGAATACCAGAGGGGGCCAGCAAAGCCCCGGGGGTGCTCAGGAGGACCCAACCCTGCTGACACCTTGCCCTTGGACTTCAGCCTCCAGGATTGGGGAGGAGACGGGGACAACGTACTGCTGTTCAAGATGTAGTTATGGCAGCCCTGGGGATCCACACAGAGGGAAAGCCTGCTTTGGAGGCGGGTCACAGGGGCACATTGGTGAGCCACCTGTCTCTCTGGGACTCAGTTTACTTATCTGGAAAGGGGGAAATTGGCCTAGAATAGTGGGGTTCAAATTTGATTTTAGTTTTAGCCTTGGAATGAAATCTGACATCAAAGCCCAATAAGAAAAATGGGAAGCAAGGCCTGCCCTGGGTCAAACACCCTCCCCGCAGAACAGCCTTGGAAAAGTACCGTCCAGATCACTGGGAAGTCCCCACCAGCACCCCACTGGGAGAACCCCGAACAAGGAGCCCCTGGCCGGCCATCCTGGAGAGGCCTCTGTGTGCACCCAGCCACAGAGGGATGGTAAGGCTGTAACAGGGAAACAGTGAGCAGACAGGCTGGGCCACCCTCTGCCTCCTGAAAGCCAGCTGCAAACAGGTCACCTGATGTCCCAAATCTGCCACCTCAGAATTTATCTTGCCCTCCAAGGACAAGCAGACGCTGTGCCTTATCAGAGCACGACTGAGTGGCAGAATGACAGGCGTGACGCGCCCTTATCACCCCAAGGACGGCAGTGACGTCTGCAGAGAGACTTGGTCTCCCTGACAATGGAATCAAGAGTGCAAGGGTCTGAGGGGACTGGGTCACGAGGACGCTGTCCTTTTGGAACCCACAGACTCCTCCGGGGGCAGAGTCAATAAGGAAGGAGAGAAACAGCGTCACCATCCTCCCTGCCCCGCTGTGCAATCAGGCCGTGCAGCCAGGCTTGATGCCTTTACCTTTAATTACACAAAGAGCATGCAGTTCACTCTCCTTCTCAAAACTGCCTTACAGGGACAGCGAATGTCCCTCTGCACGCCGGGCCTTTCCCCGGGGGAGACAGCGGCAGGTCTCTGGGCTGCAACCTTCCAGAATCCTGGGACATATGTCCTTCCAAAGAGACCCACGGGGGCAGAACAGGGGTCCGGGCAGAGTGTGATGCTGCATTGTAGAAGCTGTGAGGCTGGGGGCTGCAGGAATAGAGTGGGCTTCTAGGCAGAGGAGGAGTCAGATGATGGCTACAGTCCTTGAGGCCTGAGGCCCGCTTTGTGTGGGCACAGAGACAGCTGGCTCCCCGCCTCACTTGTAGCCCAGTCAGCTTCTCTGGGAAACTGTGCAGCTTCCTCAAGGGGTCTTCAACTCCATCAGGGTGGGTGTTTGGTGCAGCAGTCGGGAGGCCCACATCTCATATCAGAGCGCTGGGTTCAAGTTCCGCTCTGGCTCCCAATTCCAGCTTTCTTTTTTTTTTTTTTTTTTTTTTTTTTTTATTTTTTTTTTTATTTATTTTTTTTTTTTGACAGGCAGAGTGGATAGAGAGAGACAGAGAGAAAGGTCTTCCTTTTGCCGTTGGTTCACCCTCCAATGGCCGCCGCAGCCGGCGCGCTGCGGCCGGCGCACCGCGCTGATCCGATGGCAGGAGTCAGGAGCCAGGTGCTTTTCCTGGTCTCCCCATGGGGTGCAGGGCCCAAGCACCTGGGCCATCCTCCACTGCACTCCCTGGCCACAGCAGAGGGCTGGCCTGGAAGAGGGGCAACCGGGACAGAATCCGGCGCCCCGACCGGGACTAGAACCCGGTGTGCCGGCGCCGCTAGGCGGAGGATTAGCCTAGTGAGCCACGGCGCCGGCCCCCAATTCCAGCTTTCTAATGCAGACCTCGGGAGGCAGCAGTGATGGCTCAAATGCATGGGTTCCTACCAGCGATGTGGGAGACCTGGATTGATTTCCTGGCTCCTGGCTTCAGCCCTAGCTCAGTCCTGGTTGTTGTGGGCTCCAAATGGAGAGTCAGCACACAGATAGGAACACTTGCACGCTCGCTCGCTCGCTCTCTCTCCTCTGCTTCTCAAACAAATAAACAAAATTTTAAAATCTCCACCACCATGACTATGAAGATGATCATGACAGCATGTGCAAGACACTCTGCTGGACCTCCCAGGCAAGTATTAATGTTTCTGTTTTAAAGACAAAGGCACTGCAGCCCAGAGAAACTAAGCAACACGCCCAAAGTCACCATCTGACCTTGGCAACAGTGACCAAGAGCCTTCCACAAGCCTGTGGCCAACGATACGACAACGCGTAGTGATTGATCGTAGGAGCTCAACGAGCAGCTGCTGCCCCATCTCCTGCTTAAAGAACACGGCAATGTTGAGTGGATAACCAAGTACCAGGCAAGTGGGAGAAAGTCTTGACATTCTCACGGGTTTGCATTTGTTTTCTCACGTTAGGATTCTCTACTTGCAGCTAGGAATGCCCCCACAGCCTAGCGCTTCTACCTCTGCAAAGAGTTGAGGTGTTGGCAAGAGACCCTCCCACACCAAGGCAGGTCAGTCCCTCCGGCCTGCCCACCAGGGCTCGGGGCACGGCGGTGACGGGCCAGACGCAGCAGCCGCTTTCTGCGATCACCCCCCGGTAAACGTCAGGCTGCCAGTGGGTGGGCAGGGGGCCTTGATTTATTATATAGCTTTGGACAGTTCCTACAGAAATATTGCCAAGTGGTAGAATAATCAAGTCTTTCACTCAAGCCCCCTCCTACTTTCTGCTTTTAAGTGAAAGGATAAAGTATGCAATGAGCCTGAGCTAAATCAGTAAAAATGCCACACTTTGGCCCAGCCAAACTTTCTGCGTCACTGCGAAATACATGCAGACCTCAGCAATCTTCCATCCGCACGATGACGTCCCGGGCTGTCCAAGTTCTGGACATTCTGAGGACTTCTTTGGATCGGACATGAACAATCAGCCTATTACGGGTAAGGTCACTGTTTGATGCTTCACGGAGCAGGCATCAAAGAACCCTTCCTCCTCTCACGGTCTTCCCTCTGCCAGTTCTGTCTGAAACTGGTTAGCTCATGTCCAGGTCTCATACTGGAAGCACTCTTCCCCATTGCCATCCTGGGCTCCGGCTGAGGAGGTGGGGACATCCATCTGTCTGTCCATCCATGCACTCACCCCAGCCATGGAGACTCCCGGATGGAGAGGACGTGACCCATGAAGGGATGCCCCCTGCTCCGGGAAGTTCTGGTGGACGGAGACCCTCGGCCCCGTCTTCCAGCTCAGGAGCCTGTCCCTCACCACGGTGCAAGCGCGTCAATTTGTCATCACCACTTCTGGATTTCAGGCAGCCTCTGGGCTCAGCCGTGAATTAGCGCAGGTCTGGGGTGGATGCCCCACATGTTCAGGCATCAGTAGGCTCTGAGGAGTGAGGACAGGGGGCTGCCCTGTCCCAGGCACTCCATCTCCTCGGGGAGCCTGTCTGCCCCCCTCGGACTTGGGTGGTTGGACAGCATGCTCTCCAGTTCGAAGTCTGAGACTGCTTTGATCATTATTCAGTCGACAACTGGAGGGGAAGCTGGCCTGGGCGGAGAGCCACCTTGCACCTCCCTTGGAGTGTCCACGAGATGTGTCTGAGCCTTGTAACCGTGCCAAGGTCCCCATGGGTGTCATCCGTGTAGAAAGGGTGGGGCTGGCAGTTGAGAGAGATGCTTCCCAAGGTGCCTTCTGAGGCTATACTCTCATTGCTTTCAGTTTAAGCTGTTGGTGAAGGTGACATTTGGGTACGGCAAACACACATCATACGCTTTTTAACAAGAGCCCTAATTTCAGATATTTCACCTCATTCATTCCTTCATTCACACAGTATTTAATGAGCCCCTATTTTGTGCCAGGCACTGTTCTAACAGCAAGCCAGGCAAGACACAGTCGCGATTAACACAGAACATCCAGTCCAGAGTGGGAGGCAGAAACTACTCAGCTGAACAGCTGTGGGCAAAGAGCGTAAAACAAGCAGCGCCATGGGCAGGAACGGCGCAGTCGGAGGGAGGGCACGGGGCCCTCTGCAAAGGCTTCCCTGCGGACCAAGACGGAAAACGCTCCTGGAAGAAAGTGTGGGGGAGAAGCGGGCGCAGAGGCCTTCACAGCACAAAGGGGTGGGCACTGCGGCTGCCGGCTGGAGGAGGGAGGGACCCCAGGTGGCCCCGGGGAGATTGCAGAGACCCCCTGGACACAGTCACAACTTCCTTCTCATACAGACTTACAGTGACGAGTTACTGCCCAACCAGGAGACCATGCTCCACTGGCTGCAGTGCTTGGAGCTTTGGGAAGGACTCTGGGGGTTACCGTAGGTGGGATGGGGTACTGGGGGGAGAAGGCTCACAGGAAGCCTTCTCACTGGGAGGCCTGTGGCCGGCCAGGCCAGAGCTGGGGACAGGAGAGGGCTGTGGCTTTAACTGACCTCTCTTCTGGATGGTCCCCAGGGGCAGTGTCCCTGGGTCCTGTGGGCTCTGCCCTTCCCTCTGATCCAGAGATCTCCTACCACACCACTCCACTGCCCTTGGGGCCCTGTCTCCTTGGCAGGAAGCCCACTCTAGGACACCCACCCATGCAGCCTCAGCCAGTACTCGCGTGGCCATGAGAACCATAAACTCAGTGTTTGCCAGTCTACTTCGTGTAAGGGTCTGAGAGAAGTGACATTTCCCGTGGGACCCCCATGGAGGCCGGGTACTCGCCAGGCTGGAAACCAGCAGGGAGGCCCCGAGCCCTGTCACAGGCTGTGCTGCCGCCCCTCTGCCCCTCTGCCTCCGAGGGCCTCTACCTACCACACACAGCCTCTTCAATGCCCTCCAGGACAGCACAGCCTCATGCCCATGTGCCAGCCCCCAGGCTCTTCACAGCCTCCCAGGGCATGGTGTAGTGGTCGGGAGGCCCTCACCCTATATCAGAGTGCTGGGTTCAAGTTCCACTTGAGGGACAGATGGCGACAGTGCCCACACCCAGGGGCCCATGGACCCAGGGGGCTCCTGGCAGAACCCTGCACTCTCGGATGCCAGACCGGAGGTGGAGAAGAGAGAAGCAGCTCTTCTCTCCCTCCGCCCCATGGGTCTCCAGCAGAAAGGCTGGATCTCAAGGGTGGGTGTGGCATCCAAGGCTCAGGCCAGGAGGGGCCACAAAGGGGGCCGGCTGGTGGGACTTCGAGAAAGCAAGCCAGAGTGCTGGAGAGCGAGGCCCAGGGCTGCTGAGTGGTCCCCCGCTCCACTGTTTATACACACAGCCTCATACGATCCACTCCACACCCCAGAGTGGGCTCACGGCCATGTGTGACAGCTAGGGAAACTGAGGCTCTGCGAGAGAAAGTAACTTATGTGGCCACTAGGAAGGGTGGGATTTGAACCCACACCTACTGGGCTCAGTGGCCCAAGCCCATGAGCCAGCTCCATTCTCCACCTCCAGAGCACCGTGAGGATTCCGACCTGACTGGGCTTGCAAGGACGGGAGGTAGATCCAAGACAGGTACCCCTCCTGCAGCTCCCTCCCCAACTTCCCCTGCTCACAGCAGCCTCCATGGGGTGCAGGGTTGCCTTTCATGTCATAAACACCAGATAACGGAGCTCCCTGCCACACTGGGCAGTGCAGGGTCATGGAGCCAAGGGTCGTCACCTGCTCTCATCGCAGGGCAACCAGGGTCTCGGGGGTGGGTGGGGGGTGGAGCCAACAGCCCAGGGCCAGGACGCAGCAAGCCCGGGGAAGGGTGGAAGTCCACCTTGCCTGGGAACTCTGGGAGGTGCCATTCAGAAAAGCACATTCCAAGGTAGGTTTAAGGCAGGGACCCCAAGGCCTGGGCACAAGTCCCCCCAAAACAGCTGGGCCTGCAGTGTTCTGGGGAACAGCCATCCTGTGTCCGGTGTTCAGTGGACCTGGACATTATGAAATGGGTCTAGCTTGTCTGTGACTCTGACAGACAGGAACAGATGAGGAGGCTTCCTGAAGGAATGGGGAACCCCCCACCATCACGCCTCCCCCCAGGAGCCCCTACCCAGCCATCCCGGCCTCCTCCCCACAGATGGACCCGCCTGGTGTGTTGGGTTGTACCAGTCCCCCTGGAAAATGAGCCCCATTTCACTCTTTGGTGTGGCCATGCAGGAGCTGGATGGAGAAGACTGTGCTGGGCCCTGAGTCGGGGGCAGGGAGAGGAAAGGGGACCCAGACGCTCACTCCCCAGCCCAGCTCCTGAAGCCTGGAGCTGTTCTCTGGGAACAGGACACACAGGTTCCAGAAAGGGACGGCAGAGAGCTGCAGCTGGGGGCTCAGGGCTGGGCCTGGCCCACCTCACTGCCCTCCCATGAGCTGGGAGACTTGGAGCCAGTTACACAACCACTCTGTGCCTCAGTTTCTCCATCCGATAGGTGGTGAAAAATAGCAGCACCTGCCTTAAAGGGCAGCTGGGGGATAACTGTTCAGCAACACCAAGTACTCAGGGGTGCCAGGGTCTCTCTGCTTCCCTTAGCAACGTCGTCGGCCGAGCTCCGCCCCGAAACCCCACGCTGCGTTAGGGGACTCCCTCTGATGCACTGGCTGACAGCTGGCGGGCCCCTCGAGGCAGCCCTGCTTACCCACGGTCTTCCGCAGTTCTTCGCACTGGCTGATGTGAGGGAACTTCAGGATCTCCTTCCACTTCTTGCTCTTCCCTTTGCGCTTCCCTCCTCCCCCTGCAGAGATGGGGAAGAAAACAGTGGGCTCATGTGGGTGCTGCCCCAGCTGCCAAGCCTGCATCCCCCCTTACCCCCCACCCCCCCGCTTCCAGGGCTGACAGTTGGCAGGGGCTACAGGTCCAGTCAGCCATATTCCCAAGCCTGAGACCCTCACACATCTCCTCCAGGCAGGTCTCAAGCCTGAGAGTTTCCTGTGGCTGCCCCCACCCCCACCCCCACCCCAGCAGTGAATCACTGGTGCACCTGCGCCCCTCCCTCCACAGCAGTGAGTCCCTGGTGCACCTGCACACACATCCCTTCCGCAGTGAGTCCTTGGCGTACCCAGCAGTGTGTCCCCACCACAAGCCATGAGGTCCTCTGGGCCCCCCAGTATCAGGATTCCAAGGGCCCTTTGCCCCCTCCATGGGTGGGACCATGGCTCCCTGGCCCTCCACTCTCTCCCTCCTGGGTAAGGTCTGGGTGAGATAAGGTCCTTTGCCCCAAAAGCGAATCCAGGGATGCCTGGTGGAGACTGGCTCGTGGCCTCCCACAGGTGAGCCTGGCTAGCTCACCCCTTGTCCAGCCCCATCTACAGATTCCTTCCTTGGTAAAATAGGGCCAGGAAGGCCTTCCTCAGGGGGCTCATGGGAGGAGCATCAAGGTGTTCAGAAGCAGGCACAGAGCCAGGGATTCCTAACAGTCTCGGAACTGCCGTGGGGGCTCTGATGGAGGCCTTGATCAGAGAGTAAGCTGGTTCTGGGGGCCCAGGGCCCCTTGGGTGTCCAGGAAGCACTCTAAGCTCACCCTGGCTTCCCCCTAGCCAGCCCCGGCTCGCCCCTCTCAAGTCTCGGCAGATGGCAATGGCCTGAAATCCAAGTGACAGAAGGAGCAAGTACTGGGCACCCCGTGGCCAGGCAGCATCAGAACAGGGTCTTGCTGCATCCTCAGGATGACACCAAGGACGAGCTCCCGGACCTACGTCAGAGACGCAGGAACAAACGCCCGAGGTTGTGTAACTCTCCAGAGGTGGCCTGTCCAATTCTGCACTCACTCTCCTCCTGCAGGGGCCAACACACACACACACACACACACACACACACACACACACACACCGAGGAGCTCCCCCTGCTCTGGACCAACACCCTCCAGCAGTCTTTACCCACTCCTACAGGATGGGAACTATTCTATTGCCACTTGATAGATGAGGAAACTCAGGCACAGACAGGCAGAAGCAAGTCATCCAGAGCTTGTAGTTCCTGAATGCAGAGCCACGACCGCAGCTTGAACAGAATCCTGACCCAAGGTTCTCGGCCCTGCTTCTCTATCTGCAGACCCCTCCTCTGGGTACTCTGAAAGCAAGAGAAATGCTCAGAGGACCAACCACAGAGCCGGGGTCAACGTGACGCAGCACCTGCCAACAGGGGCCAGAATGCAGAGCTAGCTGGGACTCAGGCTGTGTGCGCCCGGACTGACGCCCGCAGGGGTCGTGCCACTTGCTTGTTCACACAACCAGGCAGGTGCCAACATCTAAACATCAGGGGAGTCTCAGCCAGGCCCAGATCTCAAACAGCTCTCTCATAGCCAGGCAAAGACCAGCTGCAGCCAGACGGCAGCTGCCCCGTGGACAGGACTTGTGGCCTCTAGGAGCACAAGCCCTTGCCAGGTGGGCCCCTCATCAGGAGGCCTGCCCGGTGTACCCACAACGGAAGGGCTGCCCTCTCCCATATCAGCCTAACCCTCGGGTTGCCCAAGCCAGACTCTGCTCCCAGCATGCAGGCTCTGAGGCTGTGAGGCCTGGAGTGCCAGGAGAGCTGCCTCGTCCCAGCTCCACACTGCTGAGTCCCATGACCTCGCTGGGCAAAGCAGGGCTTACACAGAAACAACGTACAAGTGGCCGTCTAGCCCCTTCCAGAAGCAGGGCTCAGCAGCGCTAAGTCTGTCCACCCTGTTGTCCAGCCATCGCCACCAACCACAGCCCCAACAGAACACCCTCTCCCGGCCCCGGGCACCCACACGCAGCCTGTCTCTGAGGAGGTGACTGCTCTCAGCACCTCACACACCAGGTGTCTCCGTGTCTGGCTTCCTGCTCTCAGCACCAGGCCCCAAGGCCCGCCCTGCTGGAGCAGGGGTGAGCGCTTCCTCCCTCAGCAGGGATGAACAGCGTTCTCTTGCTGGACAGTCTTTGGCTCAGGCATTCCCCTGCTGGTGGCTGCCTGAGCGGCTTTTGCCTGCTGGCGATTGTAACCTGGCTGCTGTGGGTGTTCGCACAACTCTCCGTTGGAGTCGCTGCTTTCCACCCTCTGGGAACCAGCCCCACTGAAATGACCAGATTCACAGAGTACCTGCCTCTTACCCGTGCCCCCGTGCTGACAGTACCCCCGGAAGCTGGTTTCCCCCTCCTTGGGCCCCCACAGGTGCCCAGGCAGGAGCTGCTGAGTGGACGCCAGTGCTGTGCTTTAGCTCCAGCCCCTGGGGGGCCCCCTCTGCATCCCCGTCTCCCCACCACCCTGGAGAAGCAGTCCTCTCTGCCTGACCCCCCCCCCACCGCAGAAGCCCCGTGCTGAGTGCCCCACCCCTTGATGCTCTTGAGCAGCAGGCCTCTGCCTGGCCCCCAGCCCTGGCCCTGCCAGGCCCAGGCTGGACCTGCCCCTGCAGTCATGGCCAGAGGTGTGTGGGGTGCAGCTGACACATGAATGCCTCCCTGCAAGTTTTCCTTGCCCTGCATAGGCTGACTGGGTAAATGGATACTCGCAGGACCCTGCACCAACCTCCCTCTCTACCCTGCCAGCCCTCCAGGCTCAGCTGTGAATGAGGCGCTGGCCAGTGGGTCTCATTACATGGCACCGGCCCCCTTCACAGATAAAGCGCTGAGGCTCGGGGAGAGGAATTAGCGAGGCAACAAATGATGCAGACGTCCAAAGAGGGGCAGTACCTCCTTTTACCCACCTTGGGCTTGCAGCCATGGCGTATTACCACTGGCGAGCCAGGGAAGAGGACATGGCCCCGGCCAGCCACTGTGGATGTTCATGCATGCTCGCTCCACGTGTTAAAGAGAAACGATGAGCAAGACAGAGAGGAATGTAGCCAGGCAGGCAGGGAAGGCTGCCTGGAGGAGGGCCCAGAGCTGACAAGAGGGCTCCTGCCCCAGGGTGGGAACAGGCCATAGTGGGGCTGAGTGGTGGGGGCGCTGAGCTCCACCAGCTCCGGGGAAGGCACAAAGGACCGAGGCGGCAGGATTCCACCTTGAGTGAATCCAAGGCAACAGCCGAGGAGGTGGGCCACAGGAAGTCGCGTGCGCCCTGACTCCTGGCCCCAGGCGCCCGCCAGCCCCCTCGAGCAGCCGCTAGGAAGGAAGTGGCTCAGCTACTCCCACCCTTCCACTGCTGCCCTCCAGCCCCGCCAGGCACTGGGCGCAGCCTTGCTACCAGCAGTGCTTCTGCAGGTGCTCTCCTGCCAGAATGGGAACAGAGAGGAGTGGGGTCCCGGAGCAGGGGGTCAGGGCCAGGCAGGGGCAAGCACACGATGATAAAGGGCCACGGGCCACGCCTGGAACGGAGAGCGTCCCCAGGACACCCATTCGCGTTTCCTTTGCTCCTGTGCAGTAAAAGGTTGTGGCCCCCAGAGCCGGCCACGGAGAAGAGGCTGTCACTGTGGGGAAGAGTGTGCCACCATGGCCGTTCTGAAGGGTGGAGACAGCTCTGAAATGGGCTGGCGCTGAGAACCCAGGGGGAAGCCGAGGACGGAGCGCTGGGCTGCGCCAGCTCTGGGCTCTGGGGAAGCACTGAAGACCGAGCCAGAATCCCCACCTCTGGTGACGGAACCCAAGGCAACAGCGAGGGCGGTGGGGAAGACCCGGGCTCCAGGAGAGCAAGGCCCCCGCCGGCTGGCCCCCGGGGCCCTGTGACTGACAGGCCAGCAGAGTCCCTCCTCGGACACTGACAAAGCCAGCAGAGGGCGGTGATGCGGGTGGTCTGAGGTGGGATTCATGGGAGTCCTCTGAGCCCGGGGGAGCAGGGGCCCAGCCCTGAGTCAGACAATGGGCTCTGGGCTGCTCCGGGTCGGGAACAAGGGGCACTGCCAGCACATCAGCCATCTGGTCAGCTCCAGGAGGCAGGTCCTGTTGTGGAGCCGTCTCACAGGGGAGGAGGCAGTCCCAGAGAGGCGAGCGCCTCTCGCCAACGAGGCAGCCTGCGTCTGTCGCAGCCACGGGCGGCGTTCTGACGCTGACTCCCATGTTCCCGTCCTCCCTGTGACAAGCAGGACTTTGGTGAGGAACAGTGCCTGGGGAAGCTGAGGAAGGCGCGGCACGTTGTTGGAAAGCACTTCTCAGTGTGGCCCTCGGAACGGCGGCACAGCCTCCAAGGAACTTGCTAGAAATGCAGATTCTTGGGCCCTACCCCAGCAGGAATAGGATGGGCCCCTGTGCCTGCTCCCGGGCACGTAGCCTCTGCTCCTTGGACTTCACGTGGCTGCAGTGTCGGGTCTAACCAATGGATCTCTGAGACCATGAACAAGATGACTCAGGCTGCGGGCTATCCATGCCAGAAACGTGAGCCCTGTGATTGCAGGCTGGGGCTCAGCTGTGCGATCACATCCCAGCTTCCAGGGAGCAACGCGGGGCTGGAGACCAAGTTCAACCACACTGTCCAGGGGTCGGGTCACTCATGCCCACCTAACGAGTCTTCAATAAGAACTGGGGACATGCAGGCTTGGGTGAGCTTCCTGGTGGTTGGGAAGTGACAATCCAGAAGAGAGGGCAGCTCCACCTCCGGAACTCACTGGTCCTTGCTCCGAGTCTCTCCTTTTGGCTGGCATGGATTTGTATCCTTTTGTGACAACAGAACCGGGACTGCACTGAATGCAGTGTGTTGGAGTTCTGAGAGCTCCTCATGAATGATGGAACCTGAGGGGCTCGGGGCAGTCCTGACTCTGCAGCAGGGTCACCATGTAGGTGGCCCAGGACACCAACTTGTGGTTGGTGCTTGAAGGGAAGGCAGTCTTTCTGACGTCTATGCCAATGCTGAGAGTGAGCTGCAGGGCTGTATGGCCTATGGAGGCCATGCTAGCCCAGCTGCCCACCCAGCTCCCAGGCTCCTGGCTCTCAAGCCCCAAGGGGCAAACCTGGCTGGTCAGTTCATCTGTCCTTGCCAGGCCACATATCAGGGCCAGCGTGGAGTCTGAGACAACCAAGTCAGCTGTGGTTTATGCAGGGGAGAGCGTGGGATGGATGGCAAGGCTGGGGGAGCTGCAGGCCACCTCCTGCCTTCAGGCGCACGGCAGAAGCCCCCAGGCAGGCCGAGCCACAGAGACTCCTGCCTGGCTTCTGTAACAGGAAGGACATGGGGCAGAGAGGGGCACAGGCTCAGGAGACCCCAGGACTTTGCAGCAGGGCCCTGGCCTAGAAAGGTCGGCATTATGCTAATGAGAGGAGTCAGGTGTGAGGCGGGGCTTCAGGACATGCCCTCAGGACAGGAAGAGGGAGAGTGCCCATGCCAAGGGTCTCTATGCTGCCACCAAGGGCAGTGAGGGCAGGAGGGAGCGAGTGTCACTGTGCTTGTGACATTGCTGTGCCCGTGATGTCAGCGTCTGCCCTGCTGCCAGCAGAGTTGGGTGTCCAGAAAATACCACCATGGTTAGGCCGTGGGTTCTCAGAGTTGTCTCTGACCCAAGTGACGCAAAGGCGGCTGGCTTTCTGACGAGTTTGGGGCACCTTTCGTCTCCTCCTCCCACCACCAGCATTTCTTCCCGGTGTACCTGGGCCCTCCCTGCCACCCCCACCCTTGCCACCTGCACAGGGGCAGCACTGAAGCTAATGAGGTGGGTGTGGCTTTGCATGGATTCCGTCCAGGCTGGAGAAAGGTGAGATCCCAGTCACAGGGCCAGCACGGGGGCTGCCACGAACCTCAAGTCCCTTCAGAAGGGACCTGGGCAGGCTCAGCTGCAGCGGACTTTCTCCAACCCCATACACTTGGCAGCCACTGAGAGAGGCAGGTGGGCACTGGGGGAGCTGGGAGAAAGCCCCCCCTCCACACCCCTTTCCTTATCTGGATCCAGGAAGACTGCAGCAGGACTGGGCAATCCCCTTAGATGCGGCAGAAATGACGGGGGCAGGGGGGTGGGTGGGGCAGCTCTCGCCTCCCCAGACAAGAGTGCTTGGCAGAGCCCTCCCCAGGGCACCCTCCCTGAACCCAGGCCAGCCCAGCCTCGGTCCTGCCCTAACTTCCAACATTCCACAGCGTGCTCCAGCCAGGAAGGCCTGGAGCTGCCAAGGGGAGACCCCAAACTATTCACAGACCAAAATGTCTGAAAGAAAACATAATATGGGGGCCCCGAGGCCCTCCTGAAGGGAGACTGTGCAGCTCACCCTGGGGGTCCCCAGTCCATGGCTCCTTGAGGCAGGAAGCATCAGGAGTCTGTGGGCTGAGGCCCTGATGTCACAGGTGCATTGGCGGCCTTCCTGGCTGGGCACAGGACCCTAGGGGGTGGGCAGAAGAGGCAGGAGGAGATCTGGGGGCAACAGAGCCTCTCCCTGTCCTGGGGTGCTTTGCACAGCCTGAGACCACCCTCAGCTTCACCATGGGGTGGCCAAAGACCCTGGTTTCACAAGGACCGCTTCAAAGACCCAAGGAACAGGTGCCGGATCACATGGGATTAAGTCATGCCAGCTCCATTCAAGAGGCTGGCACCATGATGTGGGCACAGCCAGGCCAGGAGCAACCCACCAGGACTCAGCACCACGAGGTGGGCAAGGGACAGGCAGAACAGAAGAGGCCCGGCGGTGCGGGGAGCGGCCCGGGGCCCCTCCCTGCACCAGGAGGCAGCTGCCTGGCTGCTTAGCTGGGGCTTCCATTGTTTAAGAGGCCCCCACCAAGCTGGTCAGCAAAAGCCCCAGCGGGCAGGTAGGACAGAAGTCATGGCTGGGGCCTCTCGGTAGCTCACCCGCTACAAGATGAGACCTGGGGAAGCCAAGCCACACGGTCCTGGCCCCAGAAAGTGCTGTGGTCCCACAATTCTCAGCTGCAAGAACCCAAAACTTTGCAATGGGAGTCGAGAGAGGCAAGGGGTGCAGCCCAGGGCCTGTGGGGCCTGCGGTCAAGGGCAGGTCCCAGCACCTCCAGGCACCACGGCGGCCACACCACAGCTAGTGCTGCCAGAGCAGAAAACCTCAGCCACGACCAGAAGAGCCACAACCTCAAATTAGGAAAACCCAAACCCACACAGGCCCAGTAACTGGTTGCCATGGGGACGAGGAGACAGGGCCCCTCCCCAGCATACTAGGCCTGGTGTGGCCTGGGCAGGCGGGGAAGCTGGGAACAGTCCCTCCCAGGAAAGCCTCCCGCTGAGGGCAGCGCTGACACTGAGCCGCCTCCCACCAAAGGCTGCCCCCTGGAGTGACAGTGGCACGGGTGTTCACAGCGCCGCTCAGCCCATGCTCTGTGGCCTGTCACTGCCATGTAAGCAGGTGTCATTGCATTGTCATCTGAGCCCTGTCACTGCCGGGCTGTGTGGTTTGGGTAACGTTACTCAGTGTTGTCTCCTGCAAAGATGCTGCTACCCATTTTGCACTGCTGTGCACTGTTGCATGGGTGCCACGAAACGTACCCATGACCACCACCACTGCCATCACCACCACAGCCACCATCATCACCTCCATCACCACTACCACAGACATCACCATCACCACCACAACTACCACAGACATCACCGCCACCACTGCCATCATCACTACCATTGCCACCATCACCACCACCATTATCACTATCATCACCAGCATCACAAATACCATAATTTTAACTGTCACCATTATTACCACCACCACCATCACCACCACTTTCACCACTACCACAACCATCACTGCCACCTCTACCCCATCACAATGATCACCATCAACACCATCAACACCACCATCACCACCATCACCACCATCACCACTACCACAACCATCACTGCCACAACTACCCCATCACAATTATCACCACCACTACCACCATCAACACCATCAACACCACCACCACCACCACTACCACCATCACCACTACCACAATCATCACTGCCACAACTACCCCATCACAATTATCACCACTACTACCACCATCAACACCATCAACACCATCACCACTACCACCATCACCACTACCACAATCATCACTGCCACAACTACCCCATCACAATGATCACCATCAACACCATCAACACCACCATCACCACCATCACCACTACCACCATCACCACTACCACAACCATCACTGCCACCACTACCCCATCACAATGATCACCATCAACACCACCATCACCACCATCACCATCACCATCACCACTACCACCATCACCACTACCACAACCATCACTGCCACAACTACCCCATCACAATTATCACCACCACTACCACCATCAACACCATCAACACCACCACCACCACCACTACCACCATCACCACTACCACAACCATCACTGCCACAACTACCCCATCACAATTATCACCACTACTACCACCATCAACACCATCAACACCATCACCACTACCACCATCACCACTACCACAATCATCACTGCCACAACTACCCCATCACAATGATCACCATCAACACCATCAACACCACCATCACCACCATCACCACTACCACCATCACCACTACCACAACCATCACTGCCACCACTACCCCATCACAATGATCACCATCAACACCACCATCACCACCATCACCATCACCATCACCACTACCACCATCACCACTACCACAACCATCACTGCCACCACTACCCCATCACAATGATCACCATCAATACCACCATCAACACCATCACCACCACTACCACCATCACCACTACCACAATCATTACTGCCACCACTACCCCATCACCATTATCACCACCACTACCACCATCAACACCATCATCACCATCAACACCACCACTACCACCATCAACACCATCACCACTACCACAACCACCACTACCACAACCACCACAACCACCACCACCATCACAGCTACCACAATATCACCACTATCGCTATCACTACCACCATCACCATAACCACGATCATCACCATCACCATCATGGTCACCACCATCATCACCACCACCATCCCCACCATCAGGTTATATCTGATGAAAGAACTGAGGACACGGAGCTGGTGAGGGGCAAACAACAGGTCTCAAAGCCAAGGCTGTACAGCCAAACACACACAAACACACACAGCTTCTCCATTAACACGTCAAAGCGTCTGTGTTGAGGCTCCCAAGGTGTCACGGGAAGCAGGCAGGAGCTTCCTGCCTCTCCACTCTCACCTCCGCCTCTCGCCTTCCCTCGCTGTGCTGCGGCCCCCCGCCCCCTTTCTCGGCAGGTCTTCAGACACCCCAGCCATGTTCCTCCCTGAGGACTTTGCTCTGTAAAGGGCCAGGTAGGGTTTCTGGGTCATATGGACAGTCCGTACACAAGCGGTCCCGGCTGGATTCTAATAAAACTTTATCTACAAAAGCAGGCAGTGGCTGGATGTGGCCCGGGGGCCTGGTCTGCCTCAGCTCTGCCCTTCCCTCTGCCTAGAGCCAGCTTCCTCACCCCTGGGAGGCAGCACCTGCAGGGTTCACACCTTGGCCTGCCTTAGGCATCTGCACAGCCATCACTTCATCTGGGAAGCGGACTCCAGCTACCTTCTCTTCTGAAACAATTTACTGGAGTGAAATTCAAAAACAAAAAATTAACTGCTTTTTACATTTTTTTTTTTTTAATTTGAAAGGCAGAGAGAAATACAGAAACAGAGAAGGATCTTCTGTCTTATGCTTTACTCTCCAAATGCTCTCAACAGCCAGGGCAGGGCCAGGCTGAACCCAGAAGTCAGGACTCACTCCAGGTCTCCCATGTGGGTGGCAGAGACTCAAGTACTCAAGTCATCCCTGCTGCCTCCCGGGGTGCACATCAGCAGGAACTGGAAGCAGAGCTGAGACTGAAACCCAGCTACTCTGTACGGGATGCTGGTGCCCTAACCACCGTGCCAAGCTCTGCCCCCAAAGAACTGCTTTAACGTGAGCCACTCAGGGCATTCCGTGCATTCTCAAGGTGGGGCTGAGACCACCTCTGCCCAGTCCCACAGCTTTCCCACACTCACTCCAAAGTCTGCCCTCTGGTCACCCTTTTTTTTTTTCCTTTTAAGATTTATTTATCTGAAAGGCAGAGTTATACAGAGAGAGGGAGAGAGACATTCAGAAAGAGAGATCTTCCATCTGCTGATTCGCTCCCCAAATGGCTGCAATGGCTGCGGCTGGGCCAGACTGAGGCCAGAAATACATAGCTTCTTCTGGGTCTCCTATGTGAGTATAGGGACACAGGAACTGGGGATATCCTCTGCTGCCTTCCCAGGCACATTAGCAAGGAGCTGAGACAGCAATGGTGTAGCTGGGCCTCAAACCGACAGCCATGTGGGATGCCGACATCACAGACGGCAGCTTTGCCAGCTCCACCACCACCACGCCGGCCCCCATCACCTGATCGCCTTTTCAACACAATGATCTGATACCGCCCCCTTCCTGACCCCTCCTCATTTCCACTGCACACACCAGCCTGCAGCACGGCTTTCTGAGTCAGCCTCCTCACTGCCCCTGCCGTCTCTGCCTCCCTTTCATTAGAAGGCAGACTTCAGGCGGGAAGGTGTCTTCCTCTTGCTCCCTGCTATGTGCCAAGTACCCAGAACAGTGCTCGGATGGAGTGACTGCTGCACTCACTGTGGAAGGATGGGTAGATGGATGGACAGATGGGAAAAAGGACAGACGATGGATGGACAGGGACCAGGAGGGAAGACGGGGCTCTCAAATGAATTTGGCAACCAAGAAGCCACATCCCATGGCCTGCTCTTCCCTGAGCTGCACTGTCCACTCTGAAAATGAGAGTGCAACCACCTTCCCAGCCAGGGCGGGGCGTGCCCAGCCCCCTCACCCTGCCCTGGCTGTCTCTCCTCACTTAGCTGCGTCTGTTACCTGGCTGCTGAACCAGGAGCCCCTTCTCTGAGGGCAAAGTGGAAGGGCAGGGCTCTCACCAGACAGGCAGAGTGGACTTCTGACTCTGGCCCACGAGCCAAGCGACCCCAGACCACTTCCCTGGCCTTTCTGAGCCACACTTTCCTAACTGGTATAGCAACCACATGTCCTGCGTAGGGGTTGGACAGAGTGTGCATAGCGCCCCTGCACCGTGCTGGGCCCAGGGTGGGCAGCGATCCCACGCTAAGCCTCTTGCTCCCACCCCAATGCCACAACCTCCCGCTCAGGCTCCTTCCTCTCCCTGCGAAGCTCCTTCCCAAGGAAAGTGCTCCCCCTCCCGCTGTGAGAGCCGCCCGTCTCCATCACGATGTGCTTTGCAAGGAAAAGAACTTTTCACGTGGACCGTTGTGCTCACGATGCCTCTGCCCACACCGGTTTTCACAGGTGAGAAAGTCTGGCCACAAAAATCAACTTTCACGACAGAAGAGAAAGTGAGGGGAAGGGAGGTGAGCTGCACCCCCGAGAAATGCCCTTGGCAGTGGCAGGCCGGCCCCTGCGGCACAACTGTGGCTATTTTGTTAGAGAAATAAACAAGATTATTTGCTCAGGAAAAATGCCCCATTTTTTTTTTTCATAGGATATTCACAAAAATATTTGCATTTCCCTGTGAGTAATGATTCCTGCTGCTCTCCCCAGAATTTCTGCATCATTCACTTAAAAGAAGCTGAGGATTTCTTTGGAAATTCTCCCCAGCCTAAATCCACCCAGCGCCGGGGATGCTATGATATGGACATGACCACAGTGCCCACACATCCCTGGGAAGTCTGACGCACGGAGATGTCAGAGAGCCAGGCCCTGGCCCGAGGGCCTCAGCGCCGGCAGCTGAGCGTCAGGACCCCACAGCCAGGCAGATTTGTCCTGCAGGTGAGGAAACAAAGAGATGTCAGGCGTGCGGCCTGGGGCCACACAGCTGCCAAGCGGCTGAGCTGGGATCTGGACAGCCATATGCCTGGTTCTCTGCTCCAGGGACCCATGAGAGCTGGGCCCAAAGAAGGTCCCTCACTCCCCGAAGTCTGAGGCTACAGAGACTGAAAACCAGCAGCTGGTACAGGTGCCTGCAAGGACGAGAGTTCCCACCGCAGAAATGAAGTCCCCCGGGGGACAGAACTGTGGCGTAGCGGGTAAGGCTGCCGCCTACAGTGCCAGCATCCCATATAGGTGCCTGTTCCAGTCCTGGCTGCTCCACTTCTCATCTAGCTCCCTGCTGTGGCCTGGAAAAGCAGTGGAAAATGGTCCAAGTGCTTGGGCCACTGCACCCACATGGAAGACTCGGAAGAAGCTCTGGGCTCCTGGCTTCTCGGCCGTTGCAGTCACTTGGTGAGTGAATGAGCAGATAGAGCTCTTGATCCCCACTTGGCCCCAGCATGCTCCTTCCCAGGCCTCCCCACCTCAGGAAATGGCACCTCCACCCCCCCAGTCACTCAGGCCACGCACCGGGGCTCGCCCCACATTCCCTCCGCCCGTGCCTCCAGGTTTGTTCTCTCTGTGTCTCCTCCCATGGTGATGAAGCTAAGTTCACGTGAGCTCGGCACTGAGGGTCCTGGGAGGGACCCCGAGCAGCCAAGCCCCATCCTGGGGAAGGCCAAGGAGCCCCGGTGTCTGCTCCCTTCAGCTCCACAGTGAGCACTTGGTCCCTAAGGATCCGCTCCAGGCAGCGTCTCTGCTCTCCGAGCACCATTCAAGCTCCTGACCCACAGAGCCCTTTCTTGGGCCCTACTCAGTGGCAGGCTGAGGCCAGAGCTTTCTTTTCCAGGGCTCCTTCAAAAACTACTGCCACGCAGTGAGGAAGGCCAAGTGCACGTCTAGTTCCGTGCTCACAGCTGTGTGAACCCAGGCAAGCCACTTAACCTCTCTGGGCATCAGATTCCTGCAGTGCAAAACGGGGATGTCCCCCTCTCTCTGAAGGTTGCTGGAGGGACTCCATGGGACAGTGAGTGGTTAGCAGTGGACACTAGTTAGCCCTCAGCAAATGGGAGCTGTCACTGCGACTCTCTGCCCTAACCCTTGACCTGACTCGGTGGTCAGGGGAAGACACCGATATGGTCCAGCCCAAGGTCACTCAGGGGCACTCACATGCCTCAAGACCTCCCCCCATACCTGCCTGGGGCCAAGGCGAGCTCCACAGAGTGGCCACTCCTGGAGCCGGGGGGCCCGAGGCTGGCCCACTCATGCCAAAAGGTGACTTTTGGAAGAAGCAGAAGGAGCCCCACCTGCACAGAGCTCGCCCAGCCAAGGTTACCTCGGCACCAGCGCAGGACTTCAACAGGCCTGCAGCCTGGTGCCCATTCTACAGGTGAGGCAGCTGAGGCTGGGGCAGAAGGGTGTGTGTGTGAGGCACGTGACCAGGGATGGCTCCTTCTACCACCAAATAGCAGCTGCTGTGGGCACAGCTCATGTTGGGTAGCCAAACACGTCTCAGGGAAATCATGCTCCTTGCAAGGCGCTAAGGCCCTGCCCCTAATGGTGCCAGGCCAGCGTACAAAGATGTGTCGGGCAGGTGGTGACCACTCCCAGGGACCAAAGCAATGCCCAGAGACACTTCCAGAGGCAGGGCCTAGCAGGGACCCCGCGCTCCCTCATGCCCCCTCCCTCTGCATCTTGCCCGCGTGATGCCCACCACTGAGCAGGCACGGGTAAGGCAGTTGGGCTTGTTTGGGCTCCCAAATGCTTCGTAAGCTGTGGCATGGCCAGGAAGGCCTCCATTTGTACAGCTGGGTTTCCACCACTAGAAATTCAAAATGAAGTGGCCGGGAGAGCAAGAATGGTTGTATCCTGTCCTACGGCTGCAGTGCAAGTGGCCACCCATCGAGTCGTTTAGAACCATGCAAGTGCGTGCTCTATGGCTCTGGAAGTTGGGGTCTACACCCACATTCACCAGGCTGGGGTCAAAGTGTTGGCAGAGCTGGTCGCTTCGGGAGGCTCCAGAGGGGAATCCACGCTCACCCCCTCCAGCCTCTGGCGGCCCCTGCATTCCCCCGCTCCAGGCCTTTCCTCCACCTTTGTGATCAGCAGTTGCTGGTCACATCTTTCTCAAGAGGCACCTCCCCCGTCCTGCTTGTGAAGACCCTGGGCCCACCTAGACAATCCAAGATGGCCACTCTGTCTCCACACCCTTAACTTGATCATGTCTGAAAAATCCCTTCCACCAGAGATCAGAATCTCTGGAGAGGCCATGATTCAGCCTACCACAGGGGTGACCCAAGACTGCGCACCCCATGGCCAGATGGCCTGGGTTCAAATCCCAGCCATGTCACTAACTAGCTGTGTGACTGTGATCAAGTCACTCAATCTCTCTGTGCTTCAATTGTCTCCTTTGGAAGGTTGCAGAACAGGAGTAGATGAGCGGAAGCCCGTTGAGCATCTAGCATGGTGAGCGGTGTAGGCCCATGGCATGTTATCAGATCACCCCCAGCACCCTTGTACCACCTCCTAGCAGAGCCTGACCTCTCAGAGCCCTGCGCCCAGTAGATGTTGGAGGAGGCTGCAGCCAGCAAGCTGCAGGGGCGGGGAGGGAGAGGGAAGTGCTCGCCAGCAAAACGCTCAGCAGGAAGCACCTGCAGGTGCAGCGGCCACAGCCAGAACTGCACAGCCACAGCTCCCACCCAGCCCGCCGGGCTCGGAGGCCTGCAGCAGACACGATGCAATCTTTCCCCACGAGAAGTCAGTGGGACTCCTCTTGGCTAGGGATGCGGAGCCTCATGTTCACAGCCAACAGAGGGTGCCCTGTGCTGCAGACGGGGCTCTCCTCCCCCACTGCATGACCTGGGTCTGGAGAGGCCCTACCCCTCCCTCATCAGGAAAGCAAGACCTGAACCAGCTCAGAGGCTCGCACCCTGCATCCCAGGTTCCCAGGGGGCCCGGACCCCTGCCCAAGCTTCAGCGACTGCCAGCAGAGCCACGCACGGACACAGAGCTGAAGTAAATGCTCAACCTGCTCACGGGCGTCACCATCACGGACAGCAGTGTGTGCGCTGCAGGCCAGGACCTGTTCCAGGGTGTCTGTGACGTAAGAAAGTGGGGCAACAGTGACTCAGCTCCCCCAGATGCCAGTTTAGCAGGCAAATTCTTCCACAAAAGAAGAGAAGGGTCACCACGGATCCTTGGCAGAACCCATCTAGAGTCTGCTGCTTCCAATCAAAGAGGCCGACACACCCAGAAGGCTTCCCACTGGAACTCTCGCTGACACCTAGCACGCCTGGAAAGGCCTTCCCGAGGCTCAAGAACGGGCCTTTTCTGTGGGCTCGGAAGTAGCTGGAGCAGACCTTTCAAAGAGAAGATACCAAAGTAGGGAGGCCTCCAGGGCAAAGGTGCAGCCTTCACCTGCTTCCTCATTAGGAAAAGTCGTTTTCTGTCTCAGGGCCTTTGCACGTACCATTCCCACTGCCAGATAGTGTCCTGTAAAATCTCTCTCTCTCTCTCTCTCTCTCTCTCTCTCTCTCTCTCTCTCTCTCAGAAACACCTAAGGCTTACAAAGAACAAAAATGACAGTGGTGCTCAGAGCACTCTGACACACACACCCTCCTAGGCACCACCCCACCTGGACACATCCCCAGGCCTCAGTGTCTCATTCCCAGGCTCCCTCCCAGCAGCCCGGGAGTTTGGGCTCCGTGTTGCCCTCCCCACCCTCTTGATTCATGTCCTTTCAGTGCCTGGGACACGGGCTGGCACCAGCAGCCCCGGGTGCATCTCTCACATCTGTCCTAGGCATTGTCCTGAAGCTGCCATGCGGAGCTCATTCCATACAGGTGTCCAAGAGATGAACCTGACCTCCTCTGTGCCCTCTGCCCTGCCCTGAAGACAAAGGAGGAGGCAGGGGAGGGGCCATGCATTCCCAAAGCTTCTGCAAGCAAGGAGACTCTGAGCACAGGGCACAGGGAGCTGACTGTTGGGGGCCTGAGTCAGGCCCTCACCTCCCAACGCAAGGTAAGGCTCAGGAGAGCTTCATCCAGGCCCTCCTGGTGCTGCCACCACCTGACACCTGGGCCGGCTCACCAGGCAGGCTGGGGGCATTTCCCACAGCCACGCCCCCCACCACGAGTAGCAGCTGCTCCAGGACCTGCAAGGGCTGGGCTGGGGGCTGCCGGCCCACCGCCCCCTTCCCAGACTGCACTTGCCCCCAGCCCCTGGGTGCCTTGGCTCCTGCAACTTCCAGGCAATGCACTGGAGATGGAAAACACAGGTTGGGGGGGGGGGCAGGACAGGGGGGCCAAGGAGACGATGCTACCTAGTAGTGTTGGGATTCAGTAATGCCTCTCGCAGGCCAGCCCCACTTAGGCCTCCCCAACCTGAATGTGAAGACCAGAGGAACCCAGGCCACACAGGGGCCCTGGACAAGGCCAGCCCATCTGGCTGCAGAGCCCCGCTCTGAACCTCCACTGCCACAGAGCTGGGCAAGGGGGAAGGTACTCAGCACAGCTCCCTGCGCTGCTCCCTGCGGGCTGCAAGGAGCCATTTCCTCCTGCCCTGAGAGGTGCTTGGCACCTGAACCCAGCAGGCTCAGGGAGCAGCTAACCAGGAGGCGGAGGGCAGACAGCTGCACACTGGGGCCAGGACACTGGGAGAATGTGCTCCAGAAAGACGGGAGGCTACCAGCCTGCCACGTGTCCTGGCCCTACCTGCCATGATGCTACTGGGCTCCATGGTAGAGGGAGATGTGGGCACCCAGCATGCAGCTGGGGTCAAGTCCTGCCCCCCCCCCACTCACACACACTCACACACACACCTGCATGCACTCACATATATACTCAAACACACACACTACGTGCTCTCTCACACTGGCATTCACACCCTCTCTCTCACCCTCGCACTCACAGCCTGCCCCTGACACAGAGGCTGCCCGGGTTGTGAGAGCCTGGAGCGCCGGGGGCTGCAGGCATGGGAGCAGCGCCAGTTGCAGCCATCCCTCCCCCCACCCCCGTCCCTGCTGCCTGTGCCCCACCCAGGCTGGTGGCTCCGAGAGGAAGCCCCTCCACGCAGCCTGGCCTTCGGATCGCACGATTCCTCGCGGCAGGATCACCTTATCACTCTTGAGTCCCGCGGTCCTGCAGCAGCTCACTGCTGCTGTCTGCTGAGTCCCCAGAGCACGGCTCCCACGTGGGTCTGACCCCCGACCCCCGAGGTCGCAGCCTTCCCCTTGAGAGACAGAGGGGCCGATGCACACAGGGCTCCTTCTGTCTGCTCCCATCTGTGGGCCCAGCTGTGTGAGGTCTACCTCCTTAGCCCCATTTCAGAGACGAGGAAACTGAGACCCAGAGTCCTGCTTTGGGTAGCACAGCTGGGAATGGGCCAGCTAGGATTCTAACCCTAGAAAGACCGCCCTCAGAGCGGGGCAGCGCCACCCGACGGAAACAATGCAGCCTTCTGGGAAACCCGACATCATGTGCCCATCACCACACAACAGCAAGGGGGAAGGGAGGAAGCCGCCAGTTTGACAGCGCACTTTATGTCACTCAATATATCCAAAATAGTATCATTTCAACACGTGGTCAGTAGGAAAAACTACTAAAGGGACAGTGCACCGTTTTTCACAGGGTCGTTGAAGTCCCACGTATATTGTACCGCCCAGCACAGCTCCGTTAAGAACTTCTACATCTCAAGTCTCCACGGCCACACATGGCTCACGGCCACTGCAATGCACGGCACAGGCCGCCCGAGGGAGACTAGTGCAGCTCATTCACTTATTCATTTCACTCATTCATTTCACTCATTCACTCACTCACGATACTGATGGGGCCACGCGGGCGCGAGGGCTGGGAAACACGGAATAGAGCAGGAGGGATCTCCACCCCACATGTTTACATTTGGCAGGGGCAGGGGTGGGGGTGACCACAGCCCACTGGCTCAGTCCCAGGGTCCAGGGTCCTGTCAGTCCAGGGCACAAGACGCGAGAAATGGAAAAAGTGGGCACTTTCTATCCTTTCCTGTCACTGCCCCGCCTGCTAAGAGGAAGCTGCACAACCCCTCCTGGTGTGACCTTCATCCTCACCCCCAGGCGCGTCCTTCCAGTGTGCCCAAACCCTACGAAGGCGCCATGCTCCCCAGTCACTGGCAGGAAGTCCGGTAGAGCTGGGTCAGGTGGGGCCCTGCACCTGCCAGAGAAGGCTCCACCCTTGCAGCTCTCACAGGGCCCGAGCCCCGGCAGCCAGCCTTTTTGGTGATTTTTCTGGAAAGGGGTGTGGGCAAAAGGAAAACTTGGGGGGCAAGATGGAAAGAAAGGGCAGGGGGAGAGCAGGATGAAAGAAAAGGGGGGGAGTGGCCCCAGCACCGCCCACCAGGAGAGCAGCTGCTTTTTCTGCAAACTGCCCGGGGTCCTGGCCTACCACGCGGAGCACCTCTGGGGCTAAAACCCCCACCCCTAGATCTGGATGGGCACCTCTGGTGCTAACGCCCCCACCCCTAGATCTGGATGGGCACCTCTGGGGCTAACGTCCCCACCCCTAGATTTGGAGGACAGCGTGGTACACCGGCAACAATGCTGAGTGCCCCTTAGGACTTAGTGAGTCTGGAGTCAGAGCCCTATGCTGAGCTCAGCCACTCCCTAGCTGGGAAACCTTAGGCCAAACACTCTTCAAGCCCCCGTTTCCGCATGTAGGAAGTGGGGACAGGAACATCCACTCTGCGGCCCAGGGTTGCCCGAGGTAACAGCAGAAGCGCACCGACTCGTGGCCCAGGAACGTACAACCCCTGGCAGTGTGCACCTCCATCACGTCAGCCCCACACCTTCCCCAGCACCCTGATGCCCTGCGCGTCCATCAGCCCTGCCCACTGTGGGCTCTGGCTCACATCTGTGCTGTCGCCAGGACACTAGAAGCAGTCAGGATGAAGGCCAAGCTCTGAGCGCTCCGACATCCCCAGTTCCAGGTAACACCACGTCCCTCTGCCTTCTGGATCTAAAAAGGCCAGGGAGTCAGCCCTCCTGGGTGACCACGGGGCCAGCAGGCCCGGTGCTTGGCGGGGTGGGGACACCAAGCTGTGAGAGGGTCCAGCACAGGAGCCTTGCCACCCAACGCTGGAGACACTGCAATCCTCCTCTTTGCCTGCCCTCCCATTCCACACTGGGTCTACCCCACATCTGTGGGCTCCGCGGAGAGACACGCTTCTGTGCCCTCCTGTCTCCCTGGACCAGGCCAGCCTCGTCACTCTCCCACCTCCACTCTTGCACCCTTCAAAGCGGGGTCACTCACACCCAAATCAAACCAGGGAAATCTCTCACTTAAAATCCTCCAGTGACTTCCCAGAAAGCTTAGAGTGAGATCCAAACACCTCACACAATGGGCCGCATCTGCCTCTCATGCCCCCCACATGTACACACACATGTACACACACATGTACACACACATGTACACACATGTACACGTGTACACACACGCACACCAGGCCTGTACCAGCTGCCTCCAGCCCAGTAGCTTGCGTCACCTCCCAGCCTTTGCTCAGCAGGGCCTGCAGACTCTCACCCCTACCCACACACGGCTCCCAGGGCCCCTGCACCCACACAGCGCGTCCCACCCTCTCCCAGCCTGCGGCCTCCATAGCCTTCACAGAAGTCACACCAATAGAAAGGAGCTCATCCATTTCTTTACTTCTTTTTTTTTTTTGAGATTTATTTATTATTTATTTGAAAGTCAGAGAGAGAGAGAGAGAGAGAGAGAGATCCTCCATACACTGGCTCATTCCCCACATGGTCGCAATGGCCGGGGCTGGGTCACACCAAAGCCAGGAGCCAGGAGCTTTATCCGGGTCTCCCATGTGGTACAGGGGCCCAAGCACTTGGGCCATCCTCTGCTGCCCTTCCCAGGCCATTAGCATGGAGCTGGATTGGAAGCAGAACATCTGGGACTCAAACCAGCACCCATATGGGATGCCGGCATTGCAGGCGCTGGCTTTTATCCAACTGTGCCACAGCACCAGGCCCTCACCTGTTTCTCAGGTGTTTACTTACTCACAGAACATGATCTTGCTTGCTTACTGGTCTACTCTCAGGCCACCAACCCTGCCAACTGCACCTGCCCTGGTCACTCAGTGCATAGGGAGCCCTCCATACGCACACGTGTTCACCTCCTACGCCCTGTGCACTCAGGAAGGTCACAGATCCTCCGGGTGCCCCCACCCCTGTTGTAAAATGCCCAGGGCTGGATCCAGGGATCTCTAAATCCCCTTTCTTCACTGCCTCGGGCGACGGTTGCTGGGGCGACCGGAGAAGGAGAAAGGGGGCAGATGCTCTCAACAGAACAACCTTTGCCCGAGTGGCGGCACCCACACACAGCAGCGGGGCAGGTGGGGCTGCCAGGCACCCTGGGGCCCCCAGGATCCCTGTGTGGAAGGATCCCGAGAGGCCGCCCACTCCTGAGCGCCTGGCTGCCTTCTGGTCCCGCGGAGTAGTCACGTTCAGATTATGCGTAGGTGCAAACGCCCAGCAAGGCTGGGTTGAGGCCTGGTGCACCTGGCCAGCCAGTCAAGCTGCACTTGGAAGGTGCACTGGGTGACAGGTACCAAACGTGGAAGTGAGAGCTGAGCTGCCACCTCCCAGACACCTCCAAGCCCACTCTCTGCCCAGCACCGCCGTGGTAAAAGGAGCAGGCAGTTCCGGCGAGCAGAGGCAGGAATGGTGTAGGGAAGAAACGTGCAGAGCACAGAGCACCACCACCCCCAAACCCGGTGCAAGGAGAGTGCCCCTGCCGCTGGGAACCCTCCTGAAAAGGGGTGTCACCCAAGGAGACACAAGTGGGATGCGCACAAAGTCATGCCCTACCTCTTGCATATATTCTGGGGACTCCCCTAGCAACCTGTGAGTGTGAGACCCCCACAGGCTGGGAGCCCAGGTATTTGCTTGACAAACTTCAAGTCTCCTGGAAAATATTGCTCTGAAAGCAGCAAATGACACCTGAAGACGGCCGGCTCCTGTGTACACACCTCCTCCTGGACAGGACAGCCCCCGCCAGCCCCCAGTCACCCCTCTGCAGAGGCAAAGGGACCAGGACACAGTGACTGCTCCAAAACTGTCACAGAACCAGAGGGCAGCAGCTGGTAGGCTCCAAACACAAAGAAAAGAGATATGGAAAAGGAAATGCCAGGTGCCTGACGGGACCGGTTCATGCTGTATACATGTGTTGAAATACCGCACAGTACCTCACAAAAAATGGACAAGTATTAGATGTTAATCAAAACAGTTTTAAGGGGCCAGCACTGTGGCATAGCAGATTCAGCCATTGCCTGCAATGCTGGCATCCCACATATGCACCAGTTTGAGTCCCGGCTGCTCCACTTCTGATCCAGCTCTTTGCTATGCCTGGGAAAGCAGCAGAAAATGGCTCAAGTCCTTGGGCCCCTGCACCCACATGAGAGACCCAGAAAAAGCTCCTGGTCCCTGGCTCCTGGCTCCTGGCTCCGGATTGGCGCAGCTCCGGCTGTTGCGGCCAACTGGGGAGTGAACCAACCCTATCTCTGCAATTGTGCCTTTCAAATAAAATAAAATCTTTAAAAGAAAAAGTTTTAAATAAAAAAAAATAGAAACTAAAAGGAAAAATACAAAATCACCCAGCTAGATAACAATGGGGGGACACATCTTTCCTTCACGTCCAGCCCTTCCACAAGAAATCAAATCTCAGGAGAAAGTGGGGTTCCACTCTACTCACTTTACTCTCAGGGCTGCAATGTCAAAACACATGAATGAAGTAAATGAGCTCCAACCAGACGGAGTGGCTCCTAGAGTTCTGGAACTCAAAGCAGGGTGCGGGATCAATGGGTAGGAGTCTCACAATGGATTAGTAATGTCTGGCACAGAAACAGGCAGTGGGGAAGTGCTGTAAGGAAACAAGAAAACACTGCAGTGGGATTTAGAAAGCCCAGGAGCGGGCCAGTAAGCCAACAAGTTCCAAGCAGAGCCATGGACAGTTTCTGGGGCAGGGAGACATCCCTCCCAGGGGATCAAGTCACTTCCCCAGCAGCTGCCAGCCAGGACGTGTCCCAGAGCCACCTCCACAGGTGCACTCCAGTCACCCCGTCCAGCATGTCCTTCAGCTGCAACCCACTCGCAGACAGGGCCATGCCAGGAGCGAGAGGGTGCTGGACCTTTAGTGTCCCGCCCTCCCTCCCCCCAAATAAAAACCGGAGTTATGAACAGTTTGCTGGTGCAGTCAGTCCCATTTACAGTGGTGCAGTGGGCTAAACCACTGCTGGGAACACCCACCATCAAGTACTAGAACGCCGGGATCAAGCCCCACCTCATTTCTAAACCACCTTCCTACTAGTGCACCTGGGAGCTGCAGATGATGGCCCACGTACTTGGGTCCTTGCCATCCACATGGGTGACCTGGTTGGGGTTCCTGGCTCCCAGGCATTTGGGGAATGAACCAGCAGATGAGAGGGGTGTTTCTCTGTCCAAAAAAAAAAAAAAAAAAAAAAAGAAAAGAAAAGAAAAGAAAAAAAATGTCTGTCTCTCTCTCTCACTGTCCACTCTGCCTGTCAAAAAAAAAAAGGGGGGGGGGGTTGTTTCTCTCTCTCTCTCTCTCTCTCTCTCAAAAATTTTTTAAAAGATTTATTTATTTATTTGAAAATCAGAATTACACACAGGGAGGAGAGGCAGAGAGAGAGAGGTCTTCCATCCACTGGTTCATTCCTCAATTGGCTGCAACAGCTGGAGCTGAGCTGAACCAAAGCCAGGAGCCAGGAGCTTCTTCCAGGTCTCCCATGCAGGTGCAGGGACCCAAGGACTTGAGCCACCTTCTACTGCTTTCCCAGTCCATAGCAGAGAGCTGGATTGGAAGTGGAGCAGCCGGGACTTGAACCAGTGCCCATATGGGTTGCCAGCACTGCAGGTGGCCACTTTACCTGCTACACCACAGTGCCAACCCCTATGTAAAATTTAAAAAAAAAAAATAAAGAAAGAAAGAGAATGGAGTAGCCAAGTCATAGAACAATCCACGGCTCCCACTGGTCAGGCATGTGGGCTTCACAGCCCCAGAGAACAGCCTGCCTTGCAGAGGCCTGGCAGCGTTTTGTGAGGACAGAGCAGCCCCCGTGCTCCTTAGGGTGTCACCTCAACACGAGGCCCCAGGAAAAGGCCACCCTCATGCCAGCCTCAGACCACGTGCCCCACAAAGGCAAGCCCGCTGGAGGTTTCTGGCTGGGTTCACAATTTGAAAGCCACAGCACAGCAGGGAGGCAGGGAGCCTAGGAAGCAGGTGCACTTGGAGAGCCTGGCATCCCTTCACCACCGACACAGGGCCACCTCGGGGGTGCCCCAAGTCTGGGCTTCCTGCTCTGTGTACCCCAGGAAACACCCCCTCCCTGGACTCCCTGGGGTTTCCATGAACACAGACTCAAGTGCAGGACAGTGGCCTGCATGATGACAGAGACAGCGTGAGTGGCACAGCCAGATGCAGAAGGGCACACGTCGCCTGACTCCAGCCGCACAGGGGTTCCAAGGAGGCAAACCCCAGGGCAATGGAGCCACCATGGGGTCCCAGGGGCCCCTGGGTGCTGGTCCTGCTCAGTTTCTTGTCAGGGGTTCCACAAAGTGTGCGCTTTGTCAAACGCTTCCAGCAGAATGTCCACTTCCCTGTGCGGCCAGCACCCCCTAATAACCAGCTGGCGTCCCCTGCAAGCCTCCAGCTTGCACGTCTTAGAACACAGGTGCTATCGACTCCTTGGCAGCGAAGGGCAGTGGGAAAATCTCCCACTGGCCTGGTCCACCCTGCGAGTTGAGGGGACCAGGGCAAACTGGCCTTCTTGCCCAGGACCATGCATAGACATCAAGGGGGCACCCCTGCCCTCTACCCACTGCCCATGGACGCTGCTCTCCAGCCTTTACCATCGCCATCACCGTGACCCACAGCCATAGCACACTAGTCACTCCCCCGGCTTCCTCAAAGCCTTGCTTTGCCTCTTTCCAAGTCGCCCTCCGGTGGGTGAGAAACTACTAGCAGCACGGACCCACTGAGCTGGACAGAGGCCCAAGCCCCAGGGCGGGTCCTACAGGAAACCGCGGGCCAAGGTCAACTTCACACCCCGACAGACAGAAGACTTCTTTTCTCTTTCCCTGCAGGCCTGCTTCCTGTGCACCTCTCAATTTTAAAAATACATTTGCCAGTTCTTGTAAAAATGGGGTGCGGTGGCACCCAGGCTCCCAGGACACACGCATTCTTCCATTCACCAGCAATATTCTTTGGGGATAATGATGACTGGGGTTCAAAGAAAAAAATCCAAACTCGCAGCGACTGAGCCTCTACAGCAGGCTGCTCACTGCAGTGCACCCGGGCACACCGCAGGGACCAGGGCTACCTCCCCAGTGCACCCGGGCACACCGCAGGGACCAGGGCTACCTCCCCAGTGCACCCGGGCACACCGCAGGGACCAGGGCTACCTCCCCAGTGCACCCGGGCACACCGCAGGGACCAGGGCTACCTCCCCAGTGCACCCGGGCACACCGCAGGGACCAGGGCTACCTCCCCAGTGCACCCGGGCACACCGCAGGGACCAGGGCTACCTCCCCAGTGCACCCGGGCACACCGCAGGGACCAGGGCTACCTCCCCTCGAGGCACCTGCCCACCTAGGGGATCCGTGCACCGTGCAAAGCCCGGTGTCCCGTGCCTGCTCCAACACGGCAAAACCGAGGTGGCAGCAAGCCGCTCCTCTCCTCCCCCATCCCAGTGCCCCGCCCATCAGCGCGGGCTTGAACTACACCTTGATATTCAGCTCTCCCACGAGGGTCCTCCAGGGCTCCCCCAGGGGCCCCACCCAGAACCTGAGAGTCGGATTCCCAGCTTGGTTACCAGTTTGGGAACCGGGGAACTAGACTCACACAAGGCTCTGTGGGGAGACGCCGGCTTCTGCTGTCTGCCTCTGGTGTCAAAGAGAAGTTCAAGGCCCCACACTCAGTCTGCCAAACCTACTCCAATATCCACCTACTATCCATTCCGTCAGTCGACAAACACCTCTTCTGGGTTTTGAGATGACAATGGAGGAGCCGGAGCTATGGGGTATGGATTAAGCTGCTCCCTGTGATGCCAGCATCCCATATGGGCACCGGTTCAAGTCCTGGCTGTTCCACTTCAGATCCAGCTCTCTGCTATGGCCTGAGAAGGGAGTAGAAGATGGCCCAAGTGCTTGGGCCCCTTCACCCATGTGGGAGACCCAGAAGCAGCTCCTGATCAGCTCAGCTTTGGCCATTTTTGCCATCTGGGGAGTGAAACAGTGGAGGGAAGACCTCTCTCTCTCTCTGTCTCTGCCTCTGCCTTTCAAATAAATTAATTAATTAAAAAAATAAATAAAATGCTCAACTCCAACTTCCGTGATGAAAAAGGCACCAAGGCCTGGTCCCTGCGTTCCCAGGTGGTGGGGTCAGATGGACATGCCAGCCTGTAGGAGGTCAGGCCACAGGGGGGTGGCAGGAGTGTGGGGGCCAGCAGGGGTGCTCAGAGAGGGAAGTTTGGCAAGAATGGGAGGGCGTGAGGTGTGTGACAGGGGTAAAGCGCATTCCTGCCAGGAGGAACAGTATAGCAAAGGCTGAGAGACGGGACAGCAAGGCTGGACACAACCAAGCTTGGCAAGGGAGAAGGAAGGCCTGGAGCCACGGCAGGGGTGGTGGGGATGGGGCCCCAGAGGCACTGGAAGTGGATGCAACCACTTTTTTTTTAAAGATTTATTTATTTATTTGAAAGTCAGAGTTACAGAGAGGCAGAGGAAGAGACAGAGAGATCTTTCATCTGCTGGTTCACTCCCCAGGTGGCTGCAACAGCTGGAGCTGGGCTGATCCAAAGCCAGGAGCCAGGAGCTTCTTCCAGGTTTCCCACGTGGATGCAGGGGCCCTGGTACTTGGGCCATCTTCTACTGCTTTCCTAGGCCATAGCAGAGAGCTGGATCAGAAGTGGAGCAGTCGGGTCTCAAACCAGCACCCATATGAGATGCCGGCACTGCAGGTGGCGCGACTTTACCCACTGTGCCACAGCGCTGGCCCCATGACCACTCTTGATAACACAACTTGGAGAGCATGGGAGACAGAAGTATGGATCAGACACCCAGCCATTTGGAGAGTCAGGCGAAGAGGAAGGGCAAGTTTGGAGAGGACGAAAAGAGACCAACAGCGAGGTCCACGGAAATGCCCAGTTGAAACGCCTTGGACACCCAGGCAGAGACGATGGTGTCCAGACACCTGTGCTGGAGGTACAGGGAGACGTGGCCACTGGTGCTACAAGAAAGCAAGCGCTCAAGGGCACGGCCCTCACGCTGGTGCCTCTGTGCCCAAGGGCAGGATGGGAGGAGAGGCCTCTGCTCTCAGCTCTCGGCTCTCGGCTCTGCTCCCCATTCTGGAATGTGCACCAGGTGTCAACCCCTCAGAAGCAGGATCGGTCTGCCTCACTCAGCATCTGGGACTTTGCCACACAGTAGGACTGCAGCAATGCTGCTGAGTAAACAAGCAGGACAGACCCCAGAGGGCTGCGCCGTGAGGACTACGCGGGGCAGGATCAGCACTGAACTCAGCTCGCATGGGGAACGTGTGTTCCGGGCACGCTAGCTCTGAGTGGACACCCCAAGGGCCTGCAGGAGTGAGAGGAGAAGACAGCCCAGGCCTGAGCCCGAGGGGCAAACATCTGAGGAGGAGACAGGGTCCAGGCAGGCAAGAGTGGGTCTCAATGAGGGTGCGCACCTGCCGCTGTGAGACCACCAGGTGAGAACGCTCCTGCTGGGTTCCGCCAGGCAGTCCTGTGCGAGAGCAGTGGGCCAGAGCCAGACGCCTGCCCTCTGCGAAGCAGGCAGCCAGGTTCCTCACCCCCTCCAGGCTGCCGGGGCTCTGCCTCTGCAACCGAAGGGGCGGTGACACTGAGCATGACAAGGATGACGACGCTGACGGTGACAGGACTGTGCTATCATTTATGGAACACCCGGTAGACGCGAGGCCCTGTCCATAGCCAACGCTGCAGTGTCATCACACCGGCTCTTCTCACCGCACTGGAGAAAGAGCCGGTCTCCGTCCAGCAGCTTCTATTCTGGACCAATCTCGCGTAGGGGCTGGGCCCACGCAGCGCCCCACTGCTGCCCGCCTGCCCACAGTGTGCAGAACAACTGAGCACTGGGACACCAAGTACCCCAGGAGTCCCTTGTTTTTTTTGTTTTGTTTTGTTTTTGTTTAAAATTTATTTGAAAGGCAGAATTAGAGAAAGAGGAGAGACAGAGAGATCTTCCATCTACTGGTGCACTACCCAAATGGCCACAATGCCCAGGGCTCAGCCAGGCCGAAGCCAGGAGCCTGGGACTCCATCTAGGTCTCCCACGTGGGCGGGCAGGGGCATCAGCAGGGAGCTGGATCAGAAATGGAGCTGCTTGTGTGGGCGTCGGCATTGTAGGTCACAGACCAGCCCACTACGCCACAGGCCAGCCCCCTGGAAGTCCCTTTGCACAGTGCTCCCTGACCCTCTCTCCTGCCTGGCTGGCCCCCAGGTGCTCAGACATACCCACGCCCCTAAATCCCTATCCCAGATGACCCTGCATCTGCCTTGCTGTTAGGAGCTGCCAGCCCCAGCGGGGACCACAGGTGCCAGGTCAGCAGCAAGTGTTCGCAGACTGGGCAGCTGGGCGCGGGTGCTCCCGTGTGCTTCTGTGCCGGGCCACTGGAGTTGGCCCTGCACCTGACTCAGACAGTCGCAAGCTCTGGCCCCAGCACTAGCTGTCTGTGGACAAGCCACTTCACTTGTCTGTGAAATGAAGACAAGATTTATAACCTCCCTTAAGGGTTGTTCTAAGGAACCTACAGGAAGAGGGATGAAAAACTGATTCTAGGAGGAAAAAAAAATACGCAAACCCGTGTGCATCCATCAGCTTTTCATTGCCAGGACTGAAGGGGTCCAGGGCCACTCAGGAGGGAACATGGCGTGTCACTCTCACAGCCTTGCAGGTCTGCAGTCTGGGGGGGACGGTGGCTGAGAGGTGTGCAGGGGAGAGATCATGGCGCAAGCAGGAGGCAGAGACGGGGCTGTACCCCATCTTGAATCTGTGGACTCTCCTTACAGAACCACCGGGAGCCAGCCGTGGGCTCTGCCCCGGCAGCCTAATCCATCACTTGCCAAAGCCCCACCCGCCGACACCGTAACTAGATCAAGCCTCCACCCTCTGTGTGCTATTGGAGTGCCATTTGGGATTTAAACATCAGCGTAGTCAGGAGCCAAATCCTGTTCAAACCCTATCCCTGTGAGAGCTGTGCCTGCAACAGTGGCAACTGTTCCCCTCAGCAGCCGGAATCCGCCAGAGGCCGGGCATCCTCTGTCACCACCCGGCCTTCCAGCAGTGGCCCCAGGCCCTCCTCCGGGAAGCTTTCCCTGCCGACCCTGCCGTTCCGGCCAGAGCCACAAAGCCCCTCTTCCTTCTGCAGTGGAGCCTTGTGGCAGACTTCAAACAGTGCTCATCCAACGGCGAGTGCTTCCCTTGCCTTTAATCCTTGTGGACAGGGCCCGCTCCTAACTGTGGAGTCAGAAACAGTGCCCCCTGCAGTGAGGGCAGGTGCCGAGTGCCGGTCCTGGACGGCAGGACGGGGGGAATCCCAAAGCTGGGGAACTTTGGGAAAGGACTCCATTCCTCACAGATGAAAAGAGAGAAAGCCCTTTTTCAGCTGAATGTCTTAACAGTACTAGATGTGATGACTGGGACTGTGGCAGCCATTTTGTCACAAGAGGAAAAAAGTTTGAGGACCAAGTCAATATGTTGAGGATGTTGGTAGAGAAAGAAGGGGACAGCCTGGGTCCTCTTTGATGGCCCTGCTGAGCTACAGAGTGGGTCCTGGGGCCACACAGCTGCAGATTTCTTACATGGGATGATAGACATTTGTTATTGTTTAAACCACTGGTCATTTTTTATTCCTTGAAACTCAGATCATACTAATAGGTTTTCCCCTTATTTATTCCACTAATAAACTAATCTACTGGGTGTCCAGCCCAGAGTTGAGTCCAGGCCCTCCCATACGGCATAAGCAGGTCGTCCAGCAAAGGAGGGCAGGAGGACACTCCCGGCTGAGTGGCTTCCGCCCTTGAGATGTGCACGGTCCCCGTCAGGGGTAGCAACCTCTTTCTGTAAATGGCCTCACCTTTGCAGACCAGGCGTCCCTGCCAGGCCACTGAACTCTGCCACTGCAGAGCAGGAGCACTGGAGATGACGTGCACATGGGCACGGCTGAGTTCCAATAAAACCTTACTTACAAAAGCAGCAGCAGGTCAGATTTGGCCTTGGACCATGCTGTGCCAGCCCCTGGCCTGCAGCCTCCCAAGTTCTAGAAATCGTCATCTTGGCCTCTCTCCCACCTGTCCACCTCAGGCCTGCGGGCAAGAGAGGTGGCCTGGCCACGTGGAGGAGGCTGGATCCGAGCCCCGACAGCTTGCTCTGTTGCCTCTGCCAGCCTGTGCCCGGCCCTGAAGCCCCGGCCATCTCTTGAGAACAGAGCACTGGGAGGGGAGAACCCAGCAGTCAGGCCTAGCAGGGGCCGGAGGAGGACCCGTCAGGACAACACTGGCCTGGAAAAGCTCCTTTCCGAATCCAAACATTCCACAGTGCCCAGCAACTCACTCGAACTCCTGGGTCCTGGCTGGGGCGAAGGGCGCCTGCTCCTCACGTCCAGAGCACCTCCTGGGCAAGGCTGGACCCCACAGGGCACTTATAAGTGGGCACGGTCTCACCTTACAGAGAAATCGTGACCAGGAAAGGTTCAGAATTGCGGCCAAACGGCAGAGTGGGGATTCGAGCCTGGCTCTGTGCAAGGCTTGCTCAGTCCTACACACACCTCTCACCCAGGCCCAGGTGCCCCTTTCTGCCCCAAGGAGGGGTCTGCAGCAAATGCCCAGGCCACACACGCCCACCCCAAAAGCAGCTGGCGAGGCCGAGTGTCCGCACTGCTGCGGCCCCGGGTCTCAGCCTTTCCCCAGCGCCCCAAAGCAGAGGGCTCAGCTTCCCGTCCCCGGGGGATGGGCAGGTGTTACAGACTCATGCTGGCTCCCGCATCTATGGGTGTCTGCATCAGGCTTAACATCTCAAGAAAGGAGAGTTCCCACTCCTGACCAGGGTACCCCCTGCAGAGACCACCAGAGGGATGGGGCAGCTCACTGCTGCCTTGGAGAGGTTGGATGGCCCTGGATTCCAGGCCTCCATCTGCTCCTATCCACACCACTGGAGAATCTTGCAGGCAGCAAGGAGGTGGGCACAAGGTCGACCTGGAAGAGCGGGAGGTACAGAGATGCACACTGCCCACTCTCCCCGGAAAGACACCTGGCACTGGAGAGTGGACATGAACGGACCTGCCAACGCCCATGGGCAAAGACCACCAGCAGGCCAAGGGGTGGCATGGCGAGATCTCAACACCCCGAGCACCAGCTGTAACCCCAGTGCTGCTCCGCCACTGAGGGTCAAGCTTGCACCCCAGCTTCCACCCCGCCAGGGAGCAGAGCCCGAGTAGGACCGGCCAGGGAAAGCACGCGGATCAGAACTCAGCAGCCTGGGTGCAGGCAGAAGCGCCTCTGTATGACTCTGCAGGCTGTCTTCTTACCTGTTAAATGGGAGGTTAAAAAAAGAAAGTCCCGCACTGGTTTCTCAAGGCTTCCATAGAGTCAAAGGACAGAGGAGGCCACTCGCACACTCAGCCGCTTCCTGGCCACACGCCTCAAGGAGCAGCTTAAACACAGCTTCTTTGGGCCTCGGTTCCTTTGGGAAATGGAGTCATGATGCTTGCCATGATGCTGAGAGATCTCAAAGCTCAGCACAGAGTCAGCCCAGTGTCCACGCCCAGAACCACCATGGATGGACCAGCGCTGTGGCGCAGCAGGTAAAGCCGCCACCCGCAGCCCCAGCATTCCATATGGGTGCCAGTGTGAGTCCCGGCTGCTCCACTGCCAATCCAGCTCTCTGCTATGGCCTGGGAAAGCAGCAGAAGATGGGCCCTGCACCTGTGAGGGAGACCCCGAAGAAACTCCTGGCTCCTGGCTTCAGCCTAGCCCAGCACCGGCTGTTTTGGCCGTCTGGGGAGTAATCCAGCAGAAGGAAGGTCTTTCTCTCTCTCTCCCTAACTCTTTTAAATAAATTAATGAATCTTTATTTAAAAAACATAAGGCGCTTTGTAAGCTACCGAGTCCATGTCACTGGAGAGCCCACCCCACACCCTACCCTGTCCTGCACACGGTGATGTTAAGCTCATGTACAGCTTCAAAATGTTCTTACTCCCTGACGGTCAGATCCAGGTGTGGGGTGGAATGATTTTTGTTGGTTTGTTTTTAAGATTCTCTGGAAGCCCCAAAATAGCAACCTGCCCAAGGCAGCAACCCCAAAACAATGAGCAGATGAGCAGGGGGCCCATCCCCATGAGGCCAAGGCAGCAGATGCAGATGAAGGAGGAGGGGAGGTGGAGAAGGGGGAGGAAGAAGAGACAGCAGCCCGAGGAGACAGCTCTGGGGCCAGCACTGTGGCACAGTGGGTTAAAGCCCTCACCTGCAGCATCAACATCCCATATGGGTGCTGGTTTCAATCCCGGCTGCTCTATTTCTGATCCAGCTCTCTGCTATGGGCTGGGAAAGCAGCATAGAATGGCCCAAGTCCTTGGGCCCCTGCACCCAGTAGAAGCTCCTGGCTCCTGGCTTCAGATCAGCTCAGCTCCAGCAGTTGGGAAGTGAAGCAGTGGATGGAAGATCTCTCTCTGCGTCTCGACCTTTTTCTGTAACTCTTTCAAATAAATACAATAAATCTAAAAGAGAGACAGTTCCTTCCTGGCTCTAGGAAGCAGCTCCATGGCCACAGGACCCCACAGCCACTGTCATACCAGCTCTGGACTCAACACACGGTCCTGCTGGTGGCCAGAGGGAGCCTGTGCCCAGACACCTGTTACTACCTCGATGCCAACGCCGGGCTGGACACTGACCCTGGGAGTGGCTAAGAAGAGGCACAGACTTCACTGAGCTTCCTGCCAAATCTCTGGTGCTTTGTGAGACCCCAGGAGTCTTCCTACATCTCTGCCACATCAAAGGGTCAGGCACAGGCCCTCCCCAGAGCAGCCCAGCCCAGGAGATAGCCAAGTGAGGGAAGACCGGGTCTCCACATGAGGGGTGCCGGGCCCCCAGGAACTGAAGCTGCAGAAGCTCGGAAGGGGAAAGCCATGCTCAAGGAGCCTGGAGGCTGTGGTGGAATGAGAAGGTCATGCCAAGATGGCCGCTGGCAAGCCAGCGTCAGTTACTCAGGAATGGCTTCAGAACCCACCCAGCAACAGAGCCTGCCTGGCAATTGGTTGTGATTGGTTAGGGCATAAACCACCCTTTGACCGGATTGGCTGCCTCAGCTATATAAGCTGCTGTACCAACTGAAATAAACGAGTCTGCGGCCGCTCGGCTCTGGGCTGCTTTCACCTGCTCCCTGGGTCTGTGTGGTGACTCTGTGCCTCTTGCCCCCCCACGCTCCTCTCAGAACGAATCCACAGCAACAGGAGGGCTCCCAGGAGGAGGGACATCTCTGCAGGCCTCGCAAGGACGAGCAGGTGGTTGCGGCACAGAGGAGGGCTTCGGGGGCTGTGGCCCTGGGTGAGGACTACAGGCAGAGGCTGGAGCCAGGTCAGGGAAGGGAGACTGGCCAGACGCAGGTCTGAGAACCATCATGACAGGGGCAAGACCGGGAGAGGAGGTGTTTCGGGGACTGCTGCACAAGCCAGGTGAGAGGAGGACTGGGCTGGACCAGGCGGAGCAGCAAGGCGAGGGAAGGGGAAAGAGTGGTGGGAAGGGGCGGAGGCAGCAAGAAGGGAGCTGGTCAGCCGCTGGGTTCCCGCTGAACTGCACTACTTAAGCAGTGACTGGGTTTTCTGTCTCTTTTGTGGCTGCTGTCAATCAATAAGGACTTGCTCAAAATGCCAGTTTTTCCATTCTAGAAGAACACTGAAACTTAGATGTCTGTGCTGCATGACCCCCGCTGGGGGCTGAGCAAAGAAATGGAGGAGGGGGTGTTGTACAAACTGAGAACAAGAGTACTGGGGAGCCAGAGGGAGCTGGTGCTGAAAGCCACTGGTCAGCTATGGCTGGGCCACGGGGAGCAGCCAGCACCAGGACCAGGAGAGCCTGAGGCCCGCCCCTCACCAGGCACTACTGTCTGAGTGGCAGGTGACTTTGCCCAAGTCGCCCACCTCTCTGGGCCTCAGCTCCTGTGACCCAGATGAGAATTCAGGGCTAGCAAACGTCCCCGGACTGCAGCATCTCGTGACCCCCACCGTGGGAGGAGGGCCTTGAGCAGGGCAGTTACTGTGGCCCACCCAGCCCACAGTGCCCTCCCCTAAAGAGAAGGCACTGGCACTTCTTGTGTGGGAGGGAAGGGCTTGTACAGGGCCCTCGGTGGGCCCAGTCAGTCCCAGTCTGCAGGAGAGGAAAAGGTGCTCACAATAACAACTAAGTCGCTGCAGGCTCCACGTGCAGAAACTTCCGGAAGAAGTCCAGCACCGGTCACAGACACGGGGGCTGGGCAGAAAACAGCTCTAGGGAGCCTTCCCCTCCCCCACTCCAGCACCAAAACCGAAAAGTACCCTTCCTTACTCTCGTCTACCCCCAAGCTTGTTTTATTTTAATTTTGAAAATCTTGAAGAATGACGGTTTCTGAAAATAAAATCTGCTCCCGTACCGTATTTTCTCATGAGGTTAAAAATACAAGTGTCGGAGGGGGAAAAAAAAGTTTTGTTTAAGGTCAGAGGAGGGAAAAAAGGCATGTTTTCTGAAATCTTAGAAAATAAACAGACTCAGCCCCCATCTGCAGGCTCTCTGGGAATGTGACCCAAGCGCTGCTGGGGTCGGGAAGCTTTGTTTAAAAGTAAAGTTCAAGGGCACACCCGGGGCCAGGGATTAGAGGCTCGGACACCGCGTTCTCCCGTAGATGATGAGAGAAGGCGAGGCCGGGTGGTGAAGAGGAGCCAGGGAAGGGACACAGCAGCAAGCCCTCCACCCTAGGGACTACTGGAGGGCAGCCTGGGCGAGTCGGGGTGGAAAGAAATTTGTCCGGGGAGCCATGTGCTATGGGACACAGTCCAGACACGCAGAAGCCCACCACAGCGGTGTGGCAGCGGCGCCGGGAAGGAGTAGCAGAGCCACTGTCTACCACGGGCGGGGCCCCCCACCCTGGGCAGACCCTCGGCCGGTTACCTGCCTCTTGGCAGTAGCCAGAGAACCCACAAGCATGCTTTGGGGAAGTTGATCAACACATACTACGCACTGATCCTACGCTCAACACTGAACAAGCCAGACAGACCCCAGCCCACAAGGGGTTCACAATCGGTTCTTTGGAGCCCCTACGCTAGCAGTCTTACCAGCCCTGCTGGGTACTGACATGCACAGAGCCCGGCAGGGACCTTGGAGGAGCCATGCCCTCACCCCCCAAGAGCGTGCAGCGGGAATGGATCCACATGGCTGCCTACAACACAGGGCACTGGGAAGCCAGCCTGGAGGAGGAGCACACCTACGCGCCTTAACTGCAGGCGAACCCTGGGAGCAGGGGCCAAAGTACAGGCCTCTTCTTCCTGGAAAGCTGCCCAGACAGAGGGAGCCAAAAGCAGAGGTTGGGAGGTACCCAGGCCAGCAGGGGCTCTGGAATCCACACGGCTCACGGTGTCTTAGCTGCGTCTCCCTGGGCAAGTCACTTGCCCTCTCAGCTTCAGCGGCCTCTGTGGCCTCGCAGTGCCCAGTCGCCAGCCCTGGCATCCGAGGATCTGCAGCAACGAGCATCCCCAGCCTACAGAACTGTCAAAGGCAGGGTAGGGGTGGAGGGATGGATTTTGCCAGAAGTCCTCCCAAACCTCTTTGGAAATACGGCTTGCGCTAAGCCCCAGAGATGGGAATACAATTTTTACAGGAAGGAAAAATGGAAAAAGGCATTCCTAGCCCAGAGGACGCAGGCATTTTTCTCCCTCAGGGACCTTCTAATGACATTTCCTTATCCTGAAATGAGAGATTTATGGTGACTCATTAATAATGGGTGGACAGATGTAGCTTTTGCTTCCCTCCTGCCCTCCCTCGCTCCTTCCTTTCCTCCCATTCTTCAACCAATTCACCGAGCGCTTCCCATGTGCCAGACGCTCTCCTAGGGCCAGGTCATCTCCTGGCCTTCACCTTTGACCTTCACAGCTGCCCAGAGTACATCTGGCCAAGCACCATCCCTAGTGCGGTTCCCTAGGCAAGGGAAGAACCACACGGGCAAGCCTGCTGACACACACGGACCCTCCCCGTCTTGGACCCTCGGAAGAGCCCTCACCCCAGAGGCCCCCCACACACACCTCTCCCACCAAAACCTCTGTACCCGGGCAAGGGATGGGTGACTGTCCCCAGAGTGCCACTTGCAAGGAGCGCCTATGTGGCGGCTGAATGATGGATGCAGGGAGCTGGAGCCGATAAACTCTCAGCTCCCTTGTTATTCCCACCAGCCGCTCCCTTCTCGTGTAAATAATCATTTAGGCTCCAGACAACCCTCTCCCTTCCAATTAAAGCAAGTTGAAAAGCAGGGCCTCAAACTCTTGAGAGGGTTGAATGTGCCCTCAAGGCTTCAGGAAGGGTGAGGGGAGCCATCGGGTGCTTGGTGCCCACGGGGTGACACCACACCGCCAGGAACAATTAGATGTTTCAGGAAAATCCAATGCCAGATGGTGACAGCATGGCAGTCCAAAAAGCTGGACATGCAAAAGCACCCGTTTTCCCAAGCAAGAGGACAGATTTCGTGGTAATGTGCCCAGCAAGATTGTACTTCAAAGGGCTTAAAGCCCTTGGAAACTCAGTTAATGAAAGGGATTGTTATAAAGTGAGCTACAACTGCTCGATGACGTATTAGGAGTCGCTGAACCTGGCTGCAGGGCACAGGGGCTCCTTATCCTGTCCCTGCTATGTTTCAGTGCATTAGACATTTCTCATAATGAAAACAATTTTAATCCTGATAAAATAGCACCATATCTAAAGGCTGTTGAGTGAATAAACCCTAAAATATACACGGAGGGGTTAGTAAAAGTAACCCCAGGATTTGAGGGTGCACTGCTCTACAAAGCACTTCCATGTGCCGCATCTAATTTGAGCATACAAGGAAGGCGGGCACTCCTAGCCCCATTGCGCAGATAGGAAAGCTGAGACTCAGGCTTGCCCAAGGATTTTCTGCCAGGAAGCCCATGGGGAGAACCTGACCTTGGCCACAGGCCCGCTGCATGGACTCCATGCTTCCCTCACTCTGGCCCACCCCTAGCAATGAGCAACCTGCTACCCAACTCCTGCCTTGGTGGATACAACCATTATCAAATCGGGGTGGAGGGTTATGGTAAAGAAAATAATTTGCCCACTTCTACCCTTTCACCACTCTTCCTGCCCACACACCCTGCAAGCCACACAGCACTCACTACCCACCCAGCATCCACCGTCCCTGTGGGATCTCAGACCAGCCACTCGTTGAGCCACTGGGTGATCCTGAATCTAAAATGTTTCGGCAGAAATCAAGTCACAAAGGAATACTCCCCCAAAACCAAAACGGCTCCAAGCCCCAAGTCTCCTTTGCAAACCTTGTCTGAGCTGCGACTTCCTCCCGCTGCCCCTAACCCAGGAATCCCGACGGCAGAGCCTGGTCCAGGGAGCCTTCTCACCACCCACCCTCTTAGGACCAACTTGGGGACTTTTTAAACATGTCTTCATTTATTTATTTGAGAGGGGGAGAGAGAAAGAGGAATCCTACTACGGGTTCCACTTCCCAAGTATCTGCCATGGGCTCGGGGCTGGGCCTGGGCCAAAGCTAGAGGCTAGAAGCACGATCCAGGTCTCCCACGTGAATGGTAGGAACTCGATCACCTGAGCCATCAGGGCTGCATTAACAGGAAACTGAAGTGAGGCGCTAGAGCCCAGTGTTGAACCCAGGTCCTCCCATGTGGGACGCAGGTGCCCAGCAGGCATCGTGAACACTAGGCGAAATAAAACACGGACCCCTAGGAAATGTTTTAAGCAGCAGTTTTTGAGCCCCTTGCATTGGAGAAAACACTGGCTCCTACTGCTCCCCCACCCCCAGTCTGTGACTTCCAGTCTCTCCAGAACTGATCACCTCTGAACCCTTCGAGGCATCAGCCAAGGCAACCCCATGATGCATGGGTCTGATGACTTCACTCCAGACACAGGCCGGAGATGAACTCTCTTTGTACAAATACTCAGAACCTCTGTTGTGTCTGAAACCTCATAACCTTTTCTGAGGAACACATCGTACCTGTTCTGTGCTCTGGGAGTTTTACAAGAACTCCTGGCCAAAAGCAACAGAGCTCAGAGCCAGGGCTGCGCACAGACCAGCAAGCCCTCCCTGCCGCTCAGTGAACGGAAGTGGGGCCACGCCTCGGTGGGGGCCGCCACTAGAGAGACATTCCTTGGCTGAGGCAGCCCCCTTTCTCCGGCACGACACCTGGGGAGACCCACAGGGCCCTCGGGAGCCCGAGACATGTGCTCAGGCCTGTCTCTCCAGCTCTGCCTTCCCCACACTCCACTCAGCAACACACAGCTCGAATACTTCCATACTCATCCGCTGACTGCGGCACAGACCTGCTCCGTGCTGAAGCCACCCGGCCTAGAAGCTGTGGAGCACTGGGAAGGCAGCAAATGCAAGCTCAGATGGGCTGCAGGTTAAAATACACACTGGATTTTGAATACCTAGCAAACAAATAAGAATGTTTAAAAAATCACACTAATAATTTTTATATTCATACTATGGTAATCAGTTGTTTACGCTGGATTAAATAAAATACGTTAGTAAAATAACCTCAGCTGTTCCTCTCTATTTTAATGTGGCTGCTGGAATGTTTTTAATTTCGTGGGAGGCTTGCGTCTATTTCCATTGGACAGCTGTGCTCCCGACGCTGGCTGGGCAGAAGCTAAGCTCTCTGGGCCCAAGCCTCAGCTCCTCCCACCAACTGTTCAACGCCGGACAGACGTTCTCTCCTACCTATGCTCCAGCTTCCTCGCCTGCCCCCACCGTCCTGAGCTGAGGGAGGATTCAGTGACATCACATGGGCTGGCACACTTGCCCCAGTTCCTGGCACTCAGCAAGTGATGGCTGCTGATAGTCACCCAGCAGACATTTACCGATGCCCACAGGACAATGCCAGGCTCCTGCTAAGCCCTGGGGACACACAGGTGAGCCCTGAAACAGTCTCCTGCCAAGGCATCCCCTACTCAGGTCTCGGAGGGCCCTGTGTGATCTTGGGCAAGCCACATCTTGGGAGCAGGGTTCGTGGTCCAGAGTGACCCTTGGTGACGTTAGGACCTCCTGGAAACCACGGGCACAGTCAGATCATGCGGAGCAGGCATCCCAACCAGCTCCTTCCCAAGGACAAGCCTCCCCAGCCACCGCATTTGTGCTGGAGGCACCGTCAGCTCTGGCCAGGGAGACCAGGGACGGGGCATTCCTGAAACCTGGCAACTCAAGGCCCCAGGAATGTGCATGACTTGGCTTCCTCTTGTACTTGCAGAGTCTTTTGGAGTGGGGGCTGGAAGGGGAGACCAGGATGGGAATGGGAGGAGGGGTTGTGGACTCACTTTCACAGAAGCCTCAAGATCAGACATTCTGTATCATCTAAAATGTGACCGTGCTCAGCACAGGGCTATGGGACACTTGTGTCCCATTCCAAGCCTGCTCTGCCTGCAGCATACAGAGTATTAGTATTTTTTCATAAATCCTGTTATCACCTTGTGACTAGAATAATTAAATTGCTATGTAGTTTTATCTTTAAAAAACATCATCTTGGTAAAGGCTACTAGTTTAAAACACCATAACATTGGTAGCCTTTTTGTGGCATATTAAACAACTTCTTCTTCTTCTTTTTTTTAATGAATTGGGAGCCTCAAAGCAAACAAAAACTCATTACTAGGCAAGGCCCTTTTGCCACCTCTGAGAGGCCCCAAGATGCACACAACTTTGCAGAAGGACCAGGCCCCAGAGGGACCTGTGGCTGCCCAGGTGGAGCGAGTGATTGGCAGCCCTTCCTAGCCTCCCACTGTTCTGCCTCCTCACTAGAACTCACCTATGTCCTCACCCGGACTCACTGGCTCAGAGACAGCAGCTCTGATGCTTCAAGACAGCCTCCAAAAGCCTCCAGGGCCTCCGCCAGCCTGCACCCTACTAACCACTCCCAGGCACTCACCTCCGTACCAGCTGGCCCTGTGCTCAGCCAATGACTGCAGGAGCAGCAGGAGACCAGCAGGGCCAGCCCTCCAGGCTGCAGGTGAAGCCTGATCCTGACAGTGCACCCACCCACGTCAGCCCATCCAGCCCCACAGTGCCCACTTCTCCCATGCCTGGGCTCAGGACACATGGCACAGACACGGCTAGGTTGGGGAGGGACACAGACAAGGAAAACAGATAGCTGGTGAGATGGGCTCTGGAGGACAGTGAGTGTGTAAGTTGAGGGGACACCAGAACAGGGGTCAGAGACTGTTTCCCAGGGAGCGACAGCTAAGCTGCCTCCTGAATCTCCATGGGGAGCTGTGAGCAGGGCCTGCAAATGAAGACAGCGAGAGGGAGAGCCCAGGACCCTCCCGGGGCACGGCGGTAGCTCAAGGGTGTAAATGGGAAGGAGCGGAGCCATCAGTGAAGGCAGGGGTTTTGGGGGTCACGTGGCTCAGATGTGGACAGAGGCAGAAGGTGCAGGGGGAAAGGGCGGATTATGGAAGCAGTTGGGAGGGGAGGCAGAGCAGAGAGACCACAGAGGAAGGCAGAGTGGTCGATGAGACCTCAGGCATGGACCAAGGTAGCAGAGAGACACAGACATCTGGGGAGAGCATCCCCAGTATTCATGAGAAGTGGGACAGGCTCAGAGATGATGCCCAGGTATCTGCCTGGGGGCAGGCTCCTCAGGCTGGCTTCTGTGCAAAGAGAAGAGGCTGCAACAGCAGGAGAGTGCGCCAGGTGTCACAGCCACCTCAAGGACTAGGTGACTCCACGGCCTGGACAGGGACAACAGCATTCAAATGGGCAGGGACCTAAGAGGGGAGGTGGCTGGTCACCAGCCAGGGAATCCATGGCAGCCAGCCAGCACCCAGGGTGCAACTGGCCATCCCTCCTGGAAAAAATCCCACCGTCAGGGAGGCCGGTCACAGAGCAGAGGCCTGGGTATGGGCAGCACAGTCACAGGCATCTGCACACAAGCATCAGTGGTGAACCAGGCACAGGCACCACCAGCAGGCATGGTCTGGCTGCTCAAAGGCTGATGGGAGCCTAAAAGCAGGGCAGGGAGATGTGCTCAGGGCAGAGACGTCAACCCCAGTTAGAAAATGATGGAGGGGTCATTACCCAGACCCTCAAGGACTGCCTTGGGAGCAGCAGGGAGGAGCGATTCTTTCCAACAAAGCAGAAGGAGGGAGAAGGATGGGGCCGATGCCATGGCTCACTTGGTTAATCCTCTGCCTGCGGCACCAGCATCCCATATGGGCGCTGGTTCTAGTCCTGGTTGCTCTACTTCCAATCCAGCTCTCTGCTGTGGCCTGGGAAAGCAGTAGAAGATGGCCCAAGTCCTTGGACCCCTACACCCGCATGGGAGACTGGGAAGAAGCACCTGGCTCCTGGCTTTGGATTGGCGTACTTCCGGCCGTTGTGGCCATTTAGAGTGAACCAACGAAAGGAAGACCTTTCTCTCTGTCTCTCCCTCTCACTGTCTGTAACTCTCTCAAATAAAATAAATAAATCTAAAAAAAAAAAAAAAGGAGGGAGATGGAGCGGTGTCCCAGTGATAGGAATGACCTGGCCAGTGTGGAGGCTGCAGGAGGCAGGTCAGCCTGGAGTGACAGGTCTTGACACTGAGGCCAGAGGAGCGAGTCCTGAGGGCAAGAGGCACACATGGGGGCCAGATCCTGCAGGAAATTGTTGTCTCCAAAGCATTGTGGGAGGAAAACAGTCTGGCAACTCCTCATACCTTAACCATAGAATTACTGCATCACCCAGCAATTGCATTTGCAGGTGTAGACCCGAGAGAACTGGAAACAGAGATGCAAACTGATACTTGTCCATCAATGTAGTTCCATCCTTCCTGAGACCCCCAAAATAACAATAAAAGAATAAAATTCTCATCCACCTACAAAGGCAGAGGCCACCAGCAGGCACATGACCACGGACCAGGGACGCTGGAACCAATCCTGCACAATGACAGAGAGATGGATGGGTGGTATCGGCGTGGCCGCCAAGAAAGCCAACGTTACAGTCCTGTAGGTAGCGACGCCAACAAGAACTCCATTTGTGAGTTGGTGGCAACAAGTGTGCTGGACCGCAGGCTCTGAGAAGTCATTCTGTGTGTCCCAGACCTAAATGTTTATTGTCGTTGCCTGTTAACACTCAGACAGAGCATGCTTGGGCTAATTTGTTACTAAACACACTTCTCCCTGCCCCAGTTTCTACAAGCTGCTCTGCACAGACAGGGAAGGCTGGGGGGAAAGGTTCTCTGGCCTCCAATGCCCTGGGCCTACAGGTAAAGTCCCAGCACCCGTGGCCTCTTGCCCTAAGGGATTTTCCCGTTCTGGCCCCAGTGCAACACAGGAGGCATGGGGTCGATAGGGTTCCAGATGCAGGAATCCAAAGATCCAAACGGTCAGTGCAGCCAGGTGGTGCATCCACGCCAACCCCTCCCCCCAAGCCCCAAGCTGACCAGGGGACAACTACCCCCACTCCCATGGCTGCTCCGTCCCTCCCACTTCACGACCCCCTGGACAAACACAGACTCCTCCAGCAAGAGCCCCAGCTCAAACACCCAGGGCCCCCTCACCCTGCAGGGCGAGAGCCAGCTGCATCAACGGAGGCATTTCTTTACTTCTTCAACTGAATCACTTGTCTCTGAGGGTCAAATTCTTCTCTGGATGGGGAAATATAGGCTTTTGGTATCCCAGACGCTGCCTATGACCCAGCTATTGGTTATACACAGGTTGTTGGTGACTGTTCAGCCCGAACTCTGCTGCCCATTTTGCAATAGTTAAGCCAGGTTCTGCCGTGTCGATCATCGCCCCGCCTCTCCCTGGTGGCCTGCATGCTCAGGTTCACCACAGTGATCTCAACTTCCATGTCCATGCCATGTTCTTGGCATGCAGAGCAGAAACATCGGGTCCTCTGTAGAGCCAAACGCAAGACCAGGAGAGGCGTTCATTACAATGTGTTGTTCTTGGGTCTGGCCAAATGCACTGGCATGACTGATCTGCAAGCAACATTTTCAATCCCCTGTTCCTGGATATTTCAATTCCCTACTAACTTTTAGTATGTTTTAGTACAGACATCCAAGGACAGATTCTTTAAATCAGAGACAAACTGATCAACTGATCTATCTGACCTTGGCCACACAGATGGATCCCTCAAGCCCCACAGCCTGCTTTGAAGGTGTGTGTGGACAGGTGAGAGCCCCTGCTGCTTGCCATGGAGTCAGGTGTGTTGTAGCCATCTGTTTCCCCACCCCCAGCATCGAGTGTGTGCTCCTTTGTGGGTCTCCTTCCGTAGACCCTGGGGCTGGTGCTGTAGGGTGTTGGGTACATATATGGGCACTAGTTCTAGTTCCAGCTGCTCTACTTCTAATCCAGCTCCCTGCTGATACACCTGGAAAAGCAACAAAAGACACCCAAATCCTTGGATCCCTACACCCACATGGGAGACCTGGATGGAGTTCCAGGCTCCTGGCTTTAGCCTGGCCTACCCCAGCTGTTGCAGCCATTTGAAAAGTAAACCAAGAAAGAAGATCTCTCTCTCTCTTTCTCTCTCTCCTCCCCCCCAATGCAGCCTTTCAAACAAATAAATATAAAAGAAAGAGAGTTAGAAAAGAAGGAAGGAAGGAAGGAAGGAAGGAAGGAAGGAAGGAAGGAAGGAAGGAAGGAAGGAAGGAAGGAAAAAGAAAATCAGATCCTGCTCTGCCTGTACTTGCTGGGTCCCACAAGGAGCAGAACCACCCAGCTCCTCTTTCCACTCTGAGCACCTGGCTCAGGGTCTGGCACCTGCCATGAATTGTGTCCCCCAAAATGAGTATGTTGAAGAGCTAGCCCCTAGCACCTCAGGATTGGCCTACATTTGGAGACAGGGTCTTCAGAGAGGAGATTGTGTTAAAATGAGGCCATTAGGACACATGGAGAGACAGCAGGGGTACAAATGCATAAAGAGAAGCCCAGGTGAGGATGGAGCGAGAGGGCAAGCGACTGGGGGCACCCTGACCTGGGAAAATAAAATGCCATCATCTAGGCCACCCCACGCGGCAGCATTTTGTTATAGTAGCCTCAGCAAACAGGGCACCTAAGAAGGGGCAATCAACAGGTGATGGATGGAAGAGGCAGGGAATAGGAAGAGGGAAAGGGGGCTCAGATCCACCTCTTCTGGAGACATCTCAAATCTGTCGGATCCCAGACTGTCTCTCCAGTGGGGCCACAGCAAACCAGAGGTCAGCCCAGAGAGGGCTCCTGGCCCCCAAGCATCCACGCTTTCACAGGGGGTCCCAGCAGTCATCTGCCTCTTTCAAGCCTCTGTGTGGGCCCCTGTGGCCCTGGACCTGCCACCCACTCTGCTGTGGCTTGGGCAAGTTGAAGGCCACTATGGAGAGGAAGCGCTGAGTTGCCCCCTATGTTTCTCCAACACCCACCAGGTAGAGAGGGGCAGCCTGTCCTGCAGAACAGGTAGACAGGTTGGCTCACGAGACCCATCTCTCAGGGCTAATCATAGCACCATCAGACCATTTCAGGAAGAAAGAGGCTAAGGCAGATTCCTGGGGAAGTTTGTTAAAAATACAGGGGCTGGCATTGTGGAATAGCAGGTAAAGCCAATACCTGCAATACCAGCATCCAATATGGTCACCAAATCATGGCCTGGCTGTTCCACTTCTGATCCAGCTCCCTGCCAATGGCCTGGGAAAAACTGCGGAGGATGGCCAAAGTACCTGGGCCCCTGACACCCACATGGGAGACCCAAATGAAGCTCCTGGTTCCTGGCCTCAGCCTGACCCAGCACTGGCCATTGTGGGCACCTGGGGAGTAAACCAGCAGATGGAAGATCTCTCTCTCTCTCTATCTATCTCCCCACCCCCTTTCAAATAAAGAAATAAATCGGGGTTGGGGGGACATACAGGTTCCTTGTCTAGCGGTATAACCACTTTGGAAAACAGTTTGTCAACATCTGGAAAAATCACACCTAGGACCTAGCATTCATACTGGGCATTCTATTGCCCAATAGAAAAGGAAGTGTCTATCCATAGAAAGACTCACGCACAACATACATAGCCGCTGTATCTGGAATAGCAAGAAGCTGCAAACAACCAGCTGTCCAAACACATGAGTAGATGGCCTGCCTGCGGTTCACTCCCTAGATGGCCACAATGGCCAGGGCTGGGCCAGGAACTACATCTGGTCTCCCACGTGGGTGCAGGGGCCCAAGCACTTGGGCCATCTTCCACTGCCTTCCCAGATGTATTACCAGTTAGCTGGATCAGAACTGGAGTCCATATGGGATGTCAGCTTCGCAGGCAGCCGTTTAACCCACTGCACCACAACGCCGGCTCTGTTATGTTATTTTCACATCTGAAGGCTGTTTCCTGTCATCCAGCCTGGAGAAACGCTGGGAAGAGAAGCTCACACAGTCAGGCAGCCGTTTGGTGTCTGTGCTTGGTGCTGTGGCCCGTGAGCTGTCAAGGGGCCGGCCAGCTGACAAAGACGTTAGTCCCTCACAGACGCACGGAGTCTGGCGAGAGGAGCACAGGCCAAGCAAACTCTGGACCCCACTGCACCTAATCCTCCACAAGGACATTCAGGTTAAAAATGTGTCCACCAAAACAGACTAAAACCCAGCCACTTGATCCAAAGGTCTGGCCAAGGAGTCATAAATGTTTCCAAGTCATAAGAACGTGGGACGGACATATGGCTATCCTGGGACTCCAACTGAATGTCTAATAAATCAACGTCAACCTAAACGTGTCTGACACTATTACAGTTATTCTGCATAGCACTGTGGGGGCCTGTCTTCCTCTCTCTCTCCCCCTCTCTCGTGCTTATATGCTCAGACACAAAACAAGGAAAGCAGTGTGCCGAAACACTGTGCTTGTGGTGCAAGTTGGTGGACTTTGTGCCTTATAAAGATTTTCTGTAATCTTGATTCTGTCACGTTTTTATTTGTTAGAAAAACACATCATAAAGGACCAATTTCATTTACCCATATAAATTGGTGCAGAAGTAATGAATTACATAATAACCGTCATGTGTGACTCCTAGGAAGCGCCACAAGCCCTAAGTCATTTGCCGAACAGCCCCGGGTTAGAAATGAAGACCTGGCCCAGGGCCCACCTCGGCCCTAACCAGCTGTGTGCTGTCATCCTCTCTGGGTCTTGGTCTTCTCACATGTGAAGTGAGGACTTCATCATGTGCAAGTGGACTTTGGGAATCATCCCACAACTGCAAAGGCGACTTCAAGAAAAACCAAAACCTGCTTTACAACAGGGCTGAGACACGTTGCTCATGCAATAGAAGCCCAGCGTCTCCCATTCCAGGGTAGGAAACTTGAACCTGGCAAGCAAAGGGGGAAGGATGTGGAGACGGCAGCCAGGTGGGTTCTCGAAACCTCCTGGGGAGCTGGGATGGCTGTGGACAATTGACCCCATCTGCCTCTTCAGCACTGCCCAACAAGATGTCCCCAAAGTCTCGTTCTCTCCTCGCTGACACTGAACTGGGAATGCTCAGAGTGTAAGATGCACTTTTACACATGCCCAGCTCTCCCCTGCCCCAAAGTTGCATTTTTATGGCAGTGCATAATCTCTGAGTGCCTTCCAAAGGCACCCAGCTAATTTCTTGGCATCTCACTGGGGTCATTGACCAGAAAGGGCAGCAGCCAATGCACGGCATGGCATGACTTTAAAATCGCCACAGGAAAAAGGTCTGCCGTGGAGAATGCACACTGGACCTCGGATGCAAAGGTCACCACTTATCACAGGAAACAGGGATCACCACACGCCTCTCCTTCCCTCGCCAAGTCTCCTTTTCAGGGAGTTTCAACAAGTGGAACCTGGAAGAGAGAGGACTGGCTGAAGTGAGAACACCATCAGTGGTTTCACCTGGAGGTCTCGGTGCCCAGCCGGCCCCATGGAAAGCAGCTCAGTGGGGTGGCCCTGATCCTGTCTCTGACATGTCAGGTGCAGATCACTGCTTGGAGAAGAGAAAGGATGCTGTCTCCTCCTCTCAGTCTGCCCTGGAAGCTCAGCAGCAGGCAGGAACCTCCCTCCCCAGGCTGGACACACCTGTGAGGTTAATAATGAGGGCCTGCCACCTACCGAGCCTCACCTATGCCCGGAGCCATGCCCACTCAATCTTCCTCAAGCCCAGAGAGGTAGGAACTGTCAGTAACCTGTCTACAGGAGGGCATACCGAGAGCATTAGGGAGCTAACACGTGGCCAGACCAAAATTCAAGTACCAGTCTGGTGTCTGTGCTTGGCGCCGTGGCCCGTGAGCTGTCAAGGGGCCGGCTAGCTGACAGAGATGTCAGTCCCTCACAGACGCACAGCATCCGGAGAGAGAAGCACAGGCCAAGCAAACTCTGGACCCCACTGCACCTAATCCTCCACAAGGACATTCAGGTTAAAAACGTACCCAGCCACTTGATCCAAAGGTACTGCTTTGCAGTACTGTTCTCTCCAAGAAATTTTAAACTCAAAGGATCTTTGAATTTACACAGCCACTTCTTCCTAGCAATGGGAACCCAAGGCTCCTGGTGGCCTGGAGGCCTCCCCAAGTTCACCCAGAAGGAGCTGGGGTCAAGATTGAAACACTTGGGTGCTGATGTTCTCATAAAGGACCCCAGAGCCCCTCAGCCAAGGGGGTGGGGAAACCAGAAGCTGGAGTGTCACTCGACAGGTGCCTGCCCAGTCTGGAACATGCACAGTAGTGCCGTGATCTGGGGCTGCCAGTGCCTCAGCACCTTGCAGGGGGTGCTGGAGCACTAGAGGCTGGCACACTGCCCCAAACACCCATACCACCGTGGATGGATCATGGATGAATTTATTTAAAATCCTTTCTCAAAAGGTCCTGTATAGTCTGCCTGCTCTCAAGGTCACCATCCCTGATCTTTGCACCCTCCTGTACCAAGGCAGGCAGCTTCACATCCAAGCCCTCTCTGTGCCACCAGTGTCGCCCATGGCCCCTGACGCTCCCAGCACAGGACACATCTCAAAGTCAACTGCTTTGCACTTAGAGCTCAGCTGCCAAGAGCCCCTCTTAGAAACCCATATTCTGTTTGATTATGACTCCAGGGTATCTCCTCTCACCCCAAGACCTCAGAAGGCCAAAGCAGAGGTCAGTGCTGTGGCACAGCAGATTAAACAGCTGCCTGCAGCACCAGCATCCCATATGAGCACTGGTTCGAGTCCTGGCTGCTCCACTTCTGATCCAGCTCCCTGCTTGGAAAGCAGTGGAAGATGGTCCAAGTGCTTGGGACCCTACACTAACATAGGAGACCCAGATGAAGTTATTAGCTCTTGACTTCGGACTGGCTTCCATCCTCTCTTTCTTTCTCTTTCTCCTCTCTCTCTGTACTCTTCCAAATAAATAAATCTTAAAAAAAAAAAAAAAAAAAAAAAAAAAGAGGAGGAGAGGGAAGGGGCTGACATTATGGTACAGCAGGTTAAAGTGCTGGCCTATAATGCCAGCATCCCATATGGGCACCAGTTCAAGTCCTGGCTGCTTCACTTCCCATCCAGCTCACTGCTATGGTGCTATGGCCTGGGAAAGCAGCAGAAGATGGCCCAAGTCCTTGGCCTCTGCACCTGCATGGGAGACCCAGAAGAAACTACTGGCTCCTGGCTTCAGGTCAGCTCAGCTCCAGCCATCGGGGAGTAAGCCAGAGGATGGAAGACCTCTCTCTCTGCCTCTGCCTCTCTGTAACTCTGCCTTTCAAATAAATAAAATAGAAAAAAGGGGGAGGGGCTAGTTTCATCCATATTCTGAGGCATAGGCTATGTACATGGCATGGACAGGGAGAATTATTCTAGGTTCTATTTATTTGTTTATTTAAATATTTATTCATTTGTTTGAAAGGCAGAGTTACAGAGAGGCAGAGGCAGAGAGAGAGAAAGAGAGAGAGAGAGACTGAGGTGGGGGGCGGGGAAGAGGTCTTCCATCCGCTGGTTCACTCACCAAATGGCCACAACAGCTGGAGCTGCACTGACCCGAAGCCAGGAGCCAGGAGTTTCTTCCAGGTCTCCTGTAATGGTGCAGGGACCCAAGGACCTGGGCCATCTTCTACTGCTTTCCTAGGCCATAGCAGAGAGCTGGATCAGAAATGGAGCAGCCAGGACTCAAACCAGCACCCATATGGGAAGCTGGCTCTACAGGTGGCAGCTTTACCTGCTACACCACACCTGCTACCAGCCCCATATTCTAGGTTCTAGACAGGAATCCTAGAAGTATTGAGAAGGACTTCCCAGGCCATCAGACAATGGCTACCGTATCCCAGCCAAGGCACTACCCAGCTTCTGCCCGGCATCCTCTCCTGCCAGGAATCCCTCTCTCCAGCCAGCATAGGCCCCTCTGGAATGGCCAGGCCACCTTGTTACTCCAGGTCTCTCAAGTTGGGGCACAAAGGACACAGCCAGGCCTGATGATCTGAGGCTGTTGGGACATTAAAGTACGCAGTCACCTGATCTGGCCCCACTACAGATCCTGAGGTATCTCAGGCTCAGCTCACTCATCAGGACAAAACCCCTGTGTGCTGGCCCCATGCAGGCCCCACCTAAGCACACTGCAAACACACATCGGCACAGTTCACACTCACAGCACTCTGTGTGCACTGGCTCTCACACACGAGAAGTGCTCTGAGAAGCTGAGAAGCACATCCAAGGCTACCCCGGCGAGAGGAGGAGGCAGGGTGCAAACCCAGGTCTGTCCCATTCAGCACGTGTGCATTTGGCCAGCATGGGTCCCAGCCAATGTAGAAGTTTAGCATGTTCAGAACCACGTATGACGAACAGGGAATGTCTGCCACATTTGGAGGACTGTGCCGGCCCACAGGGATGGGCACCCAGACTTTACTTCCAGGTCAAGGACATGCAACTTGAGACTGTGAAAAGACACAAAACAGGGCCTAGTGCACATGTCATAAAGTCGTTGATTACCAAAATTTTTTATTGAGATTTATTTATTTGAAAGGCAGAGTGAGAGAGAGAGAGAGAGATTCCCATGCAGAGGCAGAGAGAGAGATCTTCCATCCGCTGGTTCATTCCCCAAATGGCCACAAAAGCTGGAAGTGGGCTGATCCAAAGATAGGAGCCAGGAGCTTCTTCCAGGTCTCCCACATGGGTGCAGGGGCCCAAGTACTTCAGCCATCTTCAGCTGCTTTCCCAGGTACATCAGCAGGGAGCTAGATGGGAAGTGGAGCAGCTGGGACTCCAACCGGCCCCCATATGGGATGCCAGCTACGGCACAGTGCTGGCCCCTGATTACCAAATATTAACTCCATTATGTTTATAAAACCCTATGAGGTAGGCAGAGTTTTCCCAAATAAGGAAACACTCCAAGTCACGTTGCAAACACAAATGCTGGCACTCGGAATACACTCCAGGAGCCAGTCCAGAGTCCACACACTGAGCCTGGTTGCTAACCTGCACTCAAACATCTGTTTTTTTGAGCTGGTCAGGCCCAACCTCCCCGTTCGTGGCCGTGGCCGGCCATGGACGCCCGCACACCCCACCCGGCACTGATGGTATGAGTCATTTACGAGCTCTGGACGGCCAAGGTCTTCAGGTTCAAGGAGCTGGTGACTCAGTGCAGTCGCCCTGTCCAGGGCTGCAGATTTCTTTGTCCAGCGTGCAGATCTGTATACGCTAAATGTCTGTTTACTAGAGCCAAACAAAGAAGTCAAGGGAGCAAACAAAATCTGTAGGAAACACATGGTTGCGGCCTGTGGCTGGGAGACAAACAATAGAAGGGGAAAGGCCGGGACAGAACTCCGGGCAGACGCAGCCTTGGAGCGCCAGCGCTCGAGGCCACACCAGTGCCTGCGAGGGTCCAGGGCCCCAAAGGGCACCGCTGAACGTGTGTGACGAAGGCAGGACTTCCGTGGACACCAGCGCTGCAGTACGGGAGCTTAGCAAGGTGCGGGTCAGCTGCGCAAGGCGGGCCCTCTTATTATTAACCAAGATAAGATTAGGACTATTAACAACGCTCCTGGCAGTTGAACACCTTTCATCCTATCGCTTGGGCCTTGCTCTCTGAGGTGGCGGAGTTCAAATTCCACATTTATGCTCCGCCAGAGGCCTGGCTTGTCCATTCACTCCAACACAAATGAAATTTCCAGAGCTTTCTTAAGAATGCAGAGGTTTTTGTTCTTTGAACTGGTGTGCCAAGCACCCAGCAGTCAGAGCTGCTGGAAGGAAACAGCCTATTGTTTTGCCTACAAAAGCCACACTTACCTCTCCACTTCACACTTCTTCAGAGAAGCAGCTGAGACTCTGCTACAGCCTCCCCTCCCCAACCAACTCCAGCATTCACGCAGCATGCGAGAGCCCCTTCCATCAAACAGGCCATGGGCAGTGTGGCCCAGGGCTGGCACCGGTGCAGTCAGGGAGCTGGACAGCATACCAGCAAGGCCCAGGCACAGATTTCAGCAAACACTGGCAAAGAAGGAACTGAATAGGTTCAGTGGTGAAGAATAATGGGGCTTGGGGGCCAGCGCCATGGTGCAGTGGGTTAAAGCCCTGGCCTGAAGCGCCAGCATCCTATATGGGCATCAGTTCTAGTCCCGGTTGCTCCTCCTCCAATCCAGCTCTCTGCTATGGCCTGGGATAGCAGTACAAGATGGCCCAAGTGCTTGGGCCCTGCACCTGCGTGTGAGACCTGGAAGAAGCTCCTGGCTCCTGGCTTCGGATCGGCGCAGCTCCAGCCGTTGTGGCCATCTGGGGAGTGAACCAGCGGGTGGAAGATCCCTCTGTCTCCACCTCTCTCTGTAAGTCTTTCAAATAAATAAAATAAATCTTTAAAAAAAAGAAGAAGAAGAAGAATGAGGCCAGGTGAGAGGGGCAGACGGAGGCCCCCTGAGGAGGGAAGGGCTGTACCAAACCCTGCAGGTTGATGAGGAATGAACTGGATGGAGGGCAGGGCAGAGGGGCGAAAGGGCTGCAGGCAAAGGGGGCAGCACGGGGCAGGCACAGTCAGAGCATCCAAGGGAGCGCAGTGGCAGCGCAGACACAGAGAGGGGCTGGCACAGCGGGCAGGGGCATAGCCAGGAGGACGCCTTCCCTCCAGATGCCCCTGCCCGGGGCTGGCAAACCTCTTCAAGGTGGTTCTCAGGAAGAGACTCGGATTACAAGTCCGGACACTCTTGTCAGTCCCGACCACCTCTACAGGGTTCAAGTGTGCAAAGCTCTGGGAGCAGAGCCTGCCCACAGGACCCCACATAACACAAGCCCCCGGCAGCTCCTGTACCAGGGCTGAACACACAGGTGCCAGCTGCCCCCGGGCACCAGTTACGAGGCCATGAGTGCTCTCAGGAAATCCCATCTGTGGGGAGGGGGCTCCATCACCCACCTGCACCCAGTCTTCCCTCCCTCCTTCCCGCAGGAAGCAGGCCATGGCTATTGTCCATTGTTCCCAGCCAGTCCCCCCGCCCCCAGTTGTCAGAGGTGAGGCCAGTGCTCCCACAAGCAGGGAGACACAGGAGAACTGGGGTCGTCAGACTTCCCAGGAAAGTCCCTCTTTGTTTAGAAAGCACAGAGAACAAACAGAACGCTGCCCGGAAGGGTCTGCAGTGAGTAACAAGGCCCCAGTTCCACCCCAAGGAGGAGGCACACGTGGTCCCCTGGAGGGCGCCCCCTTTGTTACTCACTCCCAAGTCATTCCAGAGTGGAGGCTGCTGGGGCCCAGGCCTTTGCAGAGGATGTGGATGCCCCTTCGGCTCAAGGCCTGGGGACATCTCTCCTGAGTCCTAGCATGACAATGGTGATGATGGAAGACGACCTGGCACCACGCCACTGCTTCCACCAAGGCACACGTTTACCGTGTGTCACAGACCTACAACACGGCTGCGACCTCCGTGTCACAGAGGAAAACAGAGGCTCAGGGAAATTCGGTAAGTTGCCTGAGGTCCCAACTGAGCCCTGGAAGAGTCAGGACCCAGCCCTGGCGGCCCGGCCTCCCAGCCACTAAATCACACCCACGTGTGTGCCACGAGAAGCCAAAGGGGAACCTGCACTCACGGTGTGGACATCCCAACGTCCACTGAAACCAGCACGTGGGGCAGCCCCAAGCTGGAGGAAGTGAAGCCGGGCTCCCCCTAGAGAAGCACTGCACCCAGAGGCCAGAACAGCACCGTGGCAGCTTTGTTCTAAGTAACCGGACGGTGGGTATGGAACACGCAGCCCGTTTCAGAGTTGACTTTGTGCAGCAGTTTTCCCATCTGCCGCTTCCAAAGCAGGTGAGAGAAACAACAAATACAGGGAATCGGCCCATCTGCGAGCACACGCAGGGCGTGGGTGAGGGGCGAGGCGGGTGCCCAGCACGGGGAGTCGGAGCCAGCGGTCTCTACCCTGACCTTTGCCACCTAAGTAGCGCACCCTGTGGGTCCCCAAAGCCCACGGGGCCCTGGTTGGGGCTCAGAGTTCGTGTGGGTACTCTGCCCTCCTCTTCCTCGTCCTGCAGAAATTCAGGCTCACAGGGCCCCGCTTCCTGGACCCAGCTGGGCCGAGGGTTAGTGCTGCAGCAGCCTCGCTGTCCCGTGTCGCGTTTGTGTGGCTGAGCCAGGCGAAGCCCCTGATGAAAACCCAGCCTTGAGCAATTCCTGGGGCTGTCTACTCCAACTCCTCTTCCTGCAGGTTTCTTGGGCCCTGGGGAGAGCAGCAGCCTGACCCATCTGCTGTGGAACCCAGGCCTGGCCCAGCCCAGCTCATCTTTGGCCTGTCCATTTGCCCTACTCCACAGTCCCTCAGTCAGGGCCCCAGCGTGGGCGTCCTCTGCGCAGCCCCCATCAGGAGCCCACAATCCCATGCCCAGCTTCCTGCCAATTTTCACCCCACCCCCAGACTGGGAAATCGGAGGAACAGCCATCTACACCAGTCCCAGATAATCAAACCCCTCTTCCCCACATCTCCCCCAGGCCCTATAACTGGCCAAGTCGACACCTGATGAGAAATGGGCACAAAAGCCCTGTGGTTCCCCAACAGCCAGGCAGGAAGAAGTCGGGACAGGGCAGGAGGGGGAGGTTTGGCGGTGTGTGGTGCAGAGGGTTGAGCTGTTGCCTGCTATGCTGGTATCTCATATGAGCACCAATTCAAGTCCCAGCTGCCCTACTTCCTCTATAGCTCCCTGCTAATGCGTCTGAGAAAGCAGCTGAAGATGGCCTGAATATTTGGGCCCCTGCCACCCAGGTGGGAGACAAAGATAGTGTTCTTGGCTCCTGGCTTCAGCCTGGCCCAGCCCTGACTGTTGCAGCCATTTAGGGAGTAAACCAGTAGATGGAAGATCTCTGTGTCGCCCTCCCTCTCTCTAACTCTGCCTTACAAATAAATAAATAAATCTTTAAAAAGAAGAAGTCATGGCCGGTGCCACGGCTCACTAGGCTAATCCTCCGCCTGCGGCGCCAGTACCCCGGGTTCTAGTCCCGGTTGGGGCGCTGGATCCTGTCCCAGTTGCTCCTCTTCCAGTCCAGCTCTCTGCTATAGCCCGGGAAGGCAGTGGAGGATGGCCCAAGTGCTTGGGCCCTCCACCCGCATGGGAGACCAGGAGGAAGCACCTGGCTCCTGGCTTCGGATCAGCACAGCACGCCAGCAGTGGTGGCCATTTGTGGGGGTGAACCAACGGAAGGAAGACCTTTCTCTCTCTCTCTCTCTCTCTCTCTCTCTCACTGTCTAACTCTGCCTGTCAAAAAAGATAAATAAAAAGAAGTCGTCAGGAAGATGTCTCCATGTCCACAAAGGACCCACCTTCTCCGCCTCCTACCCTGGCTGCAGGATTAGCCATGTGCTGACCCTCTGGCCTTACTACTCAACTTCCTCACCCTTAAAAACATCCAAGTTATGAAAGGGAAGGAAAAGCTCACTGGAGGGTGGCTGAGCGTTTGGGAAGGGCTCTCCTTAGAGAAAACAATCAGCATTGTTTCTAAAAGTAGGTTAAGACGTTTCTCGCTGAACGCCGCCGACATGGTGTTCAGGCACTTCGTGGAGGCTGGCCGAGTGGCCTATATCTCCTTTGGGCCTCATGCCGGGAAGCTGGTCACGATCGTGGATGTCACTGACCAGGGCTTTGGTTGATGGACCCTGCACCCGGGTGAGGAGACAGGCCATGCCTTTCAAGTGCACGCAGCTGACTGACTTCATTCTCAAGTTTCCGCACAGTGCCCGCCAGAATATGTCCGAAAAGCCTGGGAGAAGGCAGACATCAATACAAAATGGGCAGCCACAAGATGGGCCAAGAAAATTGAAGCCAGAGAAAGGAAAGCTAAGATGACAGATTTTGACCATTAGAAAGTCATGAAAACAAAGAAAATGAGCAACAGAATAATCAAGAATGAAGTCAGGGAGCTTCAGAGGCAGCTCTGCTGAAAGCTTCCCCCAAAAAAGCACCTGTTGCTAAGGGTGCTGTAGCTGCCGCTGCTGCCGCCGCTGCCGCCAAGGTTCCAGCGAAGAAGGCGACCACTGCGGGCAGGAAGGCTGCAGCCCAGAAGGCTCTGGCCCAGAAAGCCGTGGGCCAGAAGGCAGCACAGCCTCCTAAAGCTCAGAAGGGCCAGAAGCCTCCAGCCCAGAAGGCACCTGCACCAAAGGCATCTGGCAAGAAAGCATGAGAGGCTGTTAAGAAAGTAATAAAGATTCTTTATGACAAAAAAAAAAAAAAAAAAAAAAGTAAGTTAAGAAACCAGATTCTCAGGCCCGTGCCTTGCAAGGCAAACTTCCATGCACCGATGGGCACAATCGCCCACCTCGGGCCATCCTCCTGGGAGAAGCCAGGATGCCTCAGCCTCCAGGTGGTCCTGGGCTCAGCGGGAGATGACCTCTGAGAACCCCACGGTTGGTAGGGACTAGAGACAGAATCAAAGCCGCCTGCCCTGGGCACCCTCATGCTGAACGCAGCTGGGAGTTCACATGGCCAGTGGTTCTAGCCCCGGTCCTGCAGGGCCCAGTGTCTTCCTGGGGCACCCAGAATGTCTGGAAACATCCATGCCTTCCAGAGGAGGGGCCCCCGCTTCCAGCACAGCAAAACCAGGTACTCTGTGGGCTGAGAACACCAAATGCACTGGTCAGCTTGGGCTGCCCTAACCGAGCACTGTGGCCAGGGCCACTGAGACAGCCTGCTGAGACAGGGATCTGTTGCCCACAGCTCTGGAAGGGGCAGTCCAAGACGAAGGTGCAGGCCAATGCAGTTCCGCAGTGAGGGCTGGCGTCCAGCCTTGCTGTGTCCCCACGTGGTGGAGAGAAAGCCCTGGTCTCCCTTCCTCTTCTATCAGGATACGGATTTATCTCATCCTAGGTCCTCACCGGCATGCCCTCATCTCAGCCTACCTACACTCAGAGGTCCCAGCTCCCACTGGAGACTCAGGCTTTACCCTCTGACTGCAATGGGGGAGGGGCGGCAAGCATTGGGCCCCAACTCCAACTCCAGGCCCAAGTCCTGGCACCGCCACTCACTTGCTGGGAGACGGCAAAGCTCTTGTTACAGTGAGCCAGGGTCTCCTCACCTACAAGGCTGGCAGCACCTGGCTCCCAGAAGAGCAACAAGAGGGAGGAAACGAAGGAACAGAAAGCAGAGAGCACAGGAGGTGGCACATGAGCTGGGCCCCGAAGACGGTGGGCTGCAAGGGAACACACTGAGCCCAGAAACCCGGGCGTGGTCCCCAGCTGCTGTCTCTGAGGAGGCTTCCAGGAGTCTCCTCGACCAGGCAGGGGGGAGGCACGTGAGGATGGAGGGCATCTCTGAGCTGGCCTTCCCCACCGGACCCTGAGCTCCCGGGGACAGGCCTGTGCCTTCTGGACCCGACTACCCTGAACGAATTATTCTTTCACAGACAACGGCAGACACATTGCACCCGGGCTACTCAAGGGAGCCCTGGCCAAGAGGGAAAAGGAGAGGCCCCCGTGGCAGGGGCCTGTCGTTTTACCCCACCCAGGGCTGCCATCTCCACTAAGGACTGCCCTGCCCCCACTTGCTGTGCTGGATGCCAACCAGCACCCTGCCCCCACCTAGGACTCAGGCCGGACAAACTGAGAATGCCCACCCCTGTCCACAGCCCACAAAACCCCAGCAAGGCGGAGCTGGTCAGGGAGAGGTCTTCCTTTTAGGGACGGGCAACCTCAAGCACACAGCAGGTGACCATCTTTCCTGTGGTGGGGAACAGTGAGCAGTGGCAGCCACCACTCCGAGATAAGCAGCACCAGAGCTGTGGGAAGAGGGAGGCAAGACTCAAAGAGGGACAACTTCAGGCAAAGCACACGAGCCCCACCCGGACTGAACCTCCCAGACCTGTGGGCCCACCAGTTCCTGGGAGGTGTTAGTTTTGCTGAAGCTACTTGGAGTTGCACTTCTGCGACTTGTAATAGAAAGAGATAGGCCTAATCACAGCCGTCTGGCTGAAACTCAGCAGAACCAGGGCTGAAAAAGGAAAATGAGGCAAGTTGCAGACACCAGAGGGGAGCACGCTGTGAGCCACTCATTCTGGGGGACACACGCGAGCCTCCCCAGTGAGGCTCCCGCCTGGGGGCGTTCCTTCTCTCAGGACGTGTGCTATGGAAAAGGAAGCAAACCCTGGGTAACCTGCTGGGCCTTGGTGCTGCGGTGGGAGAAGAGAGGGAAAACAAGAGAGAGCACAGCTGGAAAGGGAGCTAGCTTCCTCCCTGGCCAAGGATACTCAGACTTATAAGGTAAAAAAGGTGAACATCACTGATCCCCGTTTCCCAAACTATTCCAGCAGTGCCAAGAGATTTCTGCAAAGGAAAAAAAAAAAGTGGGATTGGGATTCAGTGCTCAAAGAACTTGGGGAAACCTGATTAATGCTGCAAAATAGACATTTTAAAAATTCCTCTGCAAGACTTATCAGAGCCTTTGATACCAGAATGTATCTGATGATTATCCAAGGAGATACAGGCAGAAATATTCCCCAGCACATTTGACCACAGAACCCTTTGACCACCTCCTGCACCAGTGTTCCGTGGAACATTTGTTAAATGTAGATCCAAGCAAAGCTGCACACCCACAGAGGAAGACAGCTGCGCTCAGAGAAGTGCGGCTACTTGCTAAAGATCACAAAGCAAGCACGTCCACAGCTCTAGAGCAGAAAACCCCGGCTCCTCGGCTCCCCGTCCACTGCTCCTCAAGGCCCCAGCCCATCACATCGACCCTCAGTGTCAGTTTAATCACTCCAGTCTTGGTTGTTTCCTAAAGCCAAGGCTAACTCGCATTTTTTTTTTTTTTTAAGACATTCATATGTCATCTTCAGGCTGCACAGAACCTAATTTGGATCTGACTTCAGGATCTCACACAGGGACACCACTGTGCTTCTAAATTCCAAGACACGACCTCAGCCATACTTCCTGGCGGGCCCGACCGGCTGCCAAGTGTCTGCGTGCATGGTGGGAAAAATCAGCAACTCGCACTCCTCCGTTTGACAACACAAAGTATGGTACACAGGACAGAACAAAAGTGAGTTCTGAGAATGGAAATGTAAATGTGTCAAAGGAACTTGATAAAAAGTATCGTGGCATCATCTCACTGGATCAATTTTAACTTCACAGCCTAAGATCCAATTTTTAAAATAGATAGTAAAAAAGTTTAAAAATCCAAGTGTTCATTGGCTTTTTAAAAATTATCTCAAGAGAAAGTTACATCACAATGTTAGCATAACACTGTACACTGGATAGAAGAGGCTGAAATCCCTCCTGAGCCTGTGTTCAGAACTCTGCTGAATACTGCAGTGGCCACTAACCATGTGTAGCTACACGCATTTAGACTTTCATTCATTAAAACTGAACTGCAGGGGCTAGCACTGTGACATAGTAGAGACAGCCTCCATCTGCAGTGCCAGCATCCCGTATGGGCGCCGGTTTGAGTCCCGGCTGCTCCACTTCCCATCCAGCTCTCTGCTATGGCCTGGGAAAGCAGTGGAGGATGGCCCAGATCCTTGGGCCCCTGCACCTGCGTGGGAGACCTGGAGGAAGCTCCTGGCTCCTGGCTTCAGATCAGATCAGCTGTGGCCATTGCAGCCATTTGGGGAGTGAACCAGTAGATGGAGGATCTCTCTCATTCTCCGCCTCTGCCTCTCTGCAAGTCTGCCTTTCAAATAAATAAATAAAAATCTTTAAAAACACTGAACTGCATTGAAGACTCAGGGGCAGGTGTCGGCACAACAGATGAGACCCTGTGTCCAAGTTGGAGTACCTGGGTTGGAGTCCCAGCTCTGACTCCCAGTCCCAGCTTCCTGCTAATGCAGACCCTGGGAGGCAGTGGTGATGGCTTATGATTGGCTTCCTGTCACCGAGTGGGAGACCCAGGCTACCAGCATCGGCCTGGCCTAGCCCAGGGCACTGTGGGCCTTTAGAGGAATGAACCAGAGGATAGCAGATTTCTCTGTGTCTCTCTTAAATCATGAATTAAAAAACAATTTCAAATTCCATTCCTTGGTAGCACCAGCCACCCTTCAAGCACAGCCTCACATGACTGCCATCACGGACATGACAGATACAGAACAGGCCATCCTCACAGAAGGTTCTAGCATTGCTCTCCACTCTCTGACCCACTCTGTAGCCATGGCTGACTGGCCTAGGGCAGGCCACAGAAGGGCAGTTGACGGAAGGCTGGGGTATCTGGACGATGACCCAAGTTGAAGACCCCATCCAGCAGAAAATCTGTGTCTACCTCACCCACCAAGTGCAACTCTTTTGGGGGAGTCTGAAGCCGACAGGCAGTCAGCTGGCAGAGGGAACACAAGAAGAGACAGGCAGTCAGCAGGAACGGTGGGACAGGGAAGGAAACCGCCACGCCGAAAGAAGGTGCAGGGGCTCAGCAGGAAGTAACCGCCTAGTTCTGCCTCACCTTGGCCAGCTTCCAAACACCCTCCTGTGACTCTGGCTGCCAGCGCCAGCTCTCCCTGCAACGGAGCAGGCTGGCAGCGCAAGGAAAGACTGAGAGCTGGCAGCAGCCCTCCCTTAAGGACGAGTGGGAGATGGGGTTTGGACACCCCCGTCCCCAGCCCCACAGGTGCAGGAGGACCCAGGGTGAGTGTTGCACTTAGCCCTCAATGGGACGGAGGACCACTGCCCAGAGGGTACCTCACTGACCACACACCCTTTGCTAACACGCTTCCTTTTCCTCTCGCTTCTCCACTCCCCTCTTGATGTTTCCAGGGACCCACAAAGGCTATTTACACTCAAATCACTGCCTCAGAGTCCACTTCCAGGGAACGCAAACCAGAACAGGAGAAGTAGGCTGCGTGAGGCTTTGTTCCTTGCAACTAAAGAGCCAGGCACCTTGGCTCTGATCGGTTTGAGAGATGGGGATGTAAAGAAAGAAACAAATGCTCACACATCACCGGTGGGAATGCAAAATGAGAAAGCGCTTTGGAAAACAGCTTGGAAGTTTCTGGTAAAGTTAAACATACACCTACCATATGACCCAGCAATCCCACTGCTAGTTATTTACCCAAGCGAAATGAAAACGTATGTTCACACAAAAAGCTGTGCGTGAGTGTTTATAGTGGCTTTATTCATAATCACCCAGAACTGGAAGCCACCCAAATGTCTTTCAACGGGGGAACAGATAAACAAAGCATGGGCTCCTACTCAGAAATCCAAAGGAACTGATACAGAGAGACATGAACAAATCTCAAATGCCTCACGCTAAGTGAAACACTCGAAAGGCCACATTCTGTCGGATTCCATTTGTGCAACATTCTTGTCAAGACAAACACAGAGATGGGAAACAGATCAGTGGGTGCCCAAGACTGGGGGCTCCAGGGCGGTGAAAGCGCTCTTAATGGTGTTAAGGACAAGAGTGCATGTTTGTTAAAATACTCACAACTGTGCACGTTAGGAAGGTAAATGTTGGGGCCAGCATGTGGCACAGTGGATTAAGCTGCCACCTATGATGCCAGCATCCCATAAGAGTGCTGGTTCAAGTCCCCACTGCTCCACTTCTGATGCAGCTCCCTGATAATGTGCCTAGGAAGGCAGCAGAAAATGGCTCAAGTCCTTGGGCCCCTGCCGTCCACATGGGAGATCCGGATGGAGTTCCAGGCTCCTGGCTTCAGCCTGGCCCAGCCCTGACTATTGCAGACATTTGGGGAGTGAACAAGGGGATGGAAGATCTCTTCTCTGTGTAACTCTGCCTTTCAAATAAATAAATTTCAAAAGAGGGCGGGAAGGAAGAAGGAAGAAGGAAGAAGGAAGAAGGAAGAAGGAAGAAGGAAGGAAGGAAGGAAGGAAGGAAGGAAGGAAGGAAGGAAGGAAGGAAGGAAGCTGTTACTGTATACAGCTTACATCTTAATTGAAAAAATGGGAGGAAATGGAAGACAATGAAGGCCGTACTCTAAGCAAGGTTCCACAGCATGCTCCTGGATGAGCTGGGGCCAGCTCCTCAGCCACGGCTGGAGCGTGGCTCTAAAGAAAGACACTAAGTCGCAGTCGCCCATGCACAGCACCCCGTACTGAGGCCGGGATATCCCACCTGTGACAGCGGGGCATGGGGAGAGGATGTGGGCACTTTGCCGTCTGAAGTCACAACTGCAGAGGCTCCTAAAGCCACCAGGCAAATGAGTAAGACACAGCCAGCCTACCATGTGTGAGGAGGTTTCTATTGGAGGTGTTAGACACCTCAAGGAGACGTCAGGGGCTGTGGCCAGAGTTTAAATGAACAGGGCACCCAGAGATGAAGGGATAAACAAATGTGGGTCTGAACCAAAGCCCACCAGGAAGAAGGCACTGCTGACACCTGCCACTGGGTGGATGAACTGTGGAAACAGCATGCTAAGTGACAGACACCAGACACAAAAGGCCACATTTTGTATGACTGCATTTATGTGAAATGTTCAGAACAGGTCACTCCATGAAGACAGGACACGGGCAGTCACCAGCAGGTGCAGTGGGGCAGAGCAGAGTGACCGCCTCGAGGGTTCTCTCTGGGGTGGTGAAAGCGTTTCGGACCTTGACGGTGGGGATGAGCTCTTACAGCCACACCCGTGTGAGGGACTGATCCTGCTGCCTGTGCAGAGACACTCAGAAGCTCCTCCCCTCACAAGGTGCCACTGGCTCTTGTCCTGCTGGCCACAAAGGCTTCCTGCTCCTTGTGTCTTGAGCAGAAAGAACCTGGGTCCCTCTGTCCCTGAGAAAAAGAGCTCACCTCTGACCAGGTCCACTATTATTCCAGAAACCTGTACCGCAACCTCTCCTAGGTCCTCTTGGCTCCAAGCAGCTCCCTCTCCTCTGCCAGGGGAGCCAGAACAGCCCCCAGCCTTCTAGTCGATCCTCTTCCCAGTCTCCTCCCAGCTGCTGGCCTTGCCTGCACATACGTACACACCTGCCCATCCACTCTACTATTCATTTTTTTTAAGTCAAACATCACACATCCTGATGTCCCTGCGTTCTCCATTTCTCTTTACCTTTGAAGCCCACCTCCTCCTGGAGGAGGAATGATCCAGAGTCACTCACACTCGATTGGCTTGCACCAGCCCCAGGTCCCCAAGCTGGAAGCCCTCCTCCATCTCCCACACCAACTCCTTCTCCTGCCTCCCTGGCCTGGCCTCCAGGTAGCCCACCAGGTGAGCACCCATCTGCCACTGCAACAGCTGCTCTCCCTGTGAACTCCCTGAGCACAGGCTGCCTGCTTACCACTCTGTATCTCCAGCCCTGGGAACAGGATGTGACTCTCAGAATTGCTGAATGAACAAATGAATAAATCAGAATGCCAAAAAAAATAAATTCTTTCCTGTCTAAACACCATCCCAATACACGGAAATGTGAAGTGAGGCAGAGGAGGCAGAACCCTCTTCTGGGCATCAAGAGGCAGGAACTGAGTTCCAGCGGCATGACTTCAAGGGGATCATGGTCCTCTCTGACCCTGTTTGTTTCTTTAAAATTGGTTGCTTGGCTGCAATCCTCTTTAAAGTTCTCCTCAACACAAGTGCTGCATGATTCTGACAGCATTCTTCAAAGGTGCATAGCATTAAGGGGTCAGTGCTGTGGCACAGTGGGGTAAGCTGCTGCCTGCAGCTCCAGCATCCCATATGGGCACTGGTTTGAGTTCCAGCTGCTCTACTTCTGATCCAGCTCCCTGCTAATGAGCCTGGGAAAGCAGTAGAAGATGGCCCAAGTGCTCAGGGCCCTGCACTCACAGAGGAGATCTGGAAGAAGCTCCTGGCTCCTGGCTTTGGCCTGGCCCAGCCCCAGCCATTGAGGCCATTTGGGGAGTAAAATCAGCAAATGGTAGCTCTCTCTCCCTCTCTCCTCCCCTCCCTCCCTCCCCTCTTCCTCACTCCCTCCCTCCTTCTCTCTCTCTCTCTCTAATTCTGACTTCCAAATAAGTAAATAAATAAATCTAAAAAAAAAAAGAAGAAGAAATTAAAGGTGTGTCGCCAGCCCAGCAGGTAGCTCAGCCTCTTCCACTGTGGTTGGTTTGGTTTAAAGGGCAGGAATCAGAGGATGCACACTGGCCCCTAACTAAGGCCTAACATTTTCAGCAGGTGTCACAGCATTCTGGACTTCATCCTCTTCCCAGGGGTCGCTGAGAACGTAAGAGTATCTGAAAACAAGAGTGCCCGTGAAAAAGTGGACACACATGCACATGCACGCACACACAACCCTGGGGAACAGAACCCACACACTCCCCCAGTCAGAGCTCCAGAAACTGTGTCTGGGAGATGCTGCATTTTTCCAGAATTGTGTCATCCTTCCCAACAAAGGTCACGCTCGGGGCTCACAGACCTCCGAGAGCTGGGTGGGGCTGTCCGGGCCACAGTGGAGACAGCTGGCCACTCACATCACTCTTACGGTAGCTAAGACCTCCAGATGAGCTGGGTGCATACAGGCTGGAGTGGGCTGCTGGTCCCACCGTGACTAGGCAGTGCCCTGTGAGCACTGCAGGAACAGGCCCAGGCAGGCTTGGCCTCGGCCTGCTGGGCAGAAAAACAGAGCAGCTGTGTGGAGGCGTCCCAGCTTCTGGTGTAAAAATAAAGGAAGTGGGGGTAGAGAACAAGCTTGCCCTGGGCAGGGTCCGGGGGCTGCTGAAGCCACCAAGGTGGGAGAAGAGGCATCAGTGACCCGAGGTGACTCCTCTTCTGATGCAACACTGAACTTGAGGTAGTTAGGGGGCACTCCAATTCTAATGCTTTTCCTCGGAATTGTGGGACTTCACTGAAGGCCACCGCAAAGTCAGGAGTCCGCCAGGCCTGGGCTCGGGTCACACTGGGTGGCTGGGAGGCTGAGGCTGTGTCCCCTACACCAGTGGTTATCACATCAGGGCAGCAATGAGCCTCAAGAGCCAGCAAACCAGGCCGACCTCCCCTACCTGGCACGGGGACAGGGCCCAGGCGTTCTATCTGGCCTCGACCCTCAATTCCGAGTGTCCTTCATCTTCCCTGAGAACTCCTGGCCTCTGGACATTTGGTTTACTGGCCCCAGGGGAGGAAGACGACGTTGATGATGATCTGGGGAAGCTCAAGTTCAAACCTTGCCCCATGGCTGCACTGCTCAGTTTGTTTGGGGCAGAAGGGTGCTATTTGTCAAGGTCTCCCCTTAGAGCCCATAGACAGGAGGTAAAAGCCATTGAATGACCCCAGCCCCTCACAAACACCCCCACCAGCAACTCAGGACTAAGGCACACCCATTTCCTGGGAAAGGGCTGCACTCCGGACACTGGATGCTGCCAGGAGCCTTTCCCAGGAAGGCACGTTTGGCCTAGAGGTCAGATTGCTCTCGGGAAGCCCACATCCCACACCAGAGTACCTAGGTTCAGGTCCTGACTCTACTCTCACTCCAGCTTCCTGCTCATGCAGACCCTAGGAAGCAGTAGGTGATGGCTTGAGTACTTGGGCCCCTGCCATCCATCTGGGAGGCCTGGACTGAGTGCCTGGCTCCCAGCTTCTGCCTAGCCCAGCCCAAGCTGCTGCAAGCACTTGGGGAGAGAACCAGCAGAGGGGAGATCGCTCTCTCTGTGTGTCTATTTGTCTCTCTTCCTGTCTCTCACCCTCTCAAATAAAATAATAAATAATTTTTTAAGTGTCATGGTTGACAAGGCCTGCTTTGGGCATGTATCTCTGAAAGGCTCTCTTTTATGTTTGTTCCCCTGACACCTTTCATCATTGCTCCGTGAGACAGCAAGAAAACAACACCGTGGGAGTATGACAATGACAGCTCCGGATAAACATGTGCCGCCTGTCAGATGGAAGCTTGGTTTGTCCTCTGTCGCAGTCACTCTTGGCAACGGCGCTGCAGAAAGGGAGGCCGAGCCTTCTGGAAGGTCTGAGTGTGTTCTTGAAAAGCGTGAGCACCGCACGCGGCCCTGGTGATGCCATGAACATCCCACTTGCGCTGATCTGAAATCTGGTTAAATGAGAAACGCTCTTGCTGGGTGTCCTGGAGACTGCCTGCTTTTTGTTTTAATGTGGTTTTAATCAAGGAATCGTGGCTCTCTGTTCCTTCAGGAAATTCTGTTAAATGTTTCACATTCCTCACAGAGAACTACTGTCTATGCAGATTACGATTCCAAGTCTTGAGTCCAGACAGTTTGGGGGATAAGCAGTGTTTCTGTTTTCCTTGATGTCGGCGTGCGAAGCGGGAAAAGGGGAGGGGAGGAAAGGACGCGAGTGCTCCTCCGACCCTGACACGTCGGCCCCGGACAAGACCAGGAACTTCCGGGGACTCCGGACATGTGGGTCACATGTGCAACACTGATGGGAGAGCAGCGGAGCGCCTAAAAATAGACATTTCACCCAAAGAAGTTTTATCCATGACACCGCATCACTCTCAGCGTGGCGGAGCAGTGCAGACTATGACATGGCACGTGAGGAATACAAGAGCGGACGCTGTTCCAAAGGCGACACGGAATGAGACGATAAACCCGGCCGTGACGGAGCCACTCCCTCCTCCCTCCCAGGGCCACTTCCAATTTTTCCTGCAGCTCTGACTCAGTGCTGAAGACGCTGGCTTTGAAATGTGCACGTAGGGAGCAAAGCCTGTCTGACCTCTCCTTACCCCAGCCTGGGCCTGGAGGGACAGCAGGGCAGGAAGCTTTCGCAAGGCCCCCACGACAGGGCTCCAACCAACATCTGCATTTGGCTTCTGCATCTTGAGCCGACCGACCGAGACCCTGAGCCCTTCGGTGTAGCACAGAAGGGGGTCTCGCTCCACAAGCCTGCAGCGTGGTCTGATTGCAGACAGATTCCCAGTAGACCCACTCCAGAGGGCTGGGCGCTGCACTTCTATGGATGGCAGGGAGTTGTCTAAGCCCCGAGCCCTCAACTAGACTCGTGGAGAAGGTGGGAAAGCAGAGACTGCGTGACTGTGAGGCGGTCAGGGGCCGGCACCCACACACCTGCCCCCACTGGGCCCACTTCCAGCATCTGTGATACCCTCCCAGTGGACACAGAGTTGGGACAGTGATCACAATGACACCGCAATAACAGCTCAACTTTACTGAGCGCTGACAAAGTTCAAAACGCTTTCTTTATGTGTGATCTAAATCTGTACATTTGATAAATGATACATCTGGTATGTTCTACTTAGGATATTTATTATTTAGGAAGTAACCTAAATAATCCCCACAAGTAGATATACTATGTGCGTTCTTTAGTTGAGGGAAGTATGAAGTCACAGAACCCGTCCTACAAAGCAGGTGTTATCTCCATTTCACAGACAAGAAAGTTGAGACAGGGAGAGGCTCGTAATTTGCCCTACGTCAAGGGTCAGCAAATGTTTTCCGTGATAGGCCAGATGGTAAGTATTTCGGTGGGCCTTATGGTCCCTGTCACACTACCCAACTCGGCTGTCGGAGGGGGAACCTGGCCCTAGACAAGAGGTCAACAAAAGTGTGGCTGGCTGTGCTGTAACAGAACTTTTCCTGTGGACATGGAATTTTTAATTTTGTGTGATTTTTTATATATAAGGAATTAATTATCTTCTGATTTTTTTCATCATGTAAAAATGAAACCTCATTCTTGGCTCTTGGGCCATATAAAAACACAAGCAAAGGTGGATCTGGCCCGGGGCTGTGGCTTACCAACTCATTCATTTAGTCCAAAGTCAATGCCAGGCAGTTCAGGCTCCACAAGGCACAGCCACAATCTCATTAGGGGGAAAAAAAAAGTCGGAAACAGTCCAATAAATCATGAGCGGAATCCACATCATGAGATGCTCTGCACCGTTAAAAAAGTCAAACACACACGGCTGACACGAAGGAGCCCGTCAGGCAGGTGGAAGAAGCCAGCTGTGCATCAGCACACGTCACGATTATTTACGTATTAAGAACAAAGCTGATCATGTGCACGCATAGACGCACACGTTCACACACAGAGTCAACACTGACAAAGAGGCTTGGAAACACCCAACGGCAGTGGCCAGGCACGGCCAAGGGGACTCAGGCCTTGCCTGTGTGTGGAGGCGGCTCTGTGCTTTGAACCTTTTACATGCCAAAGGCACCCTTGTCACATGTGCATAATAAAAGAAAAAAAAGAAGAAGAGGAGGGCCTGGTTACAAGCCACTACTTGCCAACAGACTGAGCAGTAGAAGAAGTTTCCATGAGCCCCAATTTAAACAAAAGCTGGTTACAATTAATTACAGGACAAAGACATTCTTTCCAGAGAGACACACAAACATATAAACAAACAAACAAAGGTGGCATAAACTAAAGCAAATAAACACAGCCACGTCTGATTTTAAACCTTGCTTCCCCACCTCACCTCTGCAGGCACCATTAGCCTTCAAAACGGATGTCAGTTGTAAACAAAGCCTTCAAGGTTTTTGTCTGGTGTGTGATAGCCAGGCATAGCTTTCTTGACTGCATAAACTTGCATTTATGAAGTTATTTTGGTTTGCTTCACTGGCATGAACGTAGCTGGAGGGGGAGTCATCGGCTGTGGAAATGAGATTTCTCTCCGTGCCAATTTTTAAATCCAGCCTCCAGGTCATCTTATTTTGTTGGACGCTTCTTGCAGTCACATTTTTTGTTTGTTTGTTTTACATGAAAGAGCACATTCCCTTACCCCAAGCCAGGTTTGCCATTTTCCATTGCTCTGATTAAATGAATCTTATTCAAATGGAATGTTCTCAGAGTTTCCGCCCTTCACTGGCCTAGAGTTGGATGGCCGAGCCTCTGGTCACACAGACCCCGAGCCCCAGGCCATCTCCACATAGACAAGAGGAAGGTCCAGAACCCCGCCTCCCCCCGCCAAGCCCAGTACCCGGTTCTGACCCCAGGAACCTAGAGCTGCTCTCAGAGCTGGGCTGGCTCCCAGGCGCTCTCTGCCAGTCCCCTCTGTGGCAATTAAAACGGTGCTGCCCGAAGCAGGGTCCAAAGGTGCTGAAAGGCAAATCTCCGAGTGACATCCCCATCAGAGCCGTGGGGGCCTTCTGTTGACCAAACCATGGACCCTTGCAATCACAAACAACACCTGGCAGGGAGGGTGCAGGAGGGAGCTTGGAACCGCACCCGAGCACGCTGCACTAATCCCAAATGTATGCTGTGACTGCACATGCTGCCCAAACTGGCAAGACAAAACTCTCCCATGGGGCCATGACCCCAGGTGCCACTGTTTGGACTTAGCAAATTTGGGGTGAGACATCACTTACTCCCTTGGACAAGGCAATCCTAATCCCTTGCTTTTGTGATAGGGTCAGTTTTATGCTCTCCCCCACCACATTAGGAACAAAGATAAACTGTTATAAAAATGCATTTTATAGGGGCCGGTGCTTGGCATAGTAGGTTAAGCATCACCTGCTGAGCCAGTATCCCATATGGGCACTGGTTCAAGTCCCAGATGCTCCACTTCCAATCCAGCTCTCTGCTATGGCCTGGGAAAGCAGTAGAAGATGGCCCAGGTCCTTGGGCTCCTGCACCTGTGTGGGAAGAAGCTCCTGGCTCCTGGCATTGGCCTGGCCCAGCTCTGGTGGTTTCTGCCATTTGGGGAATGAACTGGTGGATGGAAGACCTCTCTCTCTGTCTCTCCCTCTCTCTGTAACTCTGCCTCTCAAGTAAATAAATAAATCTTTTAAAAATGTATTTTATGTATATTTGCTGTGATCAAAAAGGATGAGATCTACCGTCCTAGCAGATTTCAAGTGTTTGAGTGCAGTGTTATTGTAGCTGTAAACACCACGCTGTACCGAAGACCTCTCGAGCTTTTTCACTTTAAGAACTGAAACTTTACACCACTGAACAGCGACTCATCTGGGCCTCCTCCAACCCCTGGCCAAAACCACCCTCCTCCCTGGGAGATCCTCACAGGAACGGAATCAGGCAGAATCTGTCTATCTGTGACCAGCCTATTTCACTTGGAAGAATGTCCTCAATGCTCCTCTATGTGTGGCTGTGATAGGATCTTCTCCTTTATAAGGCTGAGTAATACTCCCTTCTCTGTACGTACCACATTTTATTTATCCATTCACTTTAGACTATTGATTCCACTTTTTGGTTACTGTGAATAATGCTCCAATGAACACAAGAATGCAAATGTCTCTTTGAGATCGTGATTTCCTAATATTTTGTATAAATGTGCAGTAGTAGGATTGCTGAACCATGTGGTCATTCCGTTAGAATTTTTTGAGAAATCAGCAAGTGTTGGTTTCCACAACAGCTGCACCCTCTACATTCCCACCGACAGTGCACAAGGACTCCGATTTCTCCACATCTTGGCCAACACTTAGTTTTCACTTTTTTGAATAACAGCCACCCTACAGGTATAAAGTGCTGTCACACTGTGGTTTGAATTTGCATTTTCCTCATGGTGATACGGAGCCATTGGCCGTCTGTGTGTCTTCTTTGGAGAAATGTCTGTTCAAGCCCTTTGCCCATTTTCTTTCAAGAGGCAGAGAGAAAGACAGAAAGACAGAGCAACTATCTGCTAGTTTACTTCTCAAATGACCAAAAAGGCCAAGGCTAGGCTGGGCCGAAGCCAGGGGCTAGGAACTCAGTCCAGGTCTCCCAATAGGTGGCAGGAACCCAATTGCTGAAGCCATCGCTGCTGCCTCCCAGGGTGTACATTCGCGGGAAGCTGGAGTCAGGATCCAGAGCCAGGAACCAAACCAAGGCACTTAAATGTGGGGTGTGAGTGTCTAAAATGGCAACTTAACCATTAGGCTAAATGCCTACCCTCTTTGTCTATTTTTAACCAGGTGATTTGATTTTTGTTATTGAGTTGTGTGAGTTCCTTATATATTTTGGATATTAACTCATTAGACATGATTTGCAAATATACAATTTATTTTAGTGCAGTGTCTTATAGCCTATTGCAGTATAAAATTTTCAGTCATGTCTATAGCTAGGGATCAGCAATATAAGGTCTGTAGACCTTAAAATTTTTGTGAATAAAGTTTTATTGGCACACAGTTATGCCTTTTATTCAGGTATAGCCCACTACTGCGGCAGACTACAACAGCAGGGCTGAGAGCTGTGGCAGAGACCATATGGCCCACAAGCCTGAAGCATTGATTTTGTGCCCTTTACAGAGGAAGTGTGCAAACCCTGCAGTACATGATCAAGGCTTAAAAGCATATGTCTACTTTGGCCCTCATTATAATGTGACAGGAAGGGCACTTCTGGGTCAGATCATTCTCTTTTCAACACTGTGATTTTTATTGCTGGAAACAACCCTAAAATCCAAGCTCCTACCACCCAAGCAGATAAGCTACTGATGGGTCTCTGAGTCCCAACAGGTGGCACCTCGTCCTTGCATGGCTGGGGGGACAGTGGTGGTTTCTACCGTGTGGCATTTCTTCCTCCCCTGCTCCAACATCAGCCACTGCAAGTGACCCCCGCCTCCTCCCACTCCCCCCACTGCAGCCACCGTGCAGAGCTGCAACAGGGAGACACAGGGTCCTTTCCAGGACCTTCCTGCAGGTTTTCAGAAAAGATACTCGATTTGCTGTGGACTTATTTGACCCCCTGACCCAGCCAAGAACTAAACAGGGGAGAGACGGAGAGACAAACAGAGCTGAGAGCTGGGGACAGAAGGAACCCCAGGGACACTGTTTGAATCCCCAGATCCAGAAATCCAGGAATACATCAGATTCCCAGACATATGAGTCCATAAACTCTCATTTGGTTAAACTAATTAGGCTGGAGCTTCTGTCACTTGCTGCCAGAGCAATTCTGAGCACACGGCTTGGAGTCTTCCATGCTCTACTCTGTATTTAAGAGTTCCTACATTATTTTTCATGATTCTATGTTGCTTTAATAACCTCCATTTTTAGTGGGTCTGTAACCCATCAGATGGGACCAAGCCGGCCTGCCCCCTAGCCAGCTGACCCCAGGGAAGCCTTACCCGGCACCACACTCCTGATCTAGCTGGACCTCAAAGGCAGCAGACACAGCAGGGCACCATGAAGCCAGGGCAGCACTGGTATGCGGGAGCCCACCTGCAGCCAGCCAGGCACCCAAGGTAGCGCCAGCTAAGCACCAACACTCAGCAACCCACCTTCCCTGCTTGAGTAAGACACAGCTTGGGGGCCTTCAGCTGTGAAATTCCAATGCCACCTCCCCCTGCCCAGACATCACTCTGTGAGCTGAGATTCTGGGCTAGACTGGGCCCCCGCTTGGCAGTAAAAACCTTTCCACTCCATGCCCAATCTTGGCCCCCTTAGCCTTTACTGTTCTATAAAAAAGTGGAAGTTACTAAGGAAGGGCACAGGGATATGTCACTCCACTCTGGTCCAGGACTGTTCTGTGCTAGGGGCAATGAGGCTTGCCCTCTTCCTTTCTGTCTTAAAGCAGGACACAATGTCCCTCTGTAGAAATGTCATAGGAAAGGCCGGCGCCGCAGCTCACTAGGCTAATCCTCCGCCTTGCGGCGCCGGCACACCAGGTTCTAGTCCCGGTTGGGGCGCCGGATTCTGTCCCGGTTGCCCCTCTTCCAGGCCAGCTCTCTGCTGTGGCCAGGGAGTGCAGTGGAGGATGGCCCAAGTGCTTGGGCCCTGCACCCCATGGGAGACCAGGATAAGTACCTGGCTCCTGCCATCGGATCAGCGTGGTGCACCGGCCGCAGCGGCCATTGGAGGGTGAACCAATGGCAAAGGAAGACCTTTCTCTCTGTCTCTCTCTCTCTCTCACTGTCCACTCTGCCTGTCAAAAAAATAAATAAATAAAAATTAAAAAAAAAAAGAAATGTCATAGGAAGACAGCTACCCACCCTTACTTACCTCCCATTTCCCATAACTCACCTGTTCCCCAGGTCCAAAACCCCATTTTCCCTTTTTTAGCCTAAGATGGTATATAAGCCCCAAATTCTAAACGGCTCCCTGAGCCACATTTCTTCGTGAGCTCCCACACCAAAGCAAGTTATGAAATCTGTTTTTTTCCCCCTCTTGTTAATCTTGCTTTTGTCAATTTAATTTGTAGCCCCCGGCCACAGGATCTAAGGGGTAGAGGAAAGTTTCTTCCTCCCCTACACTTGTGTACTTACAGGCTAGGCCTTGGAGGAGCAAGACAGACACCATGTCTGCCTGGCCACCCCCACCGTCCCAACGCCTGGGCACAAGGGAGGGCTCAATACCTGCTCATTGGAAACATGAATTAATATCCCGTATGCACCAGCCGCTGCTGTGTTTCAGAATTACATGACACTGCCAGAACTCTTCTCTCCACAGCTATGCCAGCTCCATTCTGGCAAAAGATGATGTGTTCCCAGAGAAGTCTGTGGTTTGCAGTGTGGGACCGAGTTTGAAGAAAGCCTCACGTTAGGAAAAGCTGGTTGAACGTTTTGGCAAAGCCCCATTGAACCTGTCAGGCACCACAGGGCTGCGAAGGGATTATACTAGAGCCCATCTGTCGCAGGTCCCCTGCCACCAAGGTGTGCGAGGATCACTTCTGCCCTTCTGCCCTTCTGCCTGTAAGAAACGGCAGTCCTGTGAACACCCAGGGGCCAGGGGCCAGGGGCCGGGGGCCGGGGGCCAGCCGCTCACACCAGCATGGCTCATTGTGGCCTCTGACACATTATCCCTCTTCCAAGGTTCTCACAGAAGCCCTGAGACAGGTGGCGGTACCCATTTCACTTTAGAGACAGGACGTGCAGCCCAAAGGCAGGGAACCAGCTGCTGTCAGCCGCCCCACAGATTCTTTTCGAACCTAATCCCCACCTTTTGTGATCAGCGTGGTCCTGGACAGACCAAGTGGCCTCCAGCAAAGGACTGACACAGTCCTGTTCCCTCCACTCTCAGGCCCTTTGGCCTGGGCATCTGCACTCCCAGCCGTTCCAGACGAGCAGCATTGAGGCATGCACTTCTTAAGTTCTTTCTAGTTTCAAAACCGGGCTCCTGAAGTGGGTGTGTGGTACCCTGGGGTAAGCCACCACTTAGGGTCCAAATCCCAAATCTGAGTGTCTGCTTTGAGTCCTGGCTGCTCTGTGCTCACCTTAATCTCCCTGCTGATGTGTCTGGCAAGCAGTGGGCGATGCCACCCACGTGGGAGACCTAGATGGGGTTCCAGGCCCCTGACTTCAGCCTGGCCTCACCTTGGCTGGCAGTCATTTGGGGAATGAACCAGAGGATAGAAGACAACTCTCTCTCTCTCTCTCTCTCGCTCTCGCTCTCGCTCTCGCTCTATCTCTCTATCTCTCTATCTCTATCTCTGTCACTCTGCCTTTCAAACAAATGAATAAATCTTAAAAAAACAACAACAAAAACACAGCCTAGACTCCCCAGGGGGCTGTCGCACTGATGGTAGACAGCGCCGGCTCCAGCAGCCCCAGAGCCCCAGAGCGTAGAAAGGTCCTCTGACTGCAGAGCTCCTGGTTCTTGCACTGCATTCTTTTCTTAAAATCATTTTATGGATTTTTAATTTATTTGAGAGAGAGAGAGGACTCCTATTTGCTAGGAGTCCTAGCAAATACGACTCCCCAGATATCCACAATGATCCCAGGCTGGGCGAGAGCCAAAGCCAGTAACAAGGATTTCAGTCTAGGTTTTCTAGAGTCTGCATTAGCAGGAAGCTGGAATCAGGAGTCAGAGCTGAGAATCAAACCCAGGCTCTTAGATTTGGGACGTGGGTGCCTAATCCTAACATTAACGTATTTTTTTTTTCTTAAGTAGGCTTCTCTGTAACAAAACTTCCTCCTGCATCTTCCATTTGAATGACAAAAAAGAAGAAACACATATGCTTGTCAGTTGCCTCCGGCTCAACACACCCACCACTCCTTCCAAAATAGTTTTCAAATGAGGCTTTGCTGCTCTTTCAGGGCAGAATGACCAGGTACTTCATTATCCAAACAATACATTCAAGAATGAAAGCCATGCCTGGACACAGGGTCGCCCTTTCTTTGGGGTCATCCTGTGACTAACCTGCCAGACAGCAGAGAAGGGACAGTCACTCCCTGGCCTGAAAGAGTAGCAGTCCAGCCATCACCCTCAAGGAAGAGTGGTGTTCTCTGTGGTGCCCTCTGGTCCATAGCATTGAAGCCAAAGGATCTGCGGCCCTCTATTTTCCAGCAGTGACTCCAGAGGAGATTAACCCCTTCCAGTCTCAGGCCAGGGAGGGTGGGTGTCTGCTCTCAGAGGGTGATGAGGGGGCCACCCCACACTGTGCCAGCCGCACCTTTCACTCCAGCTGGAACCCCTGCTCTTGATTTTAAACCTCCAGAGGAAACCGCGCCACCTCCCCGTGAGCCAGTCCAAAGTTTAATTGAGATCTCTGGGGCAAGGCCTCCCTCCTTCCGGTCCATCCTCCACCCAGGAAACCAGTAACATCCGCCCCCTCTCGCCTGCCAGTGTGCAGCAGAGGGCAGTACTGTCACTGTTGGCCCCAGCACCCTAAGGGGTGCCCTCTCAGGGGGGCCCAGTCAATATTCAGAATGTGAAACACACACACACACACACACACACACACAATCTCCTGCCTCCCTCCCTGACCAGCACCCTCCCCTGTCCCAACCCCTTAACTCCCAGGCCGAGTGAAAGGGAGAGACAGGAAATGCAAGAGGCAAAGCTTAGAGCCTTCTCCATCTCCCAACTGGCACCCCTCCCCCCAGCCCCGCCTCTCTTGACAGACAACCCATTAAAGGCTCACCCACAATGGTCCTTCCTGTAAGAACATGTAAACAGCATCCTTGTAGCTTAAACTGGGGTATTTCCCATCTGGCTGGCTCCCATTTCCTTTGTCCTGGAATGTTCCCAGGGGAGGGGCAGGCTGATGGGAGGGTCTCTCTCCCCCATCCCACCCTACGCACCCTCCTGAGCACCCTCCCTCCTCTAAGAATGCTGCTTCTGTCACTCAGCTCTGTGTGTTGTTTCTGGTTTCTTCCAAGGAAAGCCTTCTGTCTAGTATGCCGATGACTCCAGATGAGCCTGGCACCCCTTCCATGCCAACACGGGCCTGTGGCTAAGAATCTACACAGGGCTCTCGCCTGCTCCCAGAACAAATGAGCAAAATCAGCGCCCACCAAGAGAAACTGCATTTTAAGTCAATCCTATGCCTATCAAACTGCCTTTTCTTATTTACTTTTTTCTGAAGGAGAATTTGTGAGGCCGGTGCCATGACTGTGGCCTAGTAGGTTAGTTTTAGGTTAAAGCCTCTGCCTCTGGTGCCAGCATCCCATACAGATGGTGGTTGAAGTCCCAGCTGCTCCACTTCCCACTCAGCTCCCTGCTAATGGCCTGGGAAAGCATTGGAAAATGGCCCAAGTGCTTGAGCCCCTGCACCTGTGTGGGAGGCCCAGCAGAAGCTCCTGGCTCCTGGCTTCAGATCAGCTCAGTTCCAGCTGTTGCAGCCATTTAAGGAGTGAACCATCAGATGGAAGGTCTCTCTCTCTCTCTTTCTCTCTCTCTCTTCCTCCCAAATAAATAAATAAATCTTTTTTTTGGGGGGGGGGGTAGAATTTGTTCTTTTCACATAACTTGCACAGTTGGAGAGGCAAATACACCATAGCAGAAGACATGAGCCCTAAAACCAGAGGCTGGCCAGGTAACACAAATGCATAAAGAGGACATGGTGTGAGTCAGAGGGGATAGTGTAGCCTGCAGTGAAATAAAGAGCCTGGAACTTTGCCCCAAAAGAGACAACCAACACTCAACTATAGACAGTGTTACTATACCAGAATTCTCACCAAAAGTGACCCAAACTTCCAATTTCCCCAGTTTTAAATCAGGAGGCTTGGTGAAATTTTCTGATTTCTAGAATATTATGTGCACCAAACAGTTTGCATCCTCTGGGCTAGGTGAGAAATAGCCCCAGCCACAACCTGGGCCCCAGCACCTTGGGGCATGGTCACCATCTGCACAGAACAGAAGTACCCAAAGCGACACCCTATCCTGTGGGAGGGGCAACAGCCAGGGGGCAAAGGGCACACCCCATGGCCACAGACAGATCCCACATTTCCACCCCTCAAAGCCCAAATCCTGGAGCTGGAGTTGTGGCGCAGAGGGTTAAGCATCCCATGTGAGCATCATTTCAAGTCCTGGCTACTCCACTTCTGATCCAGCTCCCTGCTGATGCAACTGGGAAAGCAGCAGAAGATGGCAAGTGGGCTCCTGCCACCCACATAAGAGATCTGGATGGAGCTCTAGGCTCCTGACTTCAGCCTGGTCCACCCCTGGCCATTGCAGCCATTTGGGGATTGAACCAGCAGATCGACGATCTCTCTCTCTCTCTCTCTCTTAACTCTGCCTTTCAAACATACATAAATCTTAAAAAAAAAAAAAAAAAAAAAAAAGGCCAAAGCCCCTGGAGACAACAGTCTTCTGGGACACTTTCTGGGAGCAATCTTGTTTTTAGGAAAGAATTAACCAGGGCTGGTAAAGCTGCCACCTGCAATTTCAGCATTCCATATGGGCACTGGTTTGAGTCCCAGCTGCTCCACTTTCAATCCAGCTCGTTGTTAATGTGCCTGGGAAAGCAATGGAGTATAGCCCCAGTGCTTGGGTCCCTGTACCCATGTGGGAGACCCAGAAGAGGCTCCTGGCTTCAGCCTGGCCCAGCCCTTGGCTGTTTCAGCAATTTGGGGAGTGAATCAGTAAATGGAAGATCTCTCTCCTCCTCACTCCTTATCTCTCTCTGTAACCTTGCCTTTCAAATAAATTAATAAATCTTTAAAAAAAAAATAATAGGGGTTGGGACTGTGGTGTAGCAGGTAAAGCCGCTGCCTGCAGTGCCAGCATCCCATGTGGGCGCCAATTCGAGACCTGGATGCTCCAGTTCCAATCCAGCTCTCTGCTATGGCCTGGGAAAGCAGGAGAAGATGGCCCAAGTCCTTGGGCCCCTGCACCCATGTTGGAGACCTGGAGGAAGCTCCTGGCTCCTGGCTTCAGATCAGCATAGCTCCAGTCATTACGGCCATTTGGGGAGTGAACCAGTGAATGGAAGACCTCTCTCTGTCTCTCTCTGCCTCTCCTTCTCTCTCTGTGTAACTCTGACTTTCAAATAAATCTTTTTAAAAATATAAAATAAAGAATCAACCAGGAAACAGGACTGACTTTACCACAACCCCTGTTATTCAAATGCACTTGGCAGAAATCCTTCTACAGCCTGCTCTGATGAAAGAGATCCAAGAGATACCAAGAGTGGTCACTTGTTACAACAGAAACACACAGACACATGGAGCAGAAAGCCCGAAACCGGCTCACAGGCTGCTGTGGCAGAGCAAAATTCACTAACTCAAATAAACAGACCCACAAAACAAGGGCCTGTATCTTCCTTCGCAGGCGCATGGCAGGGGAGAGGGTCCCAGACACAGCAGAGAAGAAAGAGCCACTTAAGAGTCATATTCCTTTGCATGGTTTAGACAACGGAGAAGACAGATAATGCTGGTTAAGTGAAGGGCCCCTCTCAACCTCAGTTTCCTAGCCTGTAAAATGGGGCTAATGACAGCACCATCCCAATAGGATCCTGTCAGGACAGAGAGAGGCAGCATTCTGCGCTGTGGAGTGGTGGCGGAGGTGTTGAGTTGCCTGTGTAGGGTTATGGGAAACAGCAGACTAGCAGAGTCTTCAAGAAAAAAGTCATGGGGATGCACAAAGCACCGAGAGCAGTGCATGGCACACCTTAAGTAAGCAACACAAAGCTCTTAAGAAGGTGGGAGGTCTGAGGGGGTAGAAGCAGGGTCACCCCTGGGCAGGGACCCCAGTGTACAACACCACAACCACTGCGGACAGCCAGACGCAGCGTCACAATCTGGCTGAGGCTTCCGCCAGCTCCAAACCAGGTCCGATCCCTCTGGGGTCGTCTGCCTGTGTCCCCTGGCCCCATCTCTTCCAGTGCATCTGCAGAGAGATTTTCGGCCTTTCTGACAGGATGGTAAGAGCTGAGATTAAGGTTAAGGTTGAGTTGCAGGGGTAAACGGACCCTCTGGCCTCCCAGACTAGATCACCCTGTCTAGCTAATTAGAAGTCTGTCCTAGACCCTGGGCCCCCAAACTAGCTGGAACCTTGCTAGAAGCTTCCACGAGTCTTGGGCCATGTGCCAGCTCCTCAGGAACCTCCCGGAGAGAAGGAAGCCTGGTGGGAGGCAGAATCCAGGGGCTCACTCACTCACATAGTATTTGTTGACTGCCTGTTGTATACAGACAAGAGCAATAAACAGACATAGGCTTCGTCCTCACACAGCCTAGAGGATACAAGCCCTCCCAAACCACCTTCCTTCTAACCGTGAATCCTAAATATAACTCATCTTTCAAAAAGAAAAAAAAGTGTTAGAAATTACTCAAGCAGATGTCCCTGTGCCTTCATATCAAAATGATTCATGCTTTTTGTAATTGAACCGATTCATGAGCTCTGAGGAGTTGAAGCTGCCTGAGTCTGTCTTGTAGTGGGCCCTCAATTAAAAGAAAACATCATCACGCTCTCCCAGCACACGGCATTCGTAACACATCTTGACAGCCCACGGACGGTAGGGCAGCTGGCTGCTTCTTCACCAAGAAACCAGTTTACACAGACTTAATAGTGTGGTTTGGGTTCTAAATCTTGATCTTTTGCTTAAATATCTTCCAATTACTTACACGTTGGTGAGTTCCGGGATCCGGCTTTCCAACAATATTAGCTAAATTACGGTGCCGTGATTCTCTGCCCACCATGTTCCCTGTCCTGATTTGTTTCTGTAACACAAATCTACACGTGAAGAGCATCACAACTGACGAAAACCAGGCTTAGAAATTAGTTATCACCCATCCTGGACATATGGCACATTAGCAATTCAGATCAATCTGGAAAAACAAAACCAAAAAAAGCAAAATACACTTCCACTTATTCTTGGGGGTGGGACCTGGGCAAGATTCCTAAGTCTCTTTGCCTGTGTCCTTACTTAAAAATGAGATTAACCAGATGGGCCTACTTAACAGATCTGTGGCAGGGGTTAAATGAAATAAGACATGCTGGGTAAGGGTGACCTGTTTTTAGTAATCCTTTTTCAACACCCACATGAGGTAGAAGGACACAGCTATCGAAAAAGCACAGACTTAAGGGCTTGGGTTCAAATCCCAGCTCTTCCATTAATTACTGTGGCCTTGGCCCAGGGAAGAAATTTGTCTCTTCTGTGGAATTAGGATGAAAGAGCACCTACCTCAGACAGGTGGTGAGGAAGCAGTGTTATAGTTATTTTCATGACAATAAGGCCCAGGCTCATGGGAGAGATCACCAGTCCTGAGTTTTGGGACATGCCCAGGCTCCCACAAGGAAGCAGATTTGGGATCAAACCAATGTGTAGGTGGACAGAATCCACTTCTGGACTCAAACACAACTATTGTTCCTAACATCTTGGCTTCATATTTCCATGGTGACTGGAATGTTTGTTTACCTATTTCCTAATCGTTTTTCTTTTTCCTTTTCTTTTTTGGCTACAACTCTAGTCCCACAAGGGCAGCCAGGTTGGGGATCACACTGTTCATGGCAAACATCAAATGCAAAGCTGAGACAATATTCACATCTAGCCTTCTTTGCCTCAGGGGACCTTGTCCTCCTGACCCATACCCCACCCCTTTGGGTCTGCTCTCTTGAGCCCTTTAAGGCAGGTATCCCTTTTAATGATGTCATTTCTAATCCAGAGTGAGTCAGCACCCCCTGATTGTAAGCATCAAGTCACAGTTCACCCAAACAGGAAGCCAGGGAGTTACACATCTGGCTCTCAGGACAGCTGGAGACCAGAATCAAACAGTGCAGGGAGTAATCTCAATCTCTGGCAGTCACCCTCTACCCCTCCTGTCCTCGTCCTCCACCCCAGCATTGTTCATGTAGCCTGGCACTACTTTGCCTTTATTCTCGGGCTGTGACAATGGCCTCCAGCAGTTCCAGGCTCTCCTTCCACCAGCCTGGCAACCCTGGCAGCAAAGGGCAGCCCTTTCTGGACCAAGAATCACATTTTCAGCCCTACACCAGGCCCTGAGGCCAGAGAATGAGTGCACTAACTGGCCAAGGCTGGGTCACATGCTCACCAGTGGAGCCAATGAGAAATCATCCCGCCCAACTTAGAGATTTAAATACAAGAGGAGCGACTTCCCCCAAGGAAGACAGCGGAACTGGTATCAGAAGAGAGCAGGCGCAGGGCAGGGAACACCCGCGGACATTCTGCTCCCACGTTCTGCAACGCTGCTGCCGGGCCCATTGTGGGGCCTGGGCAGGCTCTGTGTCCTCTGAGGCCCCACACTGGCCATTCCACCAATGGAGGAGGCCTAAACCAAGTTTTTGTGTGTGTGTGTTTTTTTTTAAAGATTTATTTATTTATTTGAAAGTCAGAATGACACAGGAGAGGTAGAGAGAGAGAGAGAGAGAGAGAGAGAGGCCTTCCATCCGCTGATTCGCTCCCCAGATGGCCACAATGGCCAGAGCTGCACCAATCCAAAGCCAGGAGCCAGGAGCCTCTTCTGGGTCTCCCGCACGGGTGCAGGGGCCCAAGGACTCAGGCCATCCTCCACTGCTTTCCCAGGCCACAGCAGAGAGCTGGATTGGAAGTGGAGCAGCCAGGACTTGAACCGGCGCCCATATAGGATGCCGGCGCTGCAGGCAGCGGCTTTACCCACCACGCCCCAAACTAAGTTTGTACCTTTTGCCACCGCCAGAAGCTCCTGCAATGGAATTCTCCCTGCAGCACAGGCTGTGGCATCACCCGCTCCAGCGGTTACTTGCTTTGCGTCCTTAGGTACTTTAGCCCCTGCTGGACTCAATCACATGCAAAAGACAGTGAGTGGTCCCTACGCATCAGGCTGTGTCTCTAATAAAGCCTCCTTCACCGAGCCTGGCACCAGACGGGCTCTGACTGGCGGCTTCGAGGCCCAGCCCAGTGCTGCTGCTCTGATGAAGCCTTTGCTAATCCCTGCCCCGCTGCCACCACCACCAATCAACACTGCCTTTGTACTCAGATTCTACCTGCTAATGGCGTTAGCCTGGTACCTGGCCTTCCCCCAACAGGACTGGAAACCCTGAAGGGAAAGAGCAGCATCTCTTATCTTTGCACTCCTGGGGTACCTCGCCCAGAGTTAGACACCCAGGAGGTCTTGCAGCATCTAAGTTCAGGGCACTGCTTTTGCACACTCCAAGCCTTCCTGCTGGTTAGCTGGCCACAGCTCACTAGACGGACCTATCAGGAATCCAACCTCTACTGGGCACATCCCTGGCTATGGGATCCCAGACGCTCGGAGCCTCTCTCCATCAGCTCTCCAGCTTGTCAAGCCAGTCACGGTGCTCACCATCCATCATCTTGTTATAAACTAAAGCCCGTGATGGTGGTTCCTGCTAAAGCACCTGTACCCCAGAGGAGCAGGACCTAATGAGGCAAGCGCCCAGAGGGCTTTAGAGAAATCCCCACCCTGCACCAGCCAGGGAAGGTCTTGCTCATTCTTCTGCTTGTTCCTCCTTCTTGCCCCTCCCACTGCCACACAGAGGGTCACTTGCTTTGTGTATCAAGCCAGATGATAATATGATGCGGGCTTATCCCCCGAATCAAATTCACACCTAAAAGTTCAATCTAAGTCACCACGTAGCAGAGTCTAAGAGGTATGCTGGGTGCACAGAGGTGCGCCTTCACCCATCCCACCAAACTGGAAGGTTGACAAATGGGACTGGGGAGAGATTCCAAGAATCCCTGGGGTAACGGGTGGGGAATAATCACATGACTTCCCAGGTGAGAGCCAGCATCCAGAAGACCTGACATATGTATGTTCTTATGTATCTTCCTTCGTGATCCCAGCAAGCGGCCCTCCATTTACAAGGCACTAATTGTGGTTTCCCTCTCCCTAAAGGGGAATATCTTGGCTCTTCTAAGTGCAACACACACTTTCTGCACAACGTCTGGGGTTTCCTATGCCAAGATCTTCCCTCCATGTCAGTACCAAAAGATCTCCACCAATCCCCTACTGAGGGACCTGAGACTGCCCTGATCCCAGGGGTCTGGCCCCAGAAATTGTTTCCAATGTCTATTACAAACACCATCTACGGAACAACCTGCTGGGTGTCATTCGTACACTGCCGTTTTCCTGAGATAAAGTCTTAGAAATGGAATTCCAAGGTCAAGGGTTACAGAGCTTCAAGCCTCCTGATGTACATACACCAAACTGTCCTTGAGAGAGACTCAGCACTTGACACTCCTACCAGCAAGAGGAAGGTAATGTTTCCTAAAGAAGCGCTACCAGGGCAACACATCCTTGTCAGTCTGAGATCTTCACCCTGCTCTGGCCCAAGTGCTAGGGGCCTGGTCCTCAAAGCCTTATGTTCATGATAATGGATTAGGGTACAGACTTAATCCAACCCCAGTGTCTGAAGGTGGGGCCTCTGGGGAATGAGTCTATAGGGTGAGGTTGCTGGGGTGGAGCCCCCTTGGCCAGGTTATGGTGCCTTTGGAGAGAGACACATGACTGGGGATGCCTGCGCTCCCTGCCCCCCTCGGTCCCTCCGCCAGACACCAGGCCAAGGCAGCTGTCCAGTCTTGGACTGTGAGCTGACACAGCATTCTGCCTTTGCGGTGTCCGGTCATAGTGACCAAGGCTGGCTAGTTCACAGTCCTTGATCACCAGGGACACTAGGCTTTCTTTCATGTGCTTGGATCCCCCCACACACATCCTAAACCACCAGGACTCTCCTCTCCTCTCCCCATCTAGCGCCCCACCTTCTCTGGCCGTCCCAGGAGTTCCTGCATGATTATGTAGCTTCACACCTACGGCCTACAATCTAAGAATCGACGCCTACAGTCTACGTTAATTCTTCTAGAACATTTCCAAGGATTTCTCAAATCAGAACTGCGGAAGGAGACGCCAGTCTCCGGCCACTAGTGGAGCTGTAAGATGGGAAACACACTCCCCCTCCACATGGTAAAAGCAGTGAGTAACCAGGAAACTGTTGAATGGACAGCAGCAGCCGAGACTGATAACTCTAATTATGATCTTGTTTGTCACAGAGAACTTTGCTCCTTGAATTGTCGAACGAGTCTTTCGTTTTTCTTACAATAGCACCCCAAAACCATAAGAAACATTCACCTAGGTTTTCTTTTAGAATGTTTATAGCCTTGTTTGTTTTCTTAAAGATTTATTTTATTTATTTGAAAGGCAGAGTTACAGAGAGAGAGAGAGGGACAGACAGACAGAGAGATCTTCCATCTGCTGGTTCACTCTCCAAATCTCTGCAACAGCCAGGCTGGGCCAGGCCGAAGCCAGGAGCCAGGAGCTTCTTCCATTTCTTCCACAGGGTGCAGGGGCCCAGGCACTGGGACCATCTTCTATTGCTTTTCCAGGCTCATTAGCAGGGAGCTAGATTGGAAGTGGGGCAGCGAGCACTTGAATTTGCACCCATAGGTGGGTTGCAGGTGGTAGCTTCACCCATTATGTCACAACATTGGTCCCCAGTCTGGTTTTTTAATCTAAATCTTTAATACATTTATGATAATTTTAGTTAGTACCAAGTAGGTCTCTAACATCCTCTCTTCCCCAAGGATTAGTTAGCTAGTTATCTCAACACCATTTCCTGAATAGGTCATTTTTTTCCCAACTGATTAAGAAATGCTCCCTTTGTTAGACACTGAATTCTGACACAGATATGGATCTGCCTCTTTTTCTTTTACTTACATTCTTACTTGGTCCCTGTGACCTCCTCCTTGGGCATTATTCTTGTGTGATGACAGACACAGAGATTCGGCTGCCAGCCGTGTGGCCCCAGAGAAGTAAGCCATGAAGTTTACCCTTTGCCACTTCCAGCTGTAGAGAAACCAGCCAGAAAAGAACCAGCAGATAACCCCGGAGTCACCAAGACGATGAGGGCTGTGTGTCCCCATCAAGGTAAGGCGGCCATGCAGACCACACACTGGCAGAGTGAAGAAGAGGGTCTGAACTTGCCAGAAGCCCACCCCCCGCTTCTGCTCCTGGGGCTGACAATAGAGTCCCCAGCCACTGCCTCAGAAAGCAGGTAATGTCTGTCAATCTCTGGCTCCCATGGGATGGCTCCAAGTCCACACAGCCATGTTTCCACCCCTCGTATCTACATGGAAAATTCTTACATTTTCTCAACAATATTTACTTACTGTTTTCTTTGGCCAGATGAAGCACTGTGTATTTTTAAACTTTCCAGGAAGACTGTTTATTAAGATAATACAGGCAGAACAATCAAACTGTTTATTTTTTACTCTAAGATTTAATTTTCCTTTCTATAACCCATTAAAGAAAATACTAGAATCACACGTTTGCCTTCTTAGATTGCAAGTGTCAGTTATGTGATGCACGAGCGTGGTTTTTCCTGTTTGTTTCTGTTGCACGTGTGAAGTCTTCTGTCTCTACTTCTTTCCTCGGGGGTAAGTTTCATTTGAACGCATAATGCCCGCTCTTCAAATTAACATTGAAATGTATCGTGAAGCTGAGTTACTATTGGTGGGAACTGCATCAGCCAGTTCTCAAGGTTGGAAAGGATGAAAAGAGCCCCAGAAACCCTGGGGGCCGGGCTCTGCTGTAGAAGGCAGGAAGGCTGGGCTCAGAGAAGTCAGCTTTTCAATGGGAAGTGAAACATCTGAGCCTGGTGCACGTAACAGCAAGAGGAGACACCATATTGCCTCAGAAAAGAAAAAAAAAAAAGCGGATGTCTTAATCCCACTTCTGGCAAGTTTTTAAACCACTGTGTCCGTGCCCTCTGCCAGATGTTAACCACACTCCCTTCTCCCGAGGGGGACTGGATCTGCTGCTTGGCTGTGGCCCGCGACGAGAGCCCGGCCTGGGGATCTGCAGGCCAGGCTTCTGGCTTCCGTTCTCCGGTGAGCACCCACTGTCGCCAGTAACAGAAGGGCCCTCTCAGCAGAGAGTGGTACATTAGCCTTGGGTGCCGCCTCGGAGCAGAACGACAGGACAACACGGAGCCAGGCAGCCCAGGTCTCCCTGGAGCACTTGGCAAGGCCCTGGTCCCGGCCCCTGTGGAGTTCGGCAGGTGAGGCAAGATGGACCTATCTGGCTGACAACGGGATGGGCTGCTTGGGAGAGGACATGAGCTCCCATCACTAGGAAGATTTGGGCAGGGAACAGAAACCACTTGCCAGGGAAGCTGCAGGGCCTGGCCCATTGAGGACCCAAGAGAGAACAGAGCCCCTAGACGATCTCAGAAGAGACTCAGAAAACCCCTGCGATGTCAGCATCGCACAGCAGCAACCCCCTCACCTGGCTCATCCTGCGATGCTCCTCAGGTTTCAAAATCTATTCCCGGAGGCCGGCGCCGCGGCTCACTAGGCTAATCCTCCGCCTTGCGGCGCCGGCACACCGGGTTCTAGTCCCGGTTGGGGCGCCGGATTCTGTCCCGGTTGCCCCTCTTCCAGGCTAGCTCTCTGCTGTGGCCAGGGAGTACAGTGGAGGATGGCCCAAGTGCTTGGGCCCTGTACCCCATGGGAGACCAGGATAAGTACCTGGCTCCTGGCTTCAGATTAGCGCGGTGTGCCGGCCGCAGCGTGCCGGCCACGGTGGCCATTGGAGGGTGAACCAATGGCAAAGGAAGACCTTTCTCTCTGTCTCTCTCACTGTCCACTCTGCCTGTTAAAAAAAAAAAAAAATCTATTCCCAGAGCCAGCATTGTAGGGTAGTGAGTAAAGCTGCTGCCTGCAATGCAGGGAGCACATATGGGTGCTGGTTCGTGTCCCAGCTGCTCCGCTTTCGATCCAGCTCCCTGCTAATAATAACCTGGGAAAGCAGAGGAGGGTGGTCCAAGTGCTTGGGCCCCTGCACCCATGTGGGAGACCTGGAAGAAGCTCCTGGCTTCAGCCTGGTCCAGTGCTGGCTGTTTCAGCTGTCTGGGGAGTGAATCAGCAGATGGAAGCCCACTCTCTGGCTTGCTCTCTCTCCTTCTCTCTCTCTCTGTAATCCTGACTTTCAAAATAAACAAATCTTTAAAAAACAAAAAGTACAGATTCCCAGGGTTGACACTCAGCCTAGTGGTTAAGATACCCCATGTCCTTTATCAGAGTACCTGAAATCGATTCCCGGCTCCACAGCCTGACTCCAGCTTCCTGCCAGTGTGGACCATGGGAGACAGCTCAGGCCATTGGGTTCCTAAAACCCACAAGGGAGGCCCATACTGAGTCCCCAGCTCCCAGCTTCAGCCTAGTCCCAGCCACTGCAGGTATTTGGGGAGTGAATCAGCGATGGGAAATCTCTTTCTTTCCATGTCCCAGCATCTGTCCCCACCCTCTGCTTCTCAAATAAATAGAACCTTAAAATAAAATAAAATAAAATAAAATAAAATAAAATACAGATTTCCGGGCTCTCACCCTGAACTTCTGATTCCTTGCATCATGGGTAGGGCATGTGCTACGGGTTCCACGGTGTTCTCCACAGAACTTCTGCTGAAGCCCTGTCCCCCAGAACCTCACAATGTGGCCTTACTTGGAAACGGGGTCTTCCCAGAGGTAATCAGGTTAATAAAAGGTCACTATGGTAGGCCCTCATCCAATACGACTGATATCCTTTAAAGGAAGGAAACAGGGACCCAGAGCTGGAGCCAGATGCAAACCTGCCTGGGGCAGGTGACTGGCAGATGCACACAGGGGATGGTCTACACCACAAGGAGCCTGCCCTGGTGCCTACAGAGGGAGCATGGCCCCACCCAGGGCCGTTTCCAACTTCTGACCTTCGAAGCCACCCAGGTGGTGGCACTTTGTGACGGCGGCCCTGGAGTCAGAATGATGAGAACTGCTGCTCTGCCTCGGAGGAACATGCCGGCCAGGGAGACTGCTTCTGCTCTGGCCCTGCTGCCCTCGCGGGCTCCTTCTGGGTCTCAGACCCTCCTCTGGGGAGGAGCAGCTGGCTCTGACGTGCTAAGCTCCTTCCTGCCCTCTGAGACGACACTGAGCCCACGGCCGTATTAACTAGTCACCCAGTGAAAAGCCAGCCTTTCCCCACTTACTCTGCCTGCTGCTTTCAGAGTGGCGAGTGCCAGTGTGCGTTCCCACACCCACAAGCATCTCTGGGAAAGAAAGGCCACCTTCCTCCAATCACTCCAAAATCAGTAGAGACCCCAGGCTTTGGACTATGCCCTTGTGCCAGGCTTATCATGGAAAGAGAGAGGGGAAGGGCCTGGGACATGCTTTGGACTGATTTTATTTGTGCTTGCGATCGTAGAGCCGCCACCCAAGTAAGTCACCTGCAAACTCACAGCCAGAACGGTCATCACGAATTCCACAGAGAAGAACATGACGCCAGATGAGTGACCAAAGCGAAGGACATTAGTGGACCATGTGAACACATGCCAAACCCTGGAGAAGGTCAGGTCAGGACACCGCCAGAGCCCCGCCCTCCACATTCACACAGACGCTAGCTCTGCAAAGTGAATGGCCCCTAGATTTGTGCTGTACACAGACACAACAGCCCTTAGACACGGAAAACAACGCGATGGGTTGGCACCAGAGGAGGAAGGGCACCTGAGTCCTTGCTGTGTGGCCTTAGAGAGCGCTTCCCTTCTGTGAGCCTGGTTTCTGTCTCTCTCCAGAGTATTCACAATATGAACAGTAGCTCCCAGGTCTACCCCCACGGTGTCGTGTGATGATCAGAGGTGAGTAACAGGGAGCTGGTTTTCTGAGCCTGTATTTCCTGCCTGGCTTACACCACATGCAAAACCCACGGATGATTACAAAGGGACTGACAAAGACTTGGAGCTCACACTTGATTCCTCAGTGCAAGCTTTGAATACCATAGAAAGGATGACTGATTGCCCAGAGGTGAGGGGTGTCAAATCCCAAAGCTCTCCAAAATGTCAGGGCGCATGCATCATGCTCCTTTCTCATAAGAAAATGCACTCGGCACGTCCCTAGGGTCACTCAACTCTATTTCAGAAATGACCGCCATTCTCCCCAAAGGGAAGGCGGGTGTTTTAGGCAGACACGCCCTTAAGAACAAAAACTCAAAGTCTGTAAAATGAGTGATTAAAGGTGAATGTACAGTGGGGAGGCTCTCCCTACCCTGTTTACAACATACAAGAAAACTGACAAACCTTGATGGCCCGCTCCAGGGGCTTGGCTAAGTGTATTATAAAACTAGTCGATGACAGTCAAAGACACAGACCCCTTTGGAACAGGACAACCCCCCTCAGGGTCTACCAGAAAGGCCTGCCCAGCATTCCACTGACCCGACAGACACTGCGCTTCCAAAGTCTTTCACAATGTTTCCTAGCGCGCATTCATTCCATGGGAAACTATAAACACAGATATGGGACGGCTCTGCAACACAGTGCTGACTCAAAACAGCTGCAGAACAGCATGTATACCAAGCTCTCATTTACGTAGAATCATATACTCTCACATGTGCGTATGTTCTCGTGTGTGTACGCACACGGAAATCTGGGAAAATGTCCACCTAAAGGCTGACGTGAGCAGGCACACATGGAAGAGAGAGATTTTAATTTGCTTCTTGATGCTTTGTACAAATTTTACCAAGCAAGTACTGTGCAAGTTTTTAAAAATCATAGAAATGAAATAGAATGACTTGCATTCACCCATGAGCCACAGCTGCACACTTGACTCGTGTTTCAATGCTTGTGCATGTTACTGCTGAGGTTCCACAAAGAGGTGGTGTGATTGCTGAGGACAGCAGCTGTGCAGATTAGAAAGAACCCCAGACACGGAGGCTGGGTTTGCTGCTGGATCTGGGCTCTGGTTCTAGCAGGTGCTCTGGGGTAAGTTATGTTCCTCTCTGAGTCTCAGATTCTTCCTTTGTGAGAACAGAGAAGGGGAGCAGATGCTTGGCTCAGCTGCTAAGGCATCTCTTGAGACACCCACATCCTATACCTGCATGCCTGGTCTAAGCCCCAGCTTCCCAGCTTCAGATCCAGGTTCCTGCTAGTGCACACTCTGAGAGGCCACAGGTGATGGCTCAAATGCTTGAGTCCAACCAACCATGTAAGAAACACAGACAGAGTTCTGGGCTTCTGGCTTCAGCCTGTCCCAGCCCTGGATGTTGTGAACAAGTGGAGCATGAAACAGCGGGTGGGAGATCTCTCTCTGTCTCTCTGCCTTTAAAATAAAATGAAAATGAATAAATGAATGAATGAGAACAAATCACAGGATTGAAAAGGTCAAACAAAACGATGGTCAGAAGGATTTTATAATTTTATTTATTTATTTATTTATTTTTTATTATTTTTTGACAGGCAGAGTGGACAGTGAGAGAGAGAGACAGAGAGAAAGGTCTTCCTTTGCCGTTGGTTCACCCTCCAATGGCCGCCGCGGCCGGCGCGCTGCGGCCGGTGCACCGCGCTGATCCGATGGCAGGAGCCAGGAGCCAGGTGCTTTTCCTGGTCTCCCATGGGGTGCAGGGCCCAAGCACCTGGGCCATCCTCCACTGCACTCCCGGGCCACAGCAGAGAGCTGGCCTGGAAGAGGGGCAACCGGGACAGAATCCGGCGCCCCGACCGGGACTAGAACCCGGTGTGCCGGCGCCGCTAGGCGGAGGATTAGCCTAGTGAGCCGCGGCGCCGGCCAGGATTTTGTAATTTTAAACAATGTTTTAGAAAGAAGATGTCCATTGCCCAACCTATCTTCTCAGAGCTTCCCATGGTGCCAAATACACAGTAAGTGCCAACTCAATGCTCTAGGGAAGAGGCAGAAGTCAATCCAGGGTTACTTCCACCACATTTTGCTCCCATCAAGCATCCACGTACTTCTGTTCTAGGCAGGTGGTGAGAGTCCACAGGCCGGCCCTGAGAGACAGAAATTCCTATCAGACACAGGTTCCCTTCTCAGCACTTGATCAGAAGAACTTGACTCTGGGTAAGCCTCTCAAACCTCTACCCCTTCACAGTCGTTCCTCAAACATTCTTAAGCCCTGAAAAAGATAAGTGAGAACGCCAGACTCCAGGACAGAGAACAGTCAGTCTCCCAGCAGGCACATTTTGGTACCCAAACACTAGCCCTCACCCTGATAATCCAGGGAACCATCCTAGGAAATCGGGCTTTTCCATCCTTCATTGATATTTCACTGTATCTTATAGAGATCCAAGCTTTAATTTTTAAATCTTCCCTCCAGCTGGACACGACGAATGGGAAGACATCTGGGGTAAATATCTGGGCTCGGAGCGTTCCATCCCAAGCGGTGGTTAGTGGTTTGCAGAGCGAGTGTGTGGCGGAGTCACCCGTGGTCACTAATTATTATATATCACAGGGTCTGGCAGCAGCCAGAAAGCCCCACCGTGCAGGGGCTCTTCCTCTTCAAGAGAGGTTCACAGAACTGACTGGTAGAGATTCTGCCTTCAAGTTAACATACGTTTTCCTTGTCTTAATTGGATCCAGCCTCCCCGCCCATGAGTAGAACGGCAATTTTTCTTTAATGATTACATCCTTGAAATGCCAGGTCATCAGCCATTTCTAGGTCTGGAAGGATCATTGCCTGGCTCCCTCCTTTCTTTCCATTTGCTCAGCGTCATTCTGGTGGAGATGTGAAAAACACATGAAGCGTGTGTCCTAAGCTACCTTCGATTTGGCCCGAAAAGGGAGCTGTGTGATCTCACGAAGCATCGCCTCTAAGAGCCTTGGGATGGGGGAGAACAGTTTGCCCCAAACGTTGGGTCTCATGCAAATATTTATTTCTTCCAAAACATCTAAAACAAACCACTTCCAAATTAGGGGGGATGGGGGGCTTGCCAAACATTTTTCACAGTTAAGACAAACATTTGGAAAACATTCTCCAATTCGTCCTATACCCTTGTTAATCTTTCTTAACCATGTTGAAACATTTCCTAATTTATCATCTGCTGTGACATCAAGGCCATTTCTTGAGGCTCCTCACATAACATAGGGAAGGCATGGGGCATTCATTCTGGAAACATCTATGAACACCTCCTCTAACACACACCCTCCCTGATCTGGGCCTGCAGGGACAGAGGCACCGCCCGACATTGACGTTGAGAAGGCCCTGCCATTCACATCAGCAGCCAAGTCTTTGACCTCACTCCACCCCCTATTCTTCCCAGAGCTTGGAGTTCCTTCTCATGGGATGTTATCTGCACATCCCAACAAGGTCTTCCTGAGTGTACTAACAGACAGACAACTTCTGCACTGGCCATTTAAAGCTGTTACTCGGGGGCCCCTCCTGGACCAGCTTCTACTGAAAAAGCCAAGACAGAATTCCATTTTCAAATGAGGTTTCACATATGCACAGGCCAAGTCTGCTGGCTGCCTATGTCCTCTCCACCCTGCAGAAAGGGTAACTCCACCCCTCCCCCGCCCTCCTCTTCCTGAAGGGGTTAAATTCAGAGCTGCACCTTCTCTGCAGGAGCAGATCAAAGGCCTGACTTCCTGTCCCCTCAGTATCAGGCAGCGACATCGTGCTGCCTCCTCCCCAAGATCTCAAGTCTGACAGCAAAGCCTCCAGGAAGGAAAAGGACTCCCTTGCCTCCTAAAAGAGCCGGGAAAAGTCAAGTTGCTCAATTAGTGCAGAAAGCACACATGTACGTGCTGGCATGGTTTCTAAATGCAAACACCCATACAGTCAGCAGTTAGCCCTGAGAGAGGCTTTCTGTGGGGCAAGGCCACTTTGTGCCCTCTTTCCAGGAGAAGGGGCAATCCTCCCATCTCCCACTCTCTCCCCTACATTTTTATTAAGAGAGCAGCAGAGACCTAAGCGGACACCTAAGATGCCACCCTCAGCTGGTGGTACCTGAGGGAAAGGTCTCCTACGGAGAAAGGAGCAGACCCAAGGGCGTGGGGGCAGTGTGACTGCATGTAAGCCAACGCCAGAAGGGACTGCTCTGCCCACTGCCCACCTCTTGCCTCTGCCAAGGAAAGGAAGAGGCACTGCTGCCAATGCTGTGGTCTCCCACCCCACCCCTACCCAGCTGGTTTAACACTCTGTCCTTCAGGGCAATTCTTTGGCCACTAGCCCTGCTAGGAGGAAGAATACCAAGAGGCTGGCCTTGCTCATCTGATGTGCTGGGTAGAAGAACCCAGGTAGAGGGAAGATTCAAATAATGGTGCTACAGAAAGGATCACAATCATATGTGTGTGTGTGTGTGTGTGTGTCTCCATGTATGTACCGGCATGTATGTATGTGCATACCCTTCTAAGGCTCTCTGTCCCTGCTCTCCAGGTCCATTTCAGTTGATACATAGTTTTAATGCTAAAATGGAAACACCTGGGGCCAGCAGTTTGGTACAATGCTCAAATCATCACTTGAGATGCCCACATCCCACACTGGAGTGTCTGGGTTCAACTCCTGGTTCTGCCTCCAATTCCAGCTTCCTGACACCGTGTGCACACAGTGAGGAAGCAGGAGACAGCTCAGGTACTTGAGTCCCTGACATTCGAGGGGGAAAGCAGTGGATGAAGATCTCTCCCTGTCTGTTTCTCTCTCTCTATCCCTCTCTCTCTCTCCATTTTTTCAAATAAAATAAAAATAAGTGAATAGAAAAATTTTAAATTTAATGAATAAAATGGAAACACCTACTTCCAGAATTTGCCTATCAGTCACTCACAGCAGGAATTACTTCGCCCAAGCTCTCTCAAGCTGGCCCTTAGCTGAAACCAGGGACCTCAGATTCCTAGTCTGCCCCTTTTCTCCAGGGTCTCACCCAGATCCTTTCTCTTCCACAGGTGAGATCTCCCGGGTGTTCACACTGCTCTGCGGCTTATGCACTTACAGAAGGGAGGAAAGACTTCCGGGGGAACAAGAGCGCACCAAGGAGTGATCCACCTGCATTCGCTCCAGAAAAGTACTAGGTTCAGTGACTCCCTTTCTTCCATCTCATTTCCCCACCTGTCAAGCCAGGGGTGACCTCTGTCTGGATGGGGAGGCTGGGTCAGCCCAGGCGTTGGTGGCCCGTGGCCTCTGCCGCTTCACCACACAGGAATGTTCTTATCTGTTTATCTGTTTCTTTAGCTTTCTGTACTGGCCCCGGAAGTTGTCCTCTGGAGTTCATTTCATAGTTCCCTTTAAACAGGATATTGATAGTCCCCAGATTACAAATTCCTAGAGACACCGCAAGCCCCATTAAAACCGGTCTCACTCGTGGCTGCCTGTTGGGCCGGCTCCTTGGCACTGCTCCAGATACAGCTCCTTGCTTCAGACACCCAAGAATAAGCAGCTGACCGCTTCATTGTTTCAACTGCTGCCTTTCTTTTCTAAGGGTACTCTGAGCTATTGGTAAAATGTTTCCAATCTCACAAGAAACAGTTTTTAAGGAGAAACTCTCTGGAAGTGGATAAAAAAGAGTTGTGTCTTTGACCTCCCTAAATGTATTTTCTCCAGATCTTGTTTCAATTGGGAAGTCCTCTAAGTTTTTTTACCTAGTTCCCCACTCATTTCAGATCACTTTTTGAAATATGTAGAGTTTCCTTTTTCTTCCTTTTGTAGACTTGCTGTACTTAATACCACTTAATTTTCTTCCTTAAAAAAATTTAAAACTGCTTTAAAATTGCCCTCACATTAGGAGTTTCAAAAAGGAACAAGAGGCCCTAACATATGTCCATGTCACGCACTTAACTTGAATCAGGAGAGTCAATTGCTCAATTTAGGCAGATTTTCCCCAAAACATAAGAAAAAAGGGAGAGAGGATACAATGGTTTAGTTCCATGATTGCCCTGGGAGTGAGTTTTCCTCCTGGCGAGTCAGGACCAACCCTCACCGCCCAACACCACCCTACAAGCCCCCTCCCTCCCTCAGCCTCTTCCCCACTCTGATTCTGTTCCCCATCCCCGCTCCCTAGCTCTCCCTGTCTTTCACCATCCTCTAGTTTTCAGAGCATGAGGGGTTACAGCACTCATTCAACCTGCAGCACTCTCTACAGCTGCTCTGTCCACACTGGCTGTCCACTAGGATGGGAGCGTTCCACACAATACTGCCCAAGAGAACAACCACCAGCCATATGTAAGATGTAGTTCTTCTGCTTGAAGAACTGATTTTTTTTTTAATTTTGATGAGTTTAAATCTAAATAGCCACATGCAGTTAGTGACTACTACATGTGACAGAGTCCCTTTAGGGGACTGGATGCCTTTGACCCTTTCAGATTATTCCCAGGGTTAGGCTACATCGGAGGACACAACCCGAACAATCCCAACAAGAAGCTGGACAGGAAGGTGCCTCCATCATTCTTCCTGAAGCCTGGGCCTCTCCCCTGGAAAGTCCATCCACACTCTGTCTGGAAGGCACTACTACCTACCGGTTTTCTTCTTGGGTCTCAACCAAAGGGTCTTTTTGGATTATTATCAATGATTTCTATTTGTAGGGACTAACCTCCACAAAACTCGATATCCTAGAAAATTAGCACTTGTCTTTCAGATTCTGGCCTATCCCTCAAATATGACCTTCTAATTCTCTTTAAATCATATACATGGAGGCCGGAGCCATGGCATAGCAGATAAAGCCATGGCCTACAACGCTGGCATCCCAAATGGGCACCAGTTCAAGTCCTGGCTGCTCTACTTCAGATCCAACTCCCTCTCAATGGCCTGTGAAAGCAGTGGAGGATGGTCCAAGTCCTTGGGCCCTTGCACCCATGTGGGAGACCCAGAAGAAGCTCCTAGCTTTGGATTGGCCCAGCTCCCACCACAACTGGGAAGTGAAACAGCAAATGGAAGATCTTGTACTCTCTCTCTAACTCTGCCCATCAAATAAACAGATAAATCTTTTTTTAAAAAAATTGTTTTAAATCACACACAAGTCCCTCATGCTGCCGCCTGAATTCTGAGCACAGCAAAGTCAATGGAGTCTACCCAGCTAAGGTCAGAATGCTACAGTCAGCCTCAGCTCTTTGCAGAAAAAAAAAATCAGTTCTACGCACATCACGTTTTCCAGTTAAAAAGCCTAAAAGGGGGGCCAGTGCTGTGGCATAGCGTGTAAAGCCACTGCCTGCAGCACCCAGTGGTTCCAGTCCCAGCTGCTCCACTTCCAATCCAGTTCCCTGCTAATGCACCTGGAAAAGCAGCAGAAGATGGCCCAAGCATGTGGGCCTCTGCACCAACATGGGAGACCCAGAGAAAGCTCCTAGATCCTGGCTTCGAATCAGCCTAGCTCCAGCCACTGCAGCCATTTGGAGGGTGAACCAACGGATGGAAGATCGCTATCTGTAACTCTGTCTTTCAACTAAAATAAATAAATCTCCAAAAGGGGGGGGCTATAAAAGAGGAGGGTGCTATAGTATAACAGGTTAAGTTGATGCGTGGGATGCCCACATTCCAAATCAGAGTGCCTGGTTCACGTTCTGGTTCCTTAGTTTCCAATCCGGCTTCACACGAATGCACCTGGGAGGCAGCAGAGACAGTGCAAGTGCTCGGTGCCTGCCACCCATGTGAGAGACCCAAATGGGGTTCTGTGCCCCTGGCGTCAGTCTGGCCCAGCCCTGGCTATTGCAGATGTTTGGGGAGTGAACAGACACCTAGAAGATCAATCTCTCTCCCTCCTCTTTCTGCCACTCTGCCTTTCAAATAAATAAATCTTAAAAAAAAAAAAAAAAAAAAAAAAAAAGGCCTAAAAAGAGAACAGTAGTTTCCAGCTGCATCTTCTGTACCACTGCTTACCAGACTTTTCCAAAGCTGACGTCCACAGGGTCACCTCTGCTGAGGGCCCTTCAGCAACCACATGTTGGGTAACTGAATTGCCCCCTTGCAAGAGATCCAGAAGACAACTCAGGACTGGCTTTCTCAGAAGAAGCAGTAGGGATAGGGGCAGGGTCTAGCCAGGAAGTAGCTGCTTTCTCTTTAAGGAGCTGCATGATTTATACAAAATGGAATGCTCCCTCCAGTGTCTGACTGGTAGCAAAAGGAACAACATTGTCTTCACCCTCCAAAAATAAATCTTTTCAATATTTAGGATGTTTTTAAATAAAATTTTTCACTGACGTATAACAGGATATGTTCAAAATAGAAATCACTCAATTATTTGACTATAAACCATTTTTAATCATTAAAAAAATTTTTTTTATTTGAAAAGCAGAGTGACAGAGACAGAGAGACCTCTGTCCACTGGTTCACTCCTCAAACGGTTGAGAAGCCAGGAAGCAGAAACTCCATCCGGGTACCTACGTGGGTGGCAAGAGCCATCTCTGCTGCTCTCCTAGGAGCACTAACAGGGAGCCTGACCAGAAGCAGAGCTGCTGGGACTCAAACCAGCCCTCTGAGAGGAGATGTCTGAGCCACAGTGGGGCTTAACCTACTGCACCACAACATCAGCTGTACTTAAAATTACTTCTTAAAGCCATTTTACTATTCTATTTTGATGTCAGAGGTAGGGGCTGAGGTAGTAGAACTGAAGAAAATTCCTAATAGTCTTTTTAACACATCAAGTGTCACTAGGCATTTTCTGGTATTTTCTCAAGTTTCATCTGAGCTACAGGAGTTAGGGCAGTCATGCCCTTTTGTACCCATAAGACTCTTTCATTTCAAAAACGCCTAGAATGACAAGCTAAAACTTGAGCCACAAATATACAAGTGCCAGCTTCAAATATCACCCACAGGTCTGAATGCCTTCTGAGAACACGCAGGGGTCCAGGTACAGGCTGAACAGCCCTGGGTAAGGAGGACTCAGCTCATATATTGAGGCTGTTGCTGAAATGCACGTGGGCATCCTTGCATCCTTCAGCCCAGAGCAGGGGGGTGGGAGTGGGGGGGGGGGTGTCAGTTAGCAAGCTGTTACAGGAGCTATCGCTGAGTAAGGCATCATTTAAACAAGGATTTGTCTGGGCACTAGAAGACTCAGACTCTGGAGAGTTTAGAAGCTGACAAGAAGCAACTCAGCTACTGAAAGACGAGAGTCTTAGGGGCATTTATCCGATGATCTTAAAAACAGGCAGCTAGATTTGCTACAATCATCATTTAAAAGCTTTCTTTTACAAAGCAAGGCTTTCTGAAAACACTGCTTTTGGTTTCTCTACCTCCAAGTTGTCAGTACTGAAAAGGAAACTCTCAAAAAATGAAAGGCAGTTTCACTTAACGTGCTGGGTTTAAGAGGCCAGGCAGCTTTCACACTCGCAGAGCTGTCTCCCAGGCTTTCACAGAAGGGAGAAGCTGCAGGGTGGAGTGAGTGTGCCTGCCCACAGCGGTCAGGGGGCTGGGAGCTCCAGAGACATTCCACAGTGAGCCTTCGCTGTCAGCATCACATTATCACGAATGAGGTGTGAGGAGCTGGCTCTCCTGCTGTGGAATGCTGGGTCTGTGCAAGGCAGACAGCCCCTCCAGGCTAGGGCCTCCAGGTTCGCTCCCTGCCCCCAGCTGCATGTTCTCCCGGGTCCCTAATCTTGATGGTCAGGAAGATCCAGGCCAGCAAGTTGCAGTTAGCTGCGCAAGAACTGCTAGCTTTCAGCAGTTGTGACAAACGGTAAAGTCATTAGGTTCCTGTACTTGGTGCTTGACAGTTTCAAGCTCAGTAAAATATGATCGATACTCTTTCTGATGTCTTTATTGATCAGCTATGGCTACGGGTGGCCTTGCAGTTTCCTCTCCTTACAGCTCACTCAGAAATGAACAGATCTCAAGTATGAGAAAAACTGAAAACCTTTATTGCGACAATAAAACCAAAAGAAACACACAAAAGGCACTCTGCAAACACTCCTTCTCACTACCATTATTTCAACACTAGTTGGCCTGCCAATTTTCTGATTCTGAAATGTAAATAGATAGATAGAAAAGTTAGCCTGGGTCTCTTTTTCATTAAATGCTTAATCACTTAGCTCATTTCCATAAACTGGCAGGAATTCAATCTCAACTCCTTTCTTTTTTTCCTCAGCCGCTTTTTAGGGGAGTAATCCAACATTCCCAAGAGCAATTAAGTGATGTTTTCTCATGAGACCAAGACAAATAAACAGCCCAAAAAATACATTTCCGTGAATTTAAAATGTTGAACTCAGATCTCTATCTTTTCTTATTTCTAAACAATTGTCACAAAGGTGCAACTTGCCTGCTACATTTTCTAAATCACTAACATTGAATCGTTTTTACTCTACTCCACTGGTAGACTTTCTATGTTGTTGCTACTTTAAAGTTTTCCACTGTATCCATGATTTGCCACGGTAAGAATCTGAACATACAGCAAATTTCAAAGCCGTTAGGAATGCGGAATAATAACAAAAGATAGGCCCCAATTTACCCACAAACATGGACAACTACAAATTACTTTATAGCATTTGCAAAGCGTGTCTGTCTTTCTTCAAAGTCTGTTTCTCTATTGTTTGGGACAAATGTGACTTTTATTTGAAAGCCATATTTTAAATCGTTTCCAATATATTTTTGTTAAGTGAACTAAATTGAATTTCTTTTTTTTTTTTTTTTAAGATTTCATTTATTTATTTGAGAGGTAGAGCTACAGACAGTGAGAGGGAGAGACAGAGAGAAAGGTCTTCCATCCGCTGGTTCACTCCCCAAATGGCTGCAACGGCTGGAGCTGAGCTGATCCAAAGCCAGGAACCAGGAACTTCTTCTGGGTCTCCCACACGGGTGCAGGAGCCCAAGCGCCTGGGCCATCTTCTACTGCTTCCCCAGGCCATAGCAGAGAGCTGTATCAGAAGAGGAGCAGCCAGGACTAGAACGGGCGCCCGTATGGGATGCCAGCGCTGCAGGCAGAGGCCACAGCACTGGCCCCTTAAATTAAATTTCACATTCACCAATTATATTTCCTATCTGTAACCATTCACAAGCATTTTTAAGGAGTGTTTTTCAAACAATTCCAACTCAAATTTTTTCGTGTACTACAAATGTTATGCCAGATACGTCACTACATGGTCTCAGACTCATTTCTGGATATCTGGAGAATTACGAGGTTTGATAGAATAAGCTCAAGGAGAGAGCTGAGAGGAGAAAAGTAAGTTGTTTTTATTTCTAAAAAATGCCACACTGAGCCCCATCGCCAGAGAGTGAAGCACTTGAAATCACTGATTCTCTTGATGTAAGAGAGAAAGCAAAGTACAAATTTTTAAATGAAGTTTCCACATAAATGATGAATTTTTCTCATCCGTGTGTCAGTCTCTGCAGGTTTCCTTACATTTTCCCTCAATTTCAAAACCACCCTCAAGAGCTAAACTCTCACAGTGAGACTGAAAAAGACGTTAAAAGAGGAAAAAAATAAAAAACCAAAAGATGCATTCTTGAACACTATTAATCACTGTAATTCTGGCCAACAGGCATTGGTCACTGCACACAATCTGCCAGCCAGAAGCTCTCTTCCCCAAGGCTCTGAAAAAAACCATTTTATTATCCTGACAAAAGTATCAGCAGGTAAACTCATTTCAGTGAAAAACACCAGGCAGAACAGTGCGTGTGTGTGTGTGTGTGCGCGCGCACGCGCGCACAGGGGGTAGCTGATATCACTCTGCCCCCCCCCCCCCACCTCAGTAACCAAACGTGAGGGAAGAGAGAGGCACCCTGCAGGCAAGCAAATGTGCAGCGGAACAGAAATCCGGGGAGCAAGCCGCTCCCCAGCAACAGGCGGAATCAGAGGCACTTGCAAGGCCTACCGCACCACCATACCAGAGGCTGCCCAAGAAACAATTTCAGAATGAGGGGGTGGAAACTTCCCCAGCCCCGAGGGAGCCGGTCCACTGGGTCCCCACAGCAGGTGGTCTGCCGCAGAGACTGCAAACAGGGGTCTGTCCGACAGGACACTTGCCCAGCCCAGAGGAGACCCCGCCCGCTGCCACTTGGGCTCAGCTGGCTAAGAACGTCCGGCTGCAGGAAGACACACAAAACCCCAGGCCTTAGAACCCAAAGTCGCTAAGGAACAGCCTTTGGTAAAAATGTGCTCACACCCAGGCTCAGCCTTGGGGGAAGGCCGGGACAGGCCCGCCTATTTCAACCTCAGCTCAGGGTCTTCAGCCACTGCCTCTCTGGGGGCTTTCGAAGCGAACCTTGGCGGAGAGGCTGCCTCAGAGAGACAAGTGCCAAGGGCCGGCTCAGCTGCTGAGCCCCAGGCCACGGTGGGCTCTGCACCGCCCCCCCCCCCTCCACCCGCACACCATGTCCAGCCACAAGGCGATGGAATGGGCTGGGTAAACACGGGCCTTTTTATTGCTGGCCAGGAATTCTTCCTTCATTCATCAAAGCGGGTGAATGAAAATATTAAGAAGTAGGTAAGGCATTTCCTGGGCTGCTTACCGAGCCCCCCTCCGTCTGCCTTCTTACCTCGGCTACCAAAGGGGCAAGCCACTTCCCCTGTCGGGAGACAGCCGCACGCTGGACCTTACACAGACCCCGCCGCGCTCCTCTTCAGGAGCACCTAAGTTTCCGGCTCCTTTCCGCCTGTCCCTTCTTCCCGGCTAAGGCAGCGTCCAGCTGTGTTTCCAGGACAGACTCAGCATCTCGCCCACCGCACCCCGCCAACCCCATGCCGGCGCCCGAGGACGTGCCTCCAAGACCCCATCAACGCACCCACCTGAGCCTACCCGGCGGTCGGGGGGCCTGCAGCGCCCCCGCCCCGGAGGAAGGCGCTGAGAGCCGGCGACCCGCACGGCCGCCCTTCCGCCACGCCGCGGACGGGCCGACGGCCCCGCGCCCCGGCTCTGCCGTCCCCAGCGCCGGGTTTCCCCGCGGCTGCTCCCCGCCAAGAGTCGGTCTCAAGTCGGCTGCGCACGCCAGCACCCGGCTTCTGCCCACAGCACCAGCCCCAGCCCGAGCCGGCTCCGGCCGCAGTTCCGCGCGCACGTTCGCGCGGCTGCCCGCGCTGACCCCTCAGCCCGCACCGTCTGAGGGCCCCGCATCCCGGCCCCCGCACCCTCCCGCCCAGGTGCGCCTTCCCCGCGCCCGGGACCCCGGCCGCCCGCCCCGCCGCTCTCAGAGCCGGCTCGCCCGGGGCATCCCGCGCCCGCACCGCCCGGCCCGGCCCGGCCCGGCCCGCACGCGGCCGCGCCAGCCCCGCGCTCACCTTCCCTGGCTTTCAGCAAGACCGTGTTGGCCACGATGTTTTCCAGCTCCATTGACAGCCGGCGGGCAGCGCGCGAGCCGGCCGGCGGGGCTGTCAGCGCCTGCGGGGCTGCCGCTGCTGTGGAGCGCGAGCCCGCCGCGCCTACCGCATGATTCCTGCTCCCAGCGCTCGGAGCTCGCCCCTCTGCGGCGAGCAGCGCCGCCGCCGCTCCTTCCTCCCTCCGGGTCCCCCGCCCCCCGCCCCCCACCCGCCGCAAGCCTCTGTCACTCCATTCTCCTCCCCTCCGCCTCCCTCGGATGCTTTAACGCTTCGGATGCTTCTGCCTCCCCTCCGGCCCTCCCGGGGGTGTGGTACCAGCAGGCTCGGGCCCCCGCACTGCGCAGGCGCAGGCCAGGGCGCGCCTCCCGCCTCGGCGCCGCGCCGCAGGGGCTGATGGGACTTGTAGTTCTCTCGCTTGCGCCGAGTGAGGCTGGGGCGGGGCGGGCCCCGCGCGCGGCGGCGGCGGCGGCGGCGGCGGGAATCCCAGACCCGCCCCGGGACGGCGCCGGAGAGCTAGGGCGGCCCCGCCGCGCCGGTGATCGGAAAGCGGAGTCCGCGGGCTGGGGCGTTGCTCGGGGTGGGACGCGAGCAGGAGCCCGGCTCCTCTGGGCCACCTCGGATCCACGAGGGGGCTGAGCCCCGGAGCGGCGCCGCGCCCCCAGGGCCGCGGGCCCGACCCCGGCCCGCCGTCTCGCACACGCTCGCGCCAGGTCAAGGACAAAGGTGTACTTTGTTTCCTCAGAGGGCGGGAAGGGGTCCGCGAGCTGCAGCCGCCCCGCGCTGGAGCCCGTGTCGGTGGCCGCGCAGCATGAGCGCCCCCCGGCGGCCGGGATCTCCGCCGACGGCCTCCCGCGCCCGGGATCGGGGTCCCGGCCTGGCCAGTGGGTCGTTCGGTTAACAAGCAGCCTTCCAGCACGCGGGGCCCACAAGCCGACGACCCCGGGGACAGCCGCACTCCTTCAGGCCAACGGGGACGCGGCGAGCCTCGTCCCGGGGCCGGGCTCATGCGCTCGGCCACAGCGACGGTGGAGTAGCCGGCTCCGATCTCCTGGGGAGGAAAAGAGCTGTGTCCGGACTCCTGGGGTCCGCGCCCAGCGCCCCTCGGGCTGGGGGAGGCGCGGCCTGGCCGCCGAGAACAATGAGGCCTTGGCCGCCTTTGTGTGCTGCGGCCGGAAATCCGCTGCTCCGAGGTGGGCCTGCTCTGTCCTGAAAGAGGCCACCTTCTGTCCCCTTGGTTGCCAGGAAGTTACAGGGAGGTGGCCGAAAGACACGAACAGTTACTATGCACTGGAGAACCCAGAGACTAACGGGCTCTCCAGGCCTTTCGCCAGGAACGGTCGCCAGCGTGGAGCGCGCCGCCCACCACCGCCGTCCGGGGTCTGCACGGGGCTCACAGGGTCTCCCGGGTCTGCCAAGTGGCAGTAACAGTTTACTGCCTTCCATTACAGGAGTTACTGTTGCAAGGAACCCAGACTCGGGCCTCACCGCAGACCCGCATTCACTGTGCCCAAACTTGTCACGAAGAAGAGGAGCCGCGAAGCTGGCCCCGTCTTAGATCAGCTTCAAGTAGCTGTCCGCCTGGCCCTGACAGCCCACAGTTTATTTGGTTGACATTTTAAAAATAATAGCCAGAGGGCCTGTGCCGTGGCTCACTTGGCTAATCCTCTGCCTGCGGCACCGGCATCCCATATGGTCGCAGGGTTCTAGTCCTGGTTGCTCCTTTTCCAGTCCAGCTCTCTGCTGTGGCCCGGAAGGGCATTGGAGGATGGCCCAAGTGCTTGGGCCCTGCACCCGCATGGGAGACCAGGAGGAAGCACCTGGCTCCTGGCTTCGGATCGGCACAGCGCTGGCCATAGTGGCGGTTTGGGGGATGAACCAACAGAAGGAAGACCTTTCTCTCTGTCTCTCTCTCTGTCTATAACTCTACCTGTCAAATTAAAAAATAATAATAGCTAGAGCCAGCCTTGTGGCACAGCAGGTTAAGTCAGCTACTGTGTAGGACACCAGCCTCTCCTGACACAGCATGGCTGCTCCACTTCCCGCCTGGGAAAGCTGTGGAAGATTGGCCCTGAGTGGCTGGGCCACTGCCACCCACATGGGAGACCCAGATGGAGTTTAGGATCCTGGCTTCAGCATGACCCAGCCCTGGCTGTTGTTGCCATTTGGGGAATGAACCAGCAGATGGAAGATCTTGCTTTCTCTTTGTCTATCCCACTCTCTTTCTGGCACTCTGTCATTCAAATAAATATTATTTTAAGATTTATTTATTTACTTGAAAGGTAGAGTTACAGAAAGAGAGAGGTCTTCCACCTGCTGGTTCACTCCCCAGATGGCCACAATGACTGGAGCTGAGCTGATCGGAAGCCAGGAGCCAGGAGCTCCTTCCAGGTCTCCCACGTGGGTGCAGGGGCCCAAGCACTTGGGCCATCTTCTACTGCTTTCCCAGGCCATAGCAGAGAGCTGGATTGGAAGTGGAGCAGCCGGGACTCAAACTGGTGCCCATATGGGATGCCAGCACTGCAGGCGGCGGCTTTACCCGCTATGCCACAGTGCTGGCCCTTCAAATATTTTTAAGAATTGAATACCTATTAGATAGCTTATGCTCCACACTCTCAAACTTTCACAAGCACCGGATCATCAATCAGGAGATGTTGTTAAAATGCAGATTGAGTTTAGCTAAGTCTGGGTGGGTCCTGAGGTTCTGACATTTTTCTCACAGACTCCAGGGTTCTGTGTATCCTCAGGTCAGTAGACACCACCTGGAATAGTGAAACTCCACAGCTAGCCGTCACCCCCAGCCCCACTCCTTTTTTTTTTTTTTTTAAGAGATTTATTTATTTATTTGAAGGTCAGAATTACGCAGAGAGAGAGAGAGAGAGAGGGAGAGAGAGGTCTTCCATCCGCTGGTTCACTCCCCAATTGGCAGTAATGGCTGGAGCTGCACCGATCCGAAGCCAGGAGCCAGGAGCATCTTCTGGGTCTCCCACGTGGGTGCAGGGGCCCAAAGACTTGGGCCATCTTCTTCTGCTTTCCCAGGCCATAGCAGAGAGCTGGATCAGAAGTGGAGCAGCTGGGACTCAAACCAGCACCCACATGGGTTGCCGACACTGCAGGCTTTACCTGCTACGCCACAGCGTTGGCCCCCACTTTTTTGTCTTATCCGCAGCCTGAGTCATCAGTGATTTTACCTCTCTGGCCTCTGTAGATGTTTGCATTTGCAACCCTGGAAATTGTACAGATGTGAAACAGACCCAGAGGGAACAAGTGAGTTGCAAACGGTCACTCCACAAGTTAAGGGTCAGCCTGCCATGTTTTGTCTACACTGTAGGGTCATGTATCCTGCCTGCAGAATAAACGGCTGTACATCGTTATCTGTGTTTCTAGGAGGAAATGAGGACATTTGGATTTGAGAGTGGAATGATAATGGCTCGCGTTTACTGTGCAGCAACTACGGCCTGGCCCTGTGCTGGTCTTTTAGGTGGATTATCTCATTGAACACAACATCCGCATGGGACAGGAAACAGCCTTATTTTAGAGATAAAGGGAGGTTTTATAACTCATCTAGGGTCACATAACTAATAAGTAAAAGACCGGGGATTTGAACCCAGCAGTCTGACTCAGGGTCTGTGAACGTGACTCCTGGCTGGCTCAGGCTGGCTGGTGCAGCCCGATTGGGCTGCCAGAATGAGCCTGTACTATCAGGAGGCAAACAGGCACTGAATGGTGGAGGCATAAGGGGATTTTCCACTACAGTCCTTAATTCCACCATTATGGGTCCTTTTCTCTCACCTGCGTTAACAACCCACCGTTCTCTTGAAAAATGAGTTTGATTCAAGGCAAAATAATCTTAAATACTGAGGCTGGTGGCGCAGCAGGTTAAGTTGCCACTTGCAATGCCAGCTTCCCCTCTGAATGCAAGTTCGAGCCCCTTTTATTCCACATCTCATTCAGCTCCCTGCTAAGGTGCCGGGGAAAGCAGCAGAAGATGGCCCAAGTACTTGGGCCCCTGCCACTCCTGTGGGAAACCAGGATGGAGTTCTGGCTTCAGATATTTGGAAAGCAAACCAAAAGCGTTCTACCTTTCCCTCCCTCTGCCTTTCAAATAAATAAATCTTTAAAAAAATCAGTAGCTTGGGGCATGGTTGACAGCCAGCTGAGAGCAAGAGTGGAAATCCAAATGGGACACGGGAGAGGGGGAGGCCAGGGTTTGCAAAAGCAATGAGGCATCTTGTCTTTGTTCTGTGGGCACCTGTCCTGTCCCTGGATAAAGCTGGTGGGCCAGAGCTCTTGTAGATGCGAATGTGTATGTGGAGCGCCACAGACCCAGCTTCCTCTTGCAATACGGATCCCTTTGCCTGGATAATGGCATTGGCTTTCTGAACAGCGCCGGAGCTGGAGTGTGCATCCCCTCCTGGCCGCACGCTTGCGATGGCGCTTTCATTCTCCTTTATTCTCGCCACCCAAGCTTCCCTTTCTGTGCCAGGCACCGCAGGGAGCACAGGCAATCTCCCAGGGAGTTCAGCACTGAGAGAGCTAACCACCTCCGCACCATGGACCAGGGCCCTGGTGGAGACAGACTCAAAGGACCTCGCAAATGAGGAGGAAGAAGAGATTCCAGGCACTTAGGAAAAGTCCGAGAAAGGAGAAATGTGAGCTAAGCAGGGGCATGAAGTTTCTGGCTAGCCTTCATTCCCCTCTGAAAGTCCTTCATTGCACCCCAGGGAATTACCAGATTACTGAAATGTTTGTCCTGCTGTGCGACCACCTGTTATTTTTCTTTTGACTTAACTGAAATCAACTCACCTTTAAAATTTTTATTTCTTTATGATTTATTTATTTATTTGAAAGTCAAAGTAACAGAGAGAGAAGGAGAGAGAGATCTTACATCTGCTGGTTCATTTTCCAGATGACTAGCCCCCAGATCAGAAATTAAGGAGGAAAAGTAGGGGAAACTGGCCTCTTGTTATCAGGGGTCAGTGTATAACAGAAAGTCAAGGACGGGGCCAGTCTTATGGCACTGCGGGTAAAGCTGCTGTCTGCAATACTGGTCTCCCATATGGGTGTCAGTCCCCATTTTGCTGTTCCACTTCCAGTCCAGCCCCTTGCCAATGGCTTGGGAAAGCAGTAGAAGATGGCCCAAGCACTTGGGCCCCTGCCACCAACATGGGAGACCTGGATGAAGCTCTTGGCTTTGGCCAGGCTCAGCCCTGTCCATTGTTGCCACCTGGAGAGTGAATCATCCGATAGAAGATCTGTCTCTTCCTCTCTGTAACTCTTTCAAAAAATAAATAAACCTTAAAAAAAGAAAGAAAGAGAAGAAAGTCAAGGACATTCTTTGGGAACTTCCAGCTCCCTGATTGTACCTCTGTCCTCAAAACTGCCTGTCTCCCACCATCAGCCCAGCTGATGCACGATTTTAAAGGAAACAGGGCTGATTTCAATTCAGTTTTCAGATTGAATGGAACATACGATATTTACTCCCAAAATGGCTCACAGATAGTTGGCCATTTTGGGTTTGGTTCCGTGCTCAGCAATGGATAAATTCAGAAGGAGGGAAGAATGTTTGAACTGGCAAGGAAATGCACAGTAAAAGTACAAAAATTAATTCTTCACTCAGGAAGGAGGAAAAATAGCCTCTTCTCCCATCATTGCTTTGAAAGCCAAAGATTTTCTGCCAATATGGATGGATAAGGAAGGGATCCAAACCACCCGCAGTCGTCTTTTTGTGAGCAATGTTTATCAAGCAAGGGCACAACCAAAGCCAAGTTCGTTTGCTTTGCGTGGTGGCAGTCTTGTCCATCCTCTGTTGCTGATAACACAGTACTACACACTAGGTAAATTATAAAGAGAAAAGCTCGGTGTTGTCTCACAGCTCCAGTCCAAGGTCAAGGGGCTGCATCTGGTGAGGCAGAGTCCAGAGGAGGCATGGTGAGAGGCAGAGGACACGTACACTTGTTCTGGTCTCTCCCTTTATAAAGCCACTGGTAATGGTCACGGGGCTCTGCCCTGATGACCTTATTCAATCCCAGTCCCTCCCAGAGGCCCTGCCTCTCAACATCACTGTCAGAGCAAGTTCCCACCTTCTAATGACTCACCATGGGAACGAAGTTACAGCAGAGGTTGTCAGAGGACGCGGTATCCAAGCCTCAGCTGTAGCCTGTAATGGAAATGGAGCTACGATCTTATCGCGTAGACCTGGTTCTCAAAAGAGAAACGGAGGCCGTGGACCTGAATGCGGCACTGGGGACCCTCTCCACCAGATGGCTCATAGGTGAGGGAGGCTTGCAGGGTTTCAACCGTAATGCAGCAATAACATGAACTTCCCCTGGCGCCAGAGAGAGAGAGAGAGAGGTCTTCCATCTGCTGGTTCACTCCTCAAATGGCTGCAATGGCCAGAGCTGGGCTGATCTGAAGCCAGGAGCCAGGAGCTCCTTCCAGGTCTCCCATATGGGTTCAGAGGCCCAAGGACTTGGGCCATCTTCTACTGCCTTCCCAGGCCACAGCAGAGAGCTGGGTTGGAAGTGGAGCAGCTGGGACTTGAACCAGTGCCCATATGAGATACTGGCACTGCAGGTGGCAGCTTTACCCACTACACCACAGCTCTGGCCCCCTTTGAGGTCTTAGAATGAAGCTTTTACTGTCCCATGGCTGCCCATTGTAGACATATGAATATTTACCAGGTCCAACGAAAGGAAGACATGGTTGCTTTCTCATTCAAGTCTCAGATATCCAGTTCTGAGCTCAAGAAAACTTAGCAAAAACTTGGAGCTTAAAAATTGGAATACTTGATACAGGTTGGTGATTTGACCATTATATCAAGAAGGGCATAGTATCCAATATGCCCAATTGATTTGGAGCAGCTTAGCTCCCTCCTGTAGTGGCGTCTCAAAGCAAAGGTGTGGGTTAACCAGTGTGGAAAAAAGAGCTGGGCGGGAACCCTGCGGTGCAACTGGAGCACTCATTCCCTGTGGCTGCCTCCATCTCCCCCACAGAGAGAGAGGACTGCAGCCAGCCCCAAGAAGGCAAACACCGGTCCAGGCTTCACGTCTGGTGCTCTGCCATGTGGCTGGGACCATGCCAGGCTCAGCACCAACAATCCCCTTATTGCAGAAGTGGTCGTCAGGTCACAGCCCACGTCCAGTGACTGTGTGTCCAGCTCCACAACTCTCTGTCTCAGGACCCAGCTGAGACACCAGCAAATCTCTCCTTCTCCAGGCTGAGTGTGACCTCCTGTGTTTCGGGTGCTGGGGAGAAGTGTAGCCCAGAGAGACCCTGGATAGTGGTTGTATTGGTCCTTAATAGGCTGCTGTAACAAGACACAACCATAGACCGGCTAATTCATAAACAATGGGATAAATTTTTTAAGATGTATTTTGTTTACTTAAAAGGCAAAGTTACAGACAGAAAGAAGACAGAGAGAGAGAGAGAGAGAGAGAGAGAGAGGGAGAGAGGGAGAAAGAGAGGGAATATCTTCCATCTGCTGGTTCATTCCTCAAATGGCTACAGTGGCCAATGCTAGCCCAGGCTGAAGTCAGGAGCCTGGTCTCCATGTGGGTGCAGGGGCCCAGACACTTAGGCCGCCTTCCACTGCTTTCCCAGGTGCACTAGTAAGGGAGCTGGGTCAGAAGTGGAGCAGGCGGAACTTGAACCGACACTGGTATGGGATGGCAGCCTCACGGGTGGCAGGTCACCCCCTGTGCCCTGCGCCTCCCCTGACACCAGAAGCTTACTGCTCACAGTTCTCAGGCTGGGAAGGCAGAGACCCGGATGCCGGCGGGTTCAGTCTGGTGGGGCTCCTCTGCCTCGTGGGCGGCACCTGTTGCCGCGTCCTCCCAGGCGGAGGGGACACACGCGCCTCCTCAGGCCTGCTCTCTAAGGACGTTGTTCGCATTCGGAGGAACCCACCTCATGACTCAGTCATGCCCCCACTGCCTGCCCGTTCACTCCAGCGCACGTGGGGTTAGATTTCGTCTTTTCTGCTGCTCCGGAGGTGTCTTATAAGTATGAAAACTCATTCACATACAGTCTTTCTGTTTGCAAATGGAAGCACTGTGTTTGCTTCACACTATCTCTTTGCGCTTCCCTTCATGAGAGGGCCTGGAAGAGTTTGTGGGACAAACGGGATTACAAGAGAAAGCAGCAGCAGGGGTTCGGGCTGGCGGTTAGGACGCCCGCCCGGGTCTCACAGCAGAGCCCCTGGATTCCACTCCCGACTCCAGCTCTCTGTTCACGCAGACCTCGGGAGGCAGCAGTGACAGCTCCAGTGATTAGGTTCCTGCTCCCACCTTGGGTGACCTGGAGTGAGTTCCAGACTCCCAGCCCTGGCTGTTGGGGGCATCTGGGAAATGAGCCAGCAGATAGAATCTCTGTGTCTCTACCTCTGTCTTCCTCAGTCTGTTTCTCAAGTACACTTTTGGTAAAAGAAAGAAAGAAAAACATTCCTTTGCAAACGGAAATGTCTCCTGCGTACACAGTGTGCCTTGCCACCCGGCACCCACCTTTCTGAAATGTTGATGACTCAAATGGGTCACCAGCGACCGGGACAAGCAGTAGTTTTTTCCACCGTGGTAGAATAGAGAGAAAGTTCATCTGTGGGGAAGGAGCCTCTTTTGTTTTGGGAAATCACTTTGAAGGACTTTAGTCATTTGAAAATCAGGCCCAATTTTCTCCTCGGGAATAAAGGGTTGGGAATAAGGAGTCAAACGCTGCCGCAGAAAACCCTAAAAAGGGCGCCGTCCCATGGGGCCTGCTGACTCCTGGAGGTTCCTCTCTGGGTGAAGCCAGGGTTGGGTGAGAGGAAGTCAGGACAGGGAAAAAGAGGCAAGATCATGGGGCTCCTTCCAGTGTCCCCCCAGGGGAGCAGATCCTGCAACCTGGGGCCCAGAGGAGTAATGGCCAAGGAGAGAAGTGGTCCCTAGGGGTCCCTGGGGCACCCAGAGGTGCTGGAATCCATGGACTCGGAGGCTCACACCCTGCTTGATGTTCCCTTCGCCTGCCTGTGATTCCTTTCTGTTCCCCCAGGCTGCTCGCCTCAGATGACTGCCTGTGTAGCGTTGGGGAACTGAGCGAGAGGCAGCTGACCCCGCTGGGACCCGGGAGTAGATGTAGGAGAACAGCAGCAGCACAGAGAAGCTCCTGGGGCAGAAGCAAGAGGAGAACCGAGAAGTCCAGCGTAGCCGTGCTCCGTGTGGGGGACACCGCGGTGAAGAGCAAGCCCCAGTCCACACCGACAAGAGACAGAGCTCCTGTGGGGTTAGGATGGGCATTGTGGCACGTGGGTAAGCACCACTTGGAGCGCTGGCATCCTAACTCAGGGTGCTGGCTCACGTCCCGGCTGCTCCTCTTCCAACCCAGCTTCCTGCTTATAGCTCCTGGGAGCAAACGGATGATGGCTCAGGTACTTGGGTCCCTGCCACCTATGTGGGAGACCTGGATGGAGCTCTTGGGTCCTGGCTTCAGCTTAGTCCAGCCCTGGTTATTGCAGGCATTTGGGGAGTAGATAAGCAGATGAAAGATCTCTTCCAGTTTCTCTCCCTCTCTGTCATTTTGCCTTTTGAGTAGATGAGGTTAAGTAAACACTTGTTAAAAGAATATCTATTTTATTTGATAGGCAGGGTATGGGGTGGGTGCTATGATATAGTAGGTAAAACTGTTGCCTGCTGCACTGGCATCCCATATGGGATCCAGTTTGGGTCCTAGCTGCTCCACTTTTGACCCAGTTCCCTGCTAATGCACCTGGGAGAGCAGCAGAGGATGGCCCAAGTCCTTGGGCCCTTGCACCCGAGTGAGAGACCTAGAAGAAGCTCCTGGCTCCTGGTTTCAGATCTTCTCAGCTCCAGCTATTGTGGCCATTTGGGGACTGAACCAGTGGATAGAAGCTAATCTCTCTGTCTCTGCCTCTCTGTAACTCTGCCTTTCAGATTAAATAAATAAATCTTTAAAAAGAAAGAAAGAAAGAGAGAGAGAGAGAAAGGAAGGAAGAGAGAGAGAGAAAGAAAGAGAGAGAAAGAGAGAAAGAAAGAGAAAAAGAAAGAGAAAGAGAGAGAGAAAGAAAGCGAGAAAGAAAGAGCGAAAGAAAGAGAGAGAAGAGAGAGAGAAGAAAGAAAGCGAGAAAGAAAGAAAGAAAGAGAGAGAAAGAAGGAGAGAGGAAGAAAGTGAGAAAGAGAAAGAGAGAGAGAAAGAAAGAGAGAGAAAGAAGGAGAGAGAGAGAAAGAAAGTGAGAAAGCGAGAAAGAGAGAGAGAGAGAGAGAGAGAGAAAGAAAGAAAGAAAGAAAGAAAGAAAGAAAGAAAGAAAGAAAGAAAGAAAGAAAGAAAGAAAGAATTATGGGGGGTGGGGCGGGGAAGAGGCAGAGAGGGAGAGGAGAAAGAGAGATCTTCCATCCATTGGTTCACTCCCCAAATGGCCGCAACAGTTGGAGTGGCCGGAGGTAGGCCAGTTTGAAGCCAATGAGGGAGGGTCTTCTAGGGGCACCCTCAGCGTCTGCAAGATGAAATATTCCTTGGTGGTTGAACTGAGGCCAGCTCAACTCGTTGTGATTCTCTGTGTGTTTCTCATCTTTGAGAAAACATTTTAGCCAGCTTTCAGCACTGCAACAAAATGCCTGGGAAAATCCCTGTCTGCTACTTGTAGACAGAAAAGCTTTATTTTGGTTCACGGTTCTCAAGTCCACAGCCCAGGAGTGCTGGTCCTACTGGTTGGGCACCTGGTGAGGATGTTCTTGCAGAGTACCACATGGCGAGAGGGACTGTGACTGTCTTCATCTAGGGGTCTCTGATGAAGCCACCAGGATTTAACCAGAGACTCCACTCCAGCTACTCAATGCAACCAGTCAGCTCTCAAAGGCCCCGTCTTCAGACACCACAACTGGGCACAGTTTCCATCCTCTTAGCATATTAACATAAAACCTGGGGGACCAAATATTTAACACGTGGCTCTTTGGGGGACATTCAAGAACCAAACCATAGGCTGGCGCCGCGGCTCACTAGGCTAATCCTCCGCCTTGTGGGGCCGGCACACCAGGTTCTAGTCCCGGTGGGGGCGCCGGATTCTGTCCCGGTTGCCCCTCTTCCAGGCCAGCTCTCTGCTGTGGCCAGGGAGTGCAGTGGAGGATGGCCCAGGTGCTTGGGCCCTGCACCCCATGGGAGACCAGGATAAGTACCTGGCTCCTGCCATTGGATCAGCACGGTGCGCCGGCCGCAGCGGCCATTGGAGGGTGAACCAACGGCAAAGGAAGACCTTTCTCTCTGTCTCTCTCTCTCTCACTGTCCACTCAGCCTGTCAAAAAAAAAAAAAAAAAAAAAAAAAAAAAAAACAAAAAAAAAAAAAAACAAAAAAAAAACACCAGTAGGGAAACTGTAGCAGATGATTGCCTGGAGCAGCGTTAAGGTCCCACAGGAAAAGGCTGAGGGGACGCCTGGAAGGCCAGGCCTTTGTTGCAGACGGGGGCCCGTTTCTAGGCCTCCTCTTCCCTGAGCCCAGGACAGGGCTGAATCTCAGGCTCTTTTTCAATGGATGACAAAAAGGAGGGGAAAGAAAAAGAAAAACAGAGCGCGTTTTGCTGTGGAACGAGGAAGAACTCAGCAAAACCCAGAGTAATGTTTGCCATCTCTAATTATAGCCCCGGCCACCAGAACATTAACTTGTGGTTCCAGGGGGGTATTTTCCTAATCATCATAAAACAGGGCATAGATCTTTTCATTTGCCTTCCCCTCAACTAGGTCCAACATGTCGTCTCCCTCGCTCAGACGCAAGACTTTCTGCTGTTTTCTACTCTTGCGTTCATGAGGACAATGATACTCCACTTTTCTCTTTTAGAGGGACAATTTGTGGCCCTGTTGCGACAGCTAAAGAAAGCTAAGGAGTTTTTTTTTTTTTTTCCCAGAAGGAGTACGGAAAGAACACTGCGGCCATCGTGCCAGGCGCTGCTTATTCATTCACTCGACAAACTTTTCTGAGTGGTTGCTGCGAGCCAGGCACTGGCTTCGTCGTGGGGCGCTCGGGGATGGGTGGGACAGGAGCTCCGGCTTCGGGAAGCTCACAGCATGGTTAAGACCCAGGCAAAGCAATGCAAAGACGCCAGTGCGAGCGGATGGGAGCAGTGGGATGAGAAACATGTTCTAGACTCCTGAGAAGGGTCTCCAACCAGAAGGTAGGCTGTTGCCCACAGCTGCACGTACTGGAGGCTGAGACCTCAGGGTGCCTCTATTGAGATGGGGGTGGTTTTAAGAAGTGGGGTCCAGGGGCCAGTGCCGTGGTGTAGTGGGTAAAGCCACTGCCTGCAGTGCCGGCATCCCACGTGCGCACCAGTTCTAGTCCCGGCGTCCAGCTCTCTGTTGTGGCCTGGAAAAGCAGTTGAGGATGGCCCAAGTCCTTGGGCCCCTGCACCCATGTGGGAGACCCAGTAGAAGCTCCTGATTCCTGGCTTCTGATTGGCTCAGCTCTGGCCATTGTGGCCATTTGGGGAATGAACCAGTGGATAGAAGATTGATCTCTCTCTCTCTCTCTTTCTCTCTGCCTCTTCTCTGTAACTCTGCCTTTCAAATAAATAAATAAAACTTTAAAAAATAAATAAAAATTTTAAAAGAAGTGGGGTTAGTGCAAGGTGATTAGGTTGTGGGCATCACCCACACAAGGGATTAATGCTGGCTCCTATGAGAATGGGTTATGCAAGGACTGGCGTGTGGCAGAGGGCTAAGCTGCCACTTGTAACACCAGCATCCCATATAGCCAGCTCCCTGCTAATGCTCCTGGGAGGGCAGTGGAACATGGCACAAGTGCTTGGGCCCCTGCCACCCATGAGAGAGACATGAATAGAATTCAAGCTCCTAGCTTCATACTGACCCAGCCCTGGCTATCGTGGCCATTTAGGGAGTGAACCAGCAAATAGAAGGTCGTTCTGTCCCTGTCTCTCTCTAACTCTGGTTTTCACATAAATAAATAAATCTTTAGGGGCCAAGCACTGTGGTGCAGTGGATTAAAGTCCTGTCCTGAAGCGCCAGCATCCCATATGGGCACCAGTTCTAGTCCCAGCTGCTCCTCTTCCCATCCGGCTCCCTGCTGTGGCCTGGGAGGTTAGTGGAGATGGCTCGAGTCCTTGGGCCCCTGTACCTGCGTGGGAGACCAGGAGGAAGCTCCTGGCTCCTGACTTTGGATAGGCTCAGCTCCAGCCATTGTGGACATTTGGGAGGTACCAGTGGATGGAAGACCTCTCTCTCTCTGTCTCTACCTCTCTTTGTAACTCTTTCAAATAAATAAAAATAAATATAAATAAATAAATCTTTAAAAAGTGAGCGAGAGAGAATGGGTCTTTATCAAAAAAGTGAGCCTGTGGGTCCCTCTGCCTTCCTGTCACTCCGTGTCACTCCCAGGCATAAGCTCCTGCCATGCAGTGCCAGTTGCCATGAAACTCCCAGAGGCTGAGCCCAGGGGGCTGCCTGATCTTGGGCCTTCAGCCCCCTACACCGTGAGCTAAATAAAACTCTCTTCTTTATAAAGCACCGAGCCTCGGGAGTTTATTAGAGCAACACAAGACAGGCTGATCCAGCGCTGGCAGAACAGCTGCTGATTCCCCTTACAGCTAAGATTGAGGCTCAAAAACCAACCAGGAAATGAGCTATGGGGGACTCTGTGTGTGCTTCCAAGGGAGGCCATTGACCAAAGCCAGAGATTAGCTGGAAGCCACTCATTTTGCAAATCTTAACAGCCCATTGGTAGGCTCTTGTATGAAATTCCTTCAGGTCTCTGGGCCTGAGATTCTAGGCCATTTCACTCCTTTTAAGATAAGTGGCAGAGACCAGGAGAGCCACCGTACTCACTGGAGAGCCTGGAGAGCGCCAGGTTGTATTTGCCCCTGAGCCAATGAGCCCTGGTGCAGCTGGAGGTGAGCTCTTTAACCACAGGCTACCGCCTCAGCTTCCTGTTTGGTGGAGCAGTGATAAGCAGTGAAACTTCATCTCCAGGGTGGAGAGACCTGGGAATTCAGCTGCTGTATTGGGCCTCTGTGCTCCATGCGAAGCAAACAGTAGTGCTTTGTTGAGCACACCTAAAACACCGATGGGAAGAATGTCTGGTTTTATGGAGATAAAAATGACAAAATGTCCTCGCTTGGTCCACATTGCAGGGAAAAAACAAAAAGATATCTTTAAGGTAGTGTGTTTTTAAGATGAAAATCAAATCATTTATATGAACAAGGTCAAACATGAGGATTTTTGAAGATTTTTTATTTGAAAGGCAGAGTGACTGAGAGAGGAGAGACAGAGAGACAGAGAGATGTTCCATCCTCTGATTCACTCCCCAGTGCCCGTAACAGCCAGGGCTAGGCCAGATGGAAGCCAGGAGCCAGGTCTCCAACAAGGGTGGCAGAGATCCAAGCCTCCCAGGTGCATTAGCAGGGAGCTGGCTTGGATGTGTGGGGCAGTGGAACATGAACCAGTACTCCAGTACGGGATGTGGCAACCCAAGTAGTGGCTTAACTCACTGTACCACAATGCTTGCCCCTTGAACATAAGATAGGCGTTAGCAATTTCCATCAGGCAAAAATAAAGTTTTGTTACTACCCCTCCAAAATTGCCCTAAGGGACACCCAACAGTTGGAAACTGAAATCTGTATCAGTCTTGGAAATGGTCAAGATGCTTTTTAATCAAGCCAGCCTGTTTCAGATGGATGGAGCTGATATGTGTCTTACCATGGCGGTCACCTCTGTTCCTCACAGTGAGCTTTCAAAGGAGAGGATAAAGGTTTCCTGCAGGAGCCCTGGGGGAGAAGGTCGAGATGCAGAGTGTGGGGGTGCCCCGGGGCGCCCCTTGCCAGGCCCTGCACGCTGGGTTCCTGAACAGCCTGTTTGGGGATCTGTGTTGGCACAAATGCCTCAGACCTTGCTCCTGACAAAAGGACAGGAACGTCATCATTTTGGAAACAGAAAAATGTTTGAAAATGTGTGAAGGGGGCTGGTGCTATGGCGTGGCAGGTAAAGCCACAGCCTGCAGCACCAGTATCCCGTATGGGCATCGGTTTGGGTCCCAGCTGCTCCACTTCCAATCTAGCTCCCTGCTAATGTGCCTGGGAAAGCAGCAGAAAATGGTCCGAGTCCTTGGGCACCTGCACCCATGTGAGAGGCCTAGAGAAAGCTCCTGGCTCCTGGTTCCTGGCTTCGGCCTGACCCAGCCTTGCCTGTTGCAGCCATTTGGGGCGTGAACCAGCAGATGGAAGATCTCTCTCTCTAACTCTGACTTTCTAATAAATAAATTTTTTAAAAGAAAATATGTGCAATGTCTGCTTACAGTCAAAATAATAACTGATAATGATTTACCACCTCCTCTGTAGCTGGTACCTCCAGGCATTTTGCATGCACTGTCTTGTCCTGTGCAGCTGACGCTGGGAGGTAGAGGCCGAAATCGCTGTCATATGACACATGTGGAAACTGAGGTCTAGAAAAGTTAACTAGGGTTGGGCCTTGTGGTGTTGCAGGTTAAGGGGCGGCTTGGGACAACTGCATCCTATGTGGGACCACCAGCTCAAGCTCCGGCAGCTCCACTTCTGATCCCGCTTCCTGCTTGTCCTCTGCTGGGAAGCAGCATATGATGGCTCAAGTACTTGAGCTCCTACCACCCACGTGTGAGACCTGGATGGAGTTTCTGGCTCCGGACTTCAGTCTGGCGCACTCCCAACTATTGAGGTCATTTGGAGAATGAACTAACATATGGAAAATCTGTCTTTCTCTGTCACTCTGTCTTCCAAGTAAATTTTTTTATTATTATTATTTTTTTTTTGACAGGCAGAGTGGACAGTGAGAGAGAGAGAGACAGAGAGAAAGGTCTTCCTTTGCCGTTGGTTCACTCTCCAATGGCCGCCGCAGCTAGCATGCTGTGGCCGGCGCACCGCGCTGATCCGATGGCAGGAGCCAGGTGCTTCTCCTGGTCTCCCATGGGGTGCAGGGCCCAAGCACTTGGGCCATCCTCCACTGCACTCCCTGGCCACAGCAGAGAGCTGGCCTGGAAGAGGGGCAACCGGGACAGAATCCGGCGCCCCGACCGGGACTAGAACCTGGTGTGCTGGCGCCACAAGGCGGAGGATTAGCCTAGTGAGCCGCGGCGCCAGCCAAGTAAATTAATCTTAGTTGTTGTTGTTAAAGAAGTTAGCTGACTACTCACAAGGAATTCCATGATGCCCAGCTGTGGTCCCTACCCTGCAAGGTCGTGACAGACCAGGAATTTGATTCCACCTCCTGGTGGCTCCAGAGTCTGTGCCAGTACCATTGAGCAGTGGTTTTCAACTGGGGGTGACTTTGTCCCCAAGGTCATTTGGTAATAACATCTGGAGATATTTTTGGCCATCACACTAAGCACGAGCCTGTCCCCCGACAAGCCTGGCAAGAGGACAGGCACAGTCAGACCCCAGACAAGGGAAAGAAGGCAGAGAGTAGAGTGGGCAACAGCCAGGCAGTTCCCCAGGAGGGTGAGCACCAGTCGCAGGGGCAGAAGCCCTGGCGCTGCTCAGACTAGAAGCAGATGGTACAGACCGCATCAAAGCGGAGCAGCCCCATCAGACGTGGGAATGAGCACCTGAGACACCTTGAGAAGGCCGGCGGGTGGCCAGGGCTGCTCTGTGCTCTCACGCACCTGCTGTCCTGCTGCCTCTCCCACCTGCTGCTCCCACTGACACTGCGAGAGGTGGACAGCATCAGGCTGGGAGTGGGCTGGGCAGTCAGCTCCCGGGGTTTAAATCCCGACTCCTTCTCGTTCCAGCTGAGGGACTTTGAACACATTACTAAGCCTCCCGAGTCTCAGTCTCCTCACCTGTGAAAAGGGGTGAGGAATTAAAAATAGCACCTGTCTCACAGGGTACATGAAGATCAGAGAAGATTCCACACTCAATCCAGACCTTGGCCTTGTTAGGTAGGAAGTCTGATATGAGCTTATGTGTATGTGACGAAGGCCTAAGAAGACATTTGGGTCCAGCATATGCATCTCAAAGTCATCCCAACAGCGTTTCAGGGGCAGCCCAGTATTTGCATCCCACCCTGCTCCTTCTACCCGATAACCTGCCAGGTGGGGGTCCCTGCCCCTTCTGCCTGATAATCTTCCAGATGCAGCCCAGTATCTGCACTTCAAATACCCTGCTCAGATCCCGATCCGGGGGGTCTTGCTCACTCTTCCTCTAAACCCAGGGCGGTGCCAGCCAGGCTTCCTCCTGTCTGATAACTTCTGGGGGAAAACTCAGATAGAAGTTTCTAGTATTTACACCCATAAAGTCTTTTGTTTCAGGAGGAGATGTGAGAGGACAAAGATCCATCTTCTTGGCCAGCACCAGGGCTCACTAGGCTAATCCTCCACCTGCGGCGCCGGCACCCCAGGATCTAGTCCCAGTCGGGGCGCCGGATTCTGTCCCGGTTGCCCCTCTTCCAGGCCAGCTCTCTGCTGTGGCCTGGGAGTACAGTGAAGGATGGCCCAAGTCCTTGGGCCCTGCACCCGCATGGGAGATCTGGCTCCTGGCTTCGGATCAGCGCAGTGCACCGGCTGCAGCACGCTGGCCACAGCAGCCATTGGGGGGAAGAACCAACGGAAAGGAAGACCTTTCTCTCTGTCTCCCTCTCTCTCTCTCTCTTACTGTCACTCTGCCTGTCAAAAAAAAAAAAAAAAAATCCATCTCCTTAAAACCCCCGGCCTCAACCGGACTGCGTGCTCAGCCCTCTGCCTCTCTGCTGAGCCGTCCGCTTGGCCTGGCCAGGTGTGTTACACTCAACCATGTAACCTCGCTCTTCCCCCAGTCCTAGCGACTGGGCACTCTCTCTCTGTTCTGTCTGGAGAGGTGCCCATCCGTTCTTACGGATGTCCCTTCCCTAATAAACCTTACTTTCCACTACTCTATCTCACGCCTGAATTCTTTCTTGCGCGAAGACAAGAACCCTGCCATTCTCCGGTAACAACCTCACAGTGAGTCTTAACAAGCCTCCCCCGGAGAGAAGATGGATTCCCCACGAAACCCTTCTTTCACGAGCCTCTCTGAAACGCTCACAGCACTCTCTTCGGGTTTCTCGTTTATTTAATACAGCAAACACCACGTCTTCCTGAGTGTGCCGAATCCCTTTAAATACTAAGTTATTTATTCCCCACAGTACTCTCTGGGGAGAAGTATTGATGTCATTCCCATCTCAACGATGAGAAAACAGTTAAGTAAATTGTCCAAGGCCACACAAGCGGCAGAGCTGGTGTTTTATAGCAAATCAGTATGCCTTTCCATGTCCCTTAAAATATTGGATCTTGAACTTTGATTTTTTTACTGATCCTATTAGCATTTCCTGGTACCCACAGAGTTCCTTGGGGAAGGGGGGCAAGGTCTGAGCAATCACCTCAATACAAATTATTTTAATCTTATAATTGTTATTTATTTATTTTCAGAGAGACAGAGAGATCTCCCACCCGATGGTTCACTTCCCAAATGCCCTCAACAGCCAGAGATGGGCCAGGCTGAAGCCAGGAGCTTGGAACTCAGTCTGGGTCTCCCATGTGAGTGACAGGGACCCAAGTGTTGATCCGTCACCCACTGCCTCCCAGGGCGCACACTAGCAGGAATCTGGATCAGAAACAAAGTAGCTGGGTCTTACCCAGCTACTCTACTTCCCACCCAGCTCTCTGCTATGGCCTGGGAAAACAGTAGAAGATGCCCAAGTCTCTGGGTCCCTGCACCCGTGTGGGAGACCTGGAAGAAACTCCTGGATCCTGGCTTCGGATTGGTGCAGCTCCAGCCATTGGGGCCATTTGGGGAGTGAACCTGTGGATGGTAGACTCTCTCCCTCCCCCACCACGCCTCTCTATAACTCTGCCTTTCAAATAAATAAATAAATCTTGAAAGAAATAAATCTTGAAAGATATATTTTTTGAAAAAGAGAATGAGAGAGAGGTCCTCCTTCTACTGCTTCCCTCCCCGACTGGCTGCAATGGCTGGGATGAGGCAAGGCCAGGCCTGGAGCTCCATCCAGGTCTCCCACATGGGCACAGAGGCCCCAGGAGTTGGGCCATCTTCCACTGCTTTCTCAGGGTCAATAGTAGGAAGCAGCACTGGAAGCGGAGCAGCTGGGACTCCAACTGGTGCTCCAAAGTGGGGCAGCAGTGTTGCAGGTGGCGGCTTAACCCCCTGCACCACAGTGCCAGCCCCTCATGCTGCAGGTTTTAATCTTATAATTGTTATTGCTGGGAAAGTGGGAGGGCAGGTGGTTTGTGCAGAAGACACAAACCTTGAGGGGTGGCTTTGCTTGTGCGATAACTAACCCAGTCCCTAGAGAGCAAGAACTTCCTCCCGTGGGAATTAACCCAGTGCAGAGGGAGACATCCGTCCCTCGTCCCAGCGAATCACCTCTTACAGGACCCACCTGCCAGCGCTGCCACACCCACATGCCAATTTCAACCTGGGCTCCGAGGGGACAAATCATGTGCAGGCCGTAGCAGTCCCCATGTCTTCTTTCTTTTTAATTGACATGAGATTCACATAACATAACATTAACTATTTTTTATTAAAGATTTATGTATTTGAAAGGCAGAGGCAGAGAGAGAGAGGGAAAGGTCTTCTATCCACTGGTTCACTCCCCAGATGGCCTCAGCAGCCAGAGCTGGGCCAATCTGAAGCCAGGATCCAGGAGCTTCTTCTGGGTCTCCCATGTGGGCACAGGGGCCCAAGCACTTGGGCCATCCTCCACTGCTTTCCCAGGCCATAGCAGAGAGCTAGATTGGAAGTGGAGCAGCCAGGACTAGAACCGGTACCCATGTGGGATGCTGGCATGCAGGTGGTGGCATTACCTACTATGCTACAGTGCTGGCCCCGGCATTAACTATTTTAAACAGAACAATTCAGTGTCAAGTTCACAATGTTGTGAATGTTGTATGACCACCACCTGATGGAGTAAGGACAAAAAAGCCTTGGATCCATACTGACCTCTCACCTACCATACATACAGCAAACAGGCCCCCATTTCTCTGCCCTGCTGACACAGCCCACCCTGCCTTGGCCAGCCCTGCCCTGCCTGGACTGCCTGACACAGCACTATCTGAAGAGCCCAGCCATCAGCCGGAGCTCCCCCGGCTCCTCCCAGCTCTCTCCCCCCAGTCGGCAGCTCGGCCCCAGAGCCCAGCCTCAGCCTCAGCCCAAAGCCCTCCCAGCTCACACTGTGGTCCCGCAGGACCTTCAGAACGAGCCCAGGCTCTCTGTCTCTGCAGCCCAGCTTCAGCTCAGACCCCCGAGCCCCTTCCCGCCACTTTGTACATGAACCACCAGTCTGCAAGAGAGGAGGCTCCCTCTCTGTGTGCGTTCACCTGGGAGTGAGCCCCTCCCAGGCTTTATTCTGAACAAACCTGCTCTGGCCTTGGCTTCTCGGTCTCTTCTTCCCTGACACCACCTCTGTGCACTCCAAAACGTTGTGGTTACCCCAGAAGAAAATCTCCCATCTACTGCAGCATCAGTGCCGGTCCCCAGTCCTCCTGGTAAGTGGCAATCACCGCTTTGCTTTCTGTCTCTGTGCCTTTATCTATTCTAGATATTTCATATAAAAGGAAACACCACGCTTGGTAGGCGAGCTTTCATGTCTGGCTTCTTCCACCGAGCTCTGTGTTTTCAAGGACTGTGCACGGCTGGCGCTGCGGCTCACTAGGCTAATCCTCCGCCTGCGGCGCCGGTACTCCAGGTTCTAGTCGCGGTTGGGGCACCAGGTTCTGTCCCGGTTGCCCCTCTTCCAGGCCAGCTCTCTGCTGTGGCCCGGGAGTGCAGTGGAGGATGGCCCAAGTGCTTGGGCCCTGCACCCGCATGGGAGACCAGGAGAAGTACCTGGCTCCTGGCTTCGGATTGGTGAGTCCCGAGCGGGGACTGGGACGCGGTCACTCGGGTCGAGGACATGAGAGTCCAGGGGAGGGGGACGCGGTCACTCAGATTGGGGACACGGGAGTCCCAAATGGCATCCCAGTCCCTGGGCCAGGCCGCACACACCAACAACAGACAAACGTCTAAATGTGTTCCGATTCTCCTCATTCGAAGAGGCCAGAATGGAAGCTCGCACGCGCTCCCAGGGGCTTTGGGGTCAACAGAGCCTGCAAGGCTAAAACTGCGTTCATAACAAACTCCATCTCCCACCGACGCCCACGGCTCCGCCTGTGGCCAAGACAGGAAAGGGATCACTTCACAGAAAGTGGAGGGTCCCCACGCCAGGTCCACAGGCAGAACCAGTGGGAAATACGGAAATAAACCCCGTTGTCCGCCCGGAGGGCTCCTCAGCACGCGCGGACCGCTAGGAAGACAGCGTTCGGAATCCACAGCACGGAAGGCAATGTTCCGGAGAGATCAGCAAACGCAGGGCGGGGGCGGCTCCCGGGGCCGACACGCCCCGCCCACCAGGCCCCCGCCCGCCCGAGACCACGCCCCCACGCGAAGCCCCGCCCCGCAAGGCCCCTCCTTCCCCGCGTCTCCGGCCGTCCCGCGGCTCCCGCGTGCATTGAAGATGGCGGCTGCTGTGGCAAGGTTGCTCCGGGCCCCGGTGAGTGCTGCAGAGGGGGACCGGCGGGGGTACGTCGCGGTGGCTCCGGGAGCTGCTTCCCGGAGAGGACCGCGCGGCCGTGCGCCCGCGGGGTGTTCGCTGCCCCTGGGAGGAGTGGACAGGGACTGACCCGCAGGCCGCCCCGGGGAGGCCCCGTGCGCCTGCGCAGGCCGCTCTTGCGCGGCGCCCCCAGCTCGGAGCGGCCGTCCGCTGTCCAGTGTCCACGGCGCTCACGGAGGGCGGCCTCGCGTCTGCGACCCGCTTTCCTCTCCGTCCGCGGAGGCGTCGCTGGGCTGGATGGGCAGGGGTGACGGACGGCCTTCGTCCGTGTCGGGGTCCGCGCCTGCCCGCGCTCCCGGGGACCGACCTTTGCTCTGCGGGCCTGCTCGCCGCGGGTCCCGGAGGGGGGCGCCGCAGGTGCTGCTGGGGAGGGCTGCACCCCGGCCCGGGCCTGAGCCCTCCGGTCTTAGTTGTTGAGGGAGCAGAGGGACAGTTATCCATGCCCTTAGAGTGTGGGATGGGGTGGGGGTGGGGGCTGGCATTTGGTTCAAGGTCGCTGGCCCTGGTCACCATGCCTGAAACACTCACGCCCCGCGTTTCTCTGCAGCTCGCCCGGCACGTGGGCGCCGTTCCTCGGGGCAGGCTTGCCTCTGCAGCCCCTAGGCCTGCCGCTTCCGGAACACTGTGCTTGACACACATCTTGCGGTCTGGAGCAAAACTCGCCTTCAGCACCAGTAAGTGCTGTGCCTTGCGTGGCCTCAGGCAGAGGCAGCCATACTCCCGGGCCCTGCCTTAGGCTCCCCGGGGCAGCTCGGGACCACAGCACTGCCCCGGTCCCACCCGGGACAAGGGAAGGCAGTCTGGGGGGGACACCAGGCTGCAGTGGCTTTTAAAGGCTGGTTAGGTGATTGCCAGGCGCTGTCAGAGTAAGCCGGGGTCGGGGGTGAACTGCCCTTGTTAATCCCGTGTTGAGTGGCATGGCGGGGCACCCTTCTGGGCTTGCTGTGTGTGGCGGGGGTGAGGGGAGGGCTGCCCGTGAGACCCGGGGGTGCAGATGCCGGATGCGAGCTGAGCGACTCCGAGCTCTTCCTGGGATATGCAGTCACCCAGGATGTGGCTTTGCCAAGGTCGGCCTCAGATAAAATTCCTGCCCTGGATCTGGCTCATTTATGATGCAGTCTGGGGGGAGGTGGGCTTCAGCAGTCTTCGTGAAAGGTTCCGAGAAGTTTCACTAACTTCCATGGAGCTTTGAAAGGTTTCTTACACTGTCAGGCGTCCCTAATCCCAAAGTCAGAAGCTGTTTGGGTGAGAACATGACAGCACAAGGGAGCATCTCCCTCCGTGAAACTAGTTTGTTCATGCACGAAATTGTTAAGACTGTCGTCCGGGGCCAGGCTTGTAGTGAGTGATCAAGCCACGGCTTGGATGCCCATGTTCCGTGCTGGAGATCCTGGGTTCGAGTCCCGGCTCCGCTCCCAAGTGCAGGTTCCTGTCATTGTGCACCCCTAGAGGCAGCAAGCAGTGGCTCAAGTGACAATACCTCCATCCGTGTGGGAGCCCCACGCTGTTCCTGGCTCATGGCTGGAGCCCAGCCCAGTCCCAGATGTTGTGGGCATTTGGGGAGTGAACCCGCTGATGGGAGATAGCTCTCTTTCTCTTGTGTCTTGTCTCTCTCTGTGCCTTCTCGATAAATAAAAATGAAAAAAAAAAATACAAAAACCCTATTGCATTACAGGAACTTCAGGCTAGTGTGTGTAAGATACACATGAAAAGTAAATGGATTGTGTGTTCGGACCTGGGTCCCACCCGCAACATGGCCTATTTTGTCTGTGCAGACGTTTTGAGCCCCAACCACTTCTGCCAAGCAGATGTAATAAAGGGTACTTGCCTGTAAAGTGTTGACGGGCCACAGGACAGCGCCGTGGCAGAGAGGATAAAGCCCCCATCTCCAATGCCGGCGTCTGTTCCTGCTGTACCACTTCTGATCCAGCTCCCTGCTAATGGCCTGGGAAAGCAGTGGAAGATGGCCCAAATGCTTGGGTCCCTGCCATACCCACGTGGGAGACCTGGAAGAAGCTCCTGGCTTTGGCCTGGCCCAGCCCTGGCTGCTGTGGCCATCTGGGGAGTGAGCCAGCAGATGGAGGTTCTCTCTCCCTCTCCATCTCTCTCTGTAACTCTTTCAAATAAATGAATAAAAGAAGAAAAGCGTTGGCCGCCCAGGGGTCTCCACTGGTCCTGACCCCCTGCCCCGACCCGCGCCATCGGTTTCTGTTCCTGGCCATGCCACGCACTGTGATGTGGGACCTCTGTTGGACCTGCACATCCCCTGCATCCATTCCTTCCTTCCTGTTCTCTCTGCCCGCCCCTCCCCTCGACACCGCGCTCTCGGAGATAACGGAAATCACCTGGCGGCCTTGCCGCCCCCTGCTCCTCCCTCCCTCCCTCCCTCCCCGGTCTAATCTTCCTGGAAACAGCTGGCTGCTATCTCCTGCTCCTGCGTCAGACCCCGCCGCGGGGCCCTGTGATCTCAGCAGCCTGGCCTTGGCCCAGCACGCCTGCCTCGTCTGCCCGCTTCGCCTTCCTGGCAGGCACCTTTCCTCCGTGCCATTCGTCCCATCTCACCCAGACTGAATCTGAAGCACAGTCAAGTTCTTCAAAGTTAACTATTTGAGGAGTTAGAGAGACACACAAAGAGAGCTCCAGTTTGCTGGTCGCTCCGGGTACCGGCAGCCGCTGGGACTGGGCCGGCTCAAGCCGGGAGCCAGGAACTCGGTGCCGGTCTTCATGTGCTTGGTGGGAACTCAGCCGCTTGAACCATCTCTGCTGCCTGGAGTCGGGGACCAGGGAGGGTGGAATCCAGGCGTTCCCAGCGGGACACAAAGTGCAACAGAGTATCTTTTTTTTTTTTTTTTAAGATTTATGTTATGTTATTTGAAAGGCACAGTTACGGGGAGAGAGGAGGAGCTCTTCCATCTGCTGGTTCACTTGCCAAATGGCTGCAACAGCCAGGGCTGGCCAGGCCAAAACCGGGAGCGTGGAACTCTATCCAGGTCTCCATGTGGGTGGCAGGGGCCCAAGTACTTGGGCCACCTTCCACTGCTTTCCCAGGAGCATTGGCAGGGAGCAGGATTGGAAGTGGAGCAGCCAGGACTCGAACCAGTGTTCCTGTAGGATGCCAGCATCACAGGTGGTAGTTTAACCCTCTGTGCCTCAGCCTGGCTGAGGAACAAACTCTGTAAGAGAGTTTGGTTTTTTGCTTGTTTGTTTTTTAAAAGATTTATTTATTTGAAAGACTTAAACCTCCCATCTACTGCTTCACTCCCCAGATGGCTGCAGTGGCCAGCACTGGGCCAGGCTGAAGCCAGGAGCTTCTTCCAGGTCTCCCACGTGGGTGCAGGGGCCCAAGCACTTGGGCCATCTTCACTGCCTTCCCAGGCCATAGCAGGGAGCTGGATTGGAAGTGGAGCAGCCAGGACACAGACAGGCACCCATATAGGATTCCGGTGTTACATGTAGCAACTTTACCCGCCGGGCCACAGCGCCAGCCCCTGCAGGAGCATCTTAGCTGCTAGGCCACACGTCTGCCCCCTGGGGAACCAGAGCTGGATGAATTCTCCAGCCTCATTTCTTAATTCCATCTTTATTATCTTTTTTGTTCTCGTTTACAAGATTCATTTTTGTTTATTTGAAAGGCAGAGTTAGAGGAGGAGAAACAGAAATTTTCCATCTGCTGTTCACTCCCCAGATGGCCACAAACCCCCGAAGCCCGAAGCCGGGACCTCCATGCTGATCTCCCACATGGGGGCAGGAACTTCCTGCTGCTTTCCCCGGGTGTGCACTGGTGGGCAGGTGCATTAGAAGCGGAGCTGAGACTCCCACTGGGCACTCTGAGCTGGGATGCTTATGTCCCAAGGGCGCCTTCGCTGCTGTGCCAGCACCCACCCTGTAGCTGACTCTCTTAACTGATTGATGCTAGTAGACAATTATCAGGAAAGGTTAAATGCAGTCACAAAGCTGCTTGGTGTAGCGAATGATAACGTGCACGGGTGGGTCTCTGCCTTCCAGGTCCCTCGCACCGCGCTCCCGCAGTCACCCAGCCCGCGCCCTATTTCAAGGGCACAGCCGTCGTCAACGGCGAGTTCAAAGACCTAAGCCTCGATGACTTCAAGGGGAAGTACTTGGTGCTGTTCTTCTACCCTCTGGATTTGTGAGTGTCCTTTGACGTTGCTGCACGCACAGCGCCACTGCCCGCCTGACTCCGTCACTCTGCCTGACTCTTACTGCTGGCGGCCTGCTTGCTCAGCTGCTGCCTGGGACATCTGCCTGCCATATCAGAGTACCTGTCAGTTTGAGTCCAGGCTGCTCCACTTCTGATTCAGCTTCCTGTTAATATGCCTGGGAAGGCAGCAGAAGATGGCCCAAGTGCTTGGGTTCCTGCCACCCATATGGGAGACCCGAATAGGGTTTCTGGCTCCTGGCTCAATCCTTGGCCAGCCTTGGCTGTTGCAGCCGTTTGGGGAATGAACCAGCAGACAGAAGGGCCTGTTTCTCTGTCTCTGTGTGTCTGTCTCTTTCTGCCTTTCAAATAATCTTTTTTAAAAAAAAAAGGATAATGAATTTTTTTCATAAAGCTACTTTACTTTTCTAAGTGTTTATCTGGAAGGCAGAGGGAAAACAGAACGAAATCCCCTATCCCTTGGTTCACTCCCCAAATGCCTGCAATGGGCTGGGTTGGTGCTGGGAGCTGAGAACTCAGCCAGGTCTCCCATGTGGGTGACAGGGACTCAACTACTTGAGCCTCACCACTGCCCCTGGGGTCTGCACAGGGAGCAGAACGGGACTCGAACCCGGTGCTCTGATACGGGTGCAGGCATCTCCAGGTGGTGTCTTAACTGCTGTGCCATACCCACTCCAAGCTACTTTAGTTCAATATAATTTGTTTTGTTCTTAGGACGCGTCCTAATTTTGATGTAGTTCCTTAAACAGGGGATAAAGGACAGTGGTGCGACTAGAATGCAGTGAGGCCGGTAGCCACTTTGCCTGTCTCACTCCTGGTCTTAGACGACTGCTTGTTCACATCTTACATCTCACTCTGAAGCTCTGCTGAGAATTACTCTCCTTCCTCCCCAGCACCTTTGTGTGTCCTACAGAAATTGTCGCTTTTAGTGACAAAGCCAATGAGTTTCACGATGTGAACTGTGAAGTTGTCGCCGTCTCTGTGGATTCCCACTTTAGCCATCTCGCCTGGATCAACACACCACGGAAGGTATGGCATCGCACGCGGGCCTTTGCCCTTGGGATCAGAGAAACGAGAGAGACCGTGCAAAGCACGGTTAGTTGTTTGAAAGGCAGAGAGACCTAGAGGGAGAGTCAGGGGTCTTCTGTCCGCTGGTTCACTCCCCAGATAACTGTAACAGCCAGGGCTGGGCCAGGCGGAAGCCAGGGGCTCCATCTGGGCCTCGCACATGGGTGGCAGGAGCCCAAGCACTTAGGCCGTCCTCCGCTGTCTCCCACAGCATTAGCAGGGAGCTGGCTTCGAAACAGAGTCAGGACTGGGTTCCAGCACTCTGATCTGGGGTGTGGACATCTCAGGCAGATGCCTACCCCAGAGTGCATATTCGGAGAAAACCGTGCGTGGATTTCAGAATAAGCTGGTTTTTTTCTGTCATTTTCTATGAACTTTTTGAAGTACCTCCTGTTGCCTGCCAACTATACTTGCACTTCCTACTGGACAACAGCAGTAGAGACAGGCTCAGCAGGGCGGCGAGACGGCTGGGCCATCCCTCTGCAGACCCTGGGTGGCTCAGAGGATCAAAGCGATTTCTTGTCATCGCTCTTCCACGTCTGTGTTTGAGAAATTAGTTCGCTTTAGGAATTACGTTAGCCGCTTTCATTCCTGCCTCTGCCCTTACTTGACCTTGGGGGGCCTCAGTTGCCCCTCTATAAATTGGGGGTGGTTATTTGGTCTACTTCAGGACGGCTGCAGGGAGGAAGTGAGCTAAACAGAGTGGAGAGCGGAGCCCGCCCGCTGTCCGTGCCCACGTCCCGTCACTCGCCGCCCTGACCGTGGGCCTGGAGCACCACCGTGTGGGAGTGTGACAGCCCCTGTTTGCATTTCTCTCAGAGCGGCGGTTTGGGCCACATGAACATCGCGCTCCTGTCGGACTTAACCAAGCAGATAGCCCGGGACTATGGCGTGCTGTTGGAGGGCCCCGGGCTCGCTCTGAGGTGAGACCCCCTTCCCTGAGAGCTGCTCAGGTGCTTCCTGGAGGCCCCAGAAAGTCCATCTCCTGAGGCATTGTTGGTGGACGTGTAATACCACGCTCCTTATGGGGTCAGGGCAGCCTTTGGGCGCCGTGTTCGGGCACGTGCGCAGAGTGTCACTGCTCGATGTGGGCAGCCTCTCCTTCGCTCTCCTGTGTGCAGCCCACCGGCCCCTCTCTCCCAGTTCTGTACACACCCATGCTAGGTGGTTGTGCGCTGTAGTTACCCCACTGTGCCGTGCAACACAGCGGCCTGTGACTCCTGAGTGTTTGGTGCCTGCTACCCAGCACCCGCCCGCCCCCCGGCCTCGTCCTCACTGTTCAGAGTCACCTGCTCTCCTCTTGGGTCCTCTCTGGAGTTCCAGCACGAGGCGTGGAGCTTTTTGCCTGAGAGGAGATTGCCCTGCAGAGTTGGTGGTGGCGGGGGAGGCGTTGCTGTTCGCCCCCGGGGTGCTCTTCTCTGTGGGTCCTCGCCGATCCTGCAGTTACACCCCTGCCAGTTGCAATATTGTGGCGGCTAGCACTGGGCTTCTGGAAGCCAGGGAACTGTTTCGTCCCAGCTCTCCTCTGCCCTGCAGACTCCAGCTGGCTCCGCCCTCCAGGCACAAGTGCCAGGACCAGTGAGGCCTCAGAGCCCAGCCCCACTCCCCCAGGTGGTAACACGGACACAATGACCTCTGACCCTGTGGCCTGGTGGGCCACTGCCTTACTAGGTGATGGGCTTGGCTTCCTGCTGCAGATCTTCCTGTGGGATTTTTCCTCTTCGTTGCCCGAGAACTCATTCACTTGCGAAATATTTCTGAACCACAGATAGTGCACCATCTCTGTCCCTTCGCCCTTGCTCGTGGCTTCTTGCCAGGATTTGACCCCATAGCCCAAAGCGTGCATCCCAACCACGGAGAGGCAGGGTAACCATGCCCCCTGCGGTTTCGTGGACTTGACCATAATGTATGTTCCCCCGGTGACCCGGTCCAGTCCTGCCTTTGTTAAAGTGTCCGCCGGCAGTGAGACACAGAGCCGCCTCCGGTACAGCCGAGGGAGTCCCGTGTTGAGCGCTGGGGCGGCCTGGTCTCCGCCCTGTTCTGGTGCTGCCGGGGTTCTCACGGGTCCGTTCTGCTGCAGAGGCCTCTTCATAATTGACCCCAATGGGATCATCAAGCACCTGAGCGTCAACGACCTCCCAGTGGGCCGGAGCGTGGAGGAGACCCTGCGCCTGGTGAAGGCCTTCCAGTATGTGGAGACCCACGGGGAGGTCTGCCCAGCGAACTGGACGCCAGAGTCTCCCACGGTGAGGTTTCGCTCTTGTTTCCCAGAAGCGGCAGGACCCCGCAGAGGGCCCAGGTCCTCTGTGGGGGCTGTTGGCCTGGGGTGTCTGCAGCAGGGGGCTTCCCTTAGCAGCAGGGTGCAGGCCAGGTGCAGGTGGGTGTAGCCATGGGGGTTGAATGGGTGTGAGGGGCCCACCAGGGACCAGGCAGGCTGTTAATGTAACTTTCATCCATGTGTTTGAAAAGAAACAAAACAATCTTAGAGACTTAAAAGAACTTCAGGTTAAAACTTGGGAGCTTTCAGCTTAACTTTTGAGACTATTTTATCCTAAAGTCATTGTTACCCATGCAGCTAATGTCTTTTCATATTTTCAGATCAAGCCGCATCCAACCGCATCCAAGGAGTACTTTGAGAAGGTCAATCAGTAGCTTCTCCCACGTGCACCTGCACCTTCTCAGCCCAGAAGACACCCACAGCCCACAGCCGGAGTCCACTTGTAGCATTTCAAAGGTGATTGATTGTAGAAGGCAAAAGAACAGTTACGCTTATTGTGATAAATAATTACCCTGAATGTTTTGCTTCTGTAACGCTGGCTAAGGTAGGGGTGGTTAGCTGCTGACACGAGGAGCCCGCACCGGCACGCTGGAGGGCCAGCCTGTGCCTGCAGAACCCTCATTTGCCTGCTTCTTAGCGTCTTCCATTAGGAGAGCACTGTTCGTAGCCTGGCTCATAGCTTCGTGTGCGTCACAGGGGCACGAGCCCTGGGAGCTTCTGACCAAGGGTCCTGGGATTTTCTTCCTGAATTTCTTTGCAGTAAGCTGATTTTTTTTTTAAAGACATCAAAGATTCTTTTCAGCAGCAGGAGTCTAATGTATCTTGCAATGCTGTGCTCCCGAAGGTGATGGAAACACGTGAATCATGTTAAAAGCCGCGGCGGCAGGCAGAGTGGCCTAACCGACCACGCGTGGCCCCCAGCCCTGAGACTTGTGGTTTGTGGAGCTGCTTTACCGGCTTTGTTCTTTAGCTGACTTATTTACCTACATTTCTGGATACTGATGAAGTGTAATTATAAAAAGATATTTATTGAATCCAGGGGTGGCATTTTGAAATCATGGTAATTCTCTCTTGAAGTATTCAACATAAAATACATAATAAACATATTTTAAAATATTTGTGTTTTTAGTACCTTTACCTGTTGAGACAGCTTATTCTGAGGCTGTACTTCTCCTGGGATGGCGTCACTGGGTACTTTCCACGGGAGCCACAGAGGCCCCCAGATGCTGGCTGCACACTCCAGGCACACAGGCAGACGCGGGCACACGATTCAGCTATTTCAGGAAGTCCCTGCCTGCCTGCCGAGTGCCAGGCCCGTGCTGTTTTGGAGGCCCTGTCTTACGTGCGCACGTCCAGAGGGAACCACACCCTGTAGCACAGTGCGGGTGGGGCACAGGGTAGTGAGGGTTCCAGGGACTTCTCCCCGGTCCATTTTCTCATCTTCCCGGGGAGTGAACTAGCATGTTGAAGATACCTCTTCCTTGCTCTGCCTTTCAAATAAGTTAAACAACACTTGATTTCTGCCGCCTTTCCTGTACATTTACAGTCAATGAAGACACAAAGGGTTTTGATGAGGCTCACGAGAGAACAGGCAGAAAGGGAGGGAGATGGGAATTTAAAAGACTTCAGGCAGAGGGCATGGCCAGTGCAAAGGTCCTGAGGCGAGAGTAAGCTTGAGGGGCTAGGGCTGTGCCATTGTAGGTTAAGCCGTTCCCTGCAGTGGCAGCATCCCACATAGCACCTGTTGATGTCCCAGCTGCTCCTCTTCAAATCCAGCTCCCTGCTGGTTGCCTGGGAAAGCAGCAGAAGGTGGCCCAAGTGCTTGGGCCTCTACCACCCATGTGTGAGACCCGGAAGGAGCTCCTGGCTTTGACCTGGCCCAGCCCTGGCTGTTGTGGCTACCTGAGGAGTGAACCAGCCAATGGAAGATGTCTCAGTAACTCTTGAGTTTCAAATAAATAAACCTTAAAAAAAAAAAAAATGAGCCCGAGGGTCCCAAGTGGGGAAGCAGAGAGGCCAGCTGAGGTGGATTTGAGACAAACTTGAGGGCAGAGGCAACAGAACAAGGCAGTGTGCTAAATCGCAGAGTGGTGGGAACCCTGAGAAGGGGGCGGGTGACCCAGCTGTGGGGGAGGAGCCGAGCTCTGGAAGGCTGGAGAACAGTGAGCCAGGTGAACCAAGAGAATGTAGGAGCAGGAGGTCACTGGGCCTGGAGAAGACCCTGAGCTGGCTGCAGGTTGCTGGAGGGGCCGGCTGTTGGTGTCCAGCACTGTCAGTCCCGCCTCCCCCATATTCTGTCTGCTTTGATCCTCAGCAAGACCCGGATGTGTGCAGCTACTGTCTGCATTTTACAGATGAGAAGACAGACGTGGAGATGTAGACTTGCCAGGGTCACACACTAAACGGTGCGCTAGCGTCCCCAGCCCAGGGCTCCAGAGGCCCCCAGAATACCCTAAGTACACGTTGCCTTCTGTGAATCCAAATGCACACAGACAACCCCCATCCACCCCTGTTCTGGGGGAGGGGCGAGGGGAGGAGGGAAGGCTCATTTTCCTCTACCACAGCCCTCACTTGGGGTCAGGCATTTAGCCTAGCCCTTAAGCTGCCATTGGATGCCCACAGCCCGTATCCGGTGGCCTGGGTTGGAGTTGTACCCCTGTTCACGATTCCAGCTTCCTGCTAAGGTCCACGGGAGGCACAGGCGATGGTTTTAGTAGTCGGGTCCCTGCCATCCACATGGAGACCTAGGTCCCCAGCAGCCTGGCCCAGCCGCAGCCGCAGCAGGCATTTGGGTGCGAGCCACCGGACTAGAGCTCCCTCCGGGTCACTAGTCAGTCTTACCTGACCTGGTACTCAACAAAGTACAGAACTTGCTCCAACACTGGAGAAACCGTGGGGCTGAGGGACGGCGCTGGCAGCCGGGCCCCACACCTGGTTTCATGTTCTGCCGCTGCGTTTTTAAAATTCTCAATAATTTTTATAAGCAGCACTTTACTTGCATTTTTCACCGGGATGCGCCACTAACGTAAGCAGCCCTGATTGTACCCAATACCGTGCACGCTGAATTTGATGGGCAACCGAAACGGTTTTCAGGATAATTCTAAAGGCGTGCGCTCTCCCACCCGCGTGTAGGGGAGGGGAGCAGGGGGCGGGGCCTCTCGCGCCCTATCCAGGATCCTGGCAGGGGTGGCAACGCGAACCCTCTGGCTCCCTTACTAGGCGCAGCAGAGTTGGGAGATCTCGCCCTGCGGGAGACGTGGGCTCTCCCGGCCCTTGGAACCCGGGGCGCGATCGCGCGGGGACGCGGAGTAGCGGGCGCGCGCGGGGCGGGGCGGGGCGCGCCGCCGGCTCCTCCTCCGCGCCCGGCCTAGAGGCGGCGGCCCCCGCAACCACCGCGCAGGTTCCCGGAAGAGGAGGAGAAAGTGTGGCGCCGCAGGCTGCATGGAGCCCAACGTGCGCTTCTGGATCGCCGAACACCAAGTACGGCCCGGGGCGTGCGGGCTGGGGCGGGCCCGGCGACCTTGGGCAGGCCACGGGGTCGCCCCGCGCGCGCTCCCCGGCGCAAAGATGGCTTTGGGGCGCGCACCGCCCGGCCCCTGGAGGGGGCGAAGGGACGTGCAGCAGCTGCTCCGGGCGAGTCGCCGCAAGGTCACCCTGCTTGTGGCCCGGACGGAGAGATCCAGGCCGCAGGTGTCGGCCCCTGCTGCGTGTCCCGCCTCCAGCCGCAGCCCCCCGCCCTGGGGGCCGAGTCGCTCCGAGCGAGACCCCGGTCCTTGGGCTGCCGCCTGCGGAGCGGAAGTAGCCCCGGCCGCACCCGTCGGGCGCGCCTGAGCGGGTGATTGGAAAGGTCGGGGCAGCCGCACGAAAACGGGTAGAAAGAAACAGCTGCCTGGGTGGTAACAGTGCGGGAGCCCAGCAGGCGGGACTGGGAGCGCTTCAGCGTGCAATCGGGAGACGTTCCCGAGATCCTTCGCATCCCTTTTGTTGGGCGCGACTCAGTTCCGGCCCCAAAACCCCGCCCTGGGCATCCCCTGTCTGGCCTTTCTGCCCCTGGATTTGTTTTGCGGTTGAGGACGGAGGGGAGCGCAGGGTGCGGGTAGAGCTGCAGCTGCAGCCACTGTGAAGTTCGGGCACGTGGAGCAAACCGGGCTCCTTAGAGTGAACCCAGGTGCATTTTTTAAATTTGTTTTTATTTATTTGAAAGAGTGATAGAGATCCACTGGCTTACCCCAGATGGCCGCGGCAGCCAGGAGCTTGAACTCCATCCCGTCTCCCACACGGCTGCAGCGGCCCCAGCACTTGGGCCATCTTCCCCTACTCTCCCAGGTGCTCTAGCAGGGAGCTGGATCAGAAGCCGAGCAGCCAGGACTCACACTGGCACTCTGAGCGGGATGAGGGTGTCACTGCCGATACTTAACCTGCTGTGCCACAACACAGGTCCCAGCAGTTTTATCTTGGGCGATGAAGAGCACACAGACTGCTAAGTCCTCTGCTGTGTTGGCCTAAGTCTGTCCCTCAGCTTTCTCACCTGGGAAATGGGCGTGTTGTATGGGCTCCAGGAGAACATGATGACTCTGTTGTGACTGTGTGGCTTTGTCTTTCTGCTGCTTTTCACGTTCTCTCGGATGTTCTCCTCTGCAGTCTTTTGTTCGAAGATTTCTCCAGTGGACAGAAATATTAGACCCTACAAATCTGGTCATTTCCATTGTAAGTATCGTCTTCAGAGATAACGAGCCTCACATTTTATTTTATTTTTTTAAACCAATATTCTTTGTTCTTTTTTAAAAGATTTATTTTATTTACTTGAGAGGCAGTTACAGAGAGAGAGAGCAAGCGAGCGAGCGAGATCTTCCATCCGCTGGTTCACTCCCCAAATGGCTGCAACAGCTGAGCCAGGCCAGGCCAGAGCCTGGAGCCAGGAGCTTCTTCTAGGCCTTCCACACAGGTGCAGGGGCCCAAGCACTTGGGCCCCCTTCCCCTGCTTTCCCAGTCTATCAGCAGGGAGCTGGATCAAAGAGGAGCAGTCGGGCCGGGAGTCGAATTGGTGGCCATGTGGGATGCTGGCGCCACAGGCACATGCTTACCTACTACGCCACAGCGCTGCCCTGTCTCATTTATTTTGGAATTTGAAGAGCGTGGCCCTTTTGAAAGCAGTTGAAATTGCAGAGTATGTGTTTGTTCCTTTCGAATGAGTGGGTTAGATTGGAAGAGTGACAAATGAATGGGTACATCTGTTTAACAGGTAATACCGAGCCCAGGCCAGGGGCCGGTGATTAACAGCGAATCTCACAGATCTTCTGAACACTGGGAGACGCACTGGTCACAAAGCTTGCTGGGGCGCTAAGGGGACTGGGGGGACTCTGGGAGGGGGCTGAGCCAGGAGGAGCGGGGCAGGCACATCAGGGAGAGGGGACCACAAGCAGAGCACGGGGTGGGAAAGCCTGTCCCCTGGACAAGGGGCTTTGAATGCAGGGGGCCGAGGCGGATTCTGAAGGGCCTTGCCTGTCCCTGGTGTCTGCAGAGCGGCAGACTTGTGCCACAGAGGGTACTTTAAGCATTTGGTGGAAAATGGAGTTAAAGGTATTGGGGAGTGTTTGGTACGACAGCTAAGATGCTGCCATATTGGAGTGTCTGCTTTGAGTCTGGGCTCTGCTTCCAGTTCCAGCTTCCTGCTGATGCACACCCTGGGAGGGTTGGGGTCCCTGCCTCTCACCTGGGAGACCTGGATGGAGTCCCTGGCGCCTGGACGTTTGGAGAGTGAGCCAGTAGATGAGAACTCATGTGCCCTCCGTGCCTCTCAAATACAGAATTTTTTTAAAAATTTATTTTGATACCAAAAAACCCTTGAAATCCATACATAGATTTCTTTTCTTTTTTTAAAAAAGTTTATTTATTTGAAAGTCAGAGTTACACAGAGAGAAGGAGAGGCAGAGAGAGAGAGAGTTCTTCCATCCACTGGTTCAAGCCCCAGCTGGCCACAATGGCTGAAGCTGGGCTGGTCTGAAGCCAGGAGCTTCCTTGGTCTCCCATGTGGGTGCAGGGGCCCAAGGGCTTGGGCCATCTTCCACCGCTTTCCTAGGCCATAGCAGAGAGCTGGATTGGAAGTAGAGCAGCTGGGACTCGAACTGGCACCCATATGGGTTGCCAGCACTGCAGGCAGCAGCTTTACCTGCTACACCACAGAGCCAGCTCCATAGATTTTCATAATATACCTTTTTCACAAACTTTTGGAAGTGTCCACACATGTATGTGTATATGAAGTATGCAGATGTGGACTGGATACCTCATAATGTTGGTGGCCACCTCTGAGGGTCGGGGAGGGGGTGAGACTAGGGTATGAGGGTCTGGGTGGGAGGATTATGGTGTGTACTCATTCTTTGATTTTTTTTTTCTTTGACTTTTTTTTTTTTTAAAGATTTATGGGAGGCCAGCGCCGCAGCTCACTAGGCTAATCCCCCGCCGGCGCCGGCACCCCGGGTTCTAGTCCTGGTTGGGGCGCCAGTTCTGTCCCAGTTGCTCCTCTTCCAGTCCAGCTCTCTGCTGTGGCCCAGGAAGGCAGTGGAGGATGGCCCAGGTCCTTGGGCCCTGCACCCACATGGGAGACCAGGAGGAGGCTCCTGGCTCCTGGCTTCGGATCGGTGCAGCGCCGGCCATTTGGGGGGTGAACCAACGGCAAAGGAAGACCTTTCTCTCTGTCTCTCTCTGTTTCACTGTCTAACTCTGCCTGTCAAAAAAAAAAAAAAAAAAAAAAAAAAGATTTATTTATGGGGCCGGCACTGTGGCATAGCGGGCTAAACTTCCGCCTGTGGTGCCGACATCTCTTATGGTCGCCGGTTCAAGTCCCGGCTGCTCTACTTTTGATCCAGTTCCCTGCTGATTGCCTGGGAAAGCAGTGGAAGATGGCTCAAGCTTAGCCCACTATACCACAGCACCGGCCCCCACTTTTTTTTTTTTTTTTTTTTGCTATTTTTTTGTCAAGAGCAGAGAGAAAACAGGATTGGTTGTTGGTTGTGGTGCTGAGTAAGGGAGAAGGGATTACAGATTTGGAGGTGCCTGCTGCTTCTGAGGCAGTGAGATCAGAGAGAGGGGCGAGGCAGCAGCAGAGGGGGCCCTGCAGCAGCTGCTGAGGACGCCAGGAACGCTGAGTCAGCAGTGCGGGGACCCTGCTCCGGGGGCCCCAGGGAGGGAGCCCCAGGCTGGGGCCGCCTTGGTGTCTGGCGTGCAGCTCCAGTACGGCGCATGCGGGTGAACGAGCCTGTGGTTGTGGATCTGTCTGAACTGTGGTGACATCACTGCTTGCTCTCTCCATTCTGTGATTACAGGAAAAGATAGAAAAGTCAAGGCAGCTGCTGTTCACCAGTGACGATGCCTCCAGGCCTGATTCACGGGACCACAGGGTACGTGTTGTGTGCCTGGTGCCCGTTCACGGCGGGGCATGGCCGTCCCCAGAGTTCTGCCTGCCACCGCCGAAGCCAGGTAGAGCTTGGCTGTTAATCTTGCCGTTGTACACGTGGCCCAGCTGTCAGCTTTTCAAACCGGGGTCGGATTTTACAGTGGAGTTAGAATTCTGTTCCATAGACCGGGTGCAGCAGGGTTCCTTCCCTGTGGTGGGTGTTACTGGGGCTTTTCCACAGCCATTCCTGCAGCCCATGGCAGACTCCAGACTCAGGCAGGCCTCTGCAGTCACCTCCTGTCTTGCACTCCAGGCAGTGTCGTGTGTGTGCCCAGCTGCTCACAGCAAGTACCAAGTGCAGATGTCCCCTGAAGGTCATGGGGATTGGCTCCAGCTACCAACTCCCCCCGCCAAAACTCCCATGCAGATATCAAAACCCACTGGTGCTCATTCAAGTCCCTTGTATAAGATGGCACAGTGGGGCCCGTGTTTGTGGTGCAGTGGGTTAACCTGCCGCTTATGAAGCTAGCATCCTGTATCAGAGGGCTGGTTCCAGTCCTGGCTGCTCTGCTCCTGATCCAGCTCCCTGCTGATGCACTTAGGAAGGCCGCAGAGGATGTCTCAAGTCCTTGGGTCCCTGCCACCCATGTGGGAGACCCAGATGAAGCTCCTGGCTCCTGACTTTGGCTGGCCAGACCCTGGCTGTTGTGTGGCCATCTGGGGAGTGAACCAGTGCATGGAACATCTCCCTCTCCCCCTCTCCCTTCCTGCTTTTCAAATAAATAAATCTTGGGGGAGAGGGGGAGTCATAGTATTTGCATATAACATGCACACACTCATTTCTGGATTACTCACATACCTAATGCAGTGTAGATTCTGTGTAGATCGGTGTTGCATTGTTTAGGGAATAATGACAAGGAAGTCTGCGCATGCTCAGCACACAGTGTGTTTTCAGATATCTTCCATCCGCCATTGACAGACTTAGTGGGTGCAGAACCGGTGGACACGGAGGCGGCTTTCATTTGTCACCTGCCCTGCGCTGTTCCCAGCTTTGTGGAGCTCACAAGCACCAGGCCCTCGGGGCAGCCTGGGGCAGGCTCGCAGGTTTCACTTGGTTTTTCTCAGAACTCACCGGGGCTTCCACGCCAGCGACGTGGCTCTCTTGCAAGTGACTTGGTTCGTGGTGTCTTTGTCGGCACCCAGCCTGCTCTGAGCCAGGTGCAGGCTCCTCTGAGGGGCCCGCTAGGGGCTGGTCCTCTCCAGGGCTGAGGATGGCACTGTTGGACGTCCTGCTCAGTTTCTTTATGCGGAACATCTGTTTGCTTGCTGTTAGTTCATTTGTTCATTTTTTAAATTTATTTTTTATTTTTTATTTTTTTTTCATTTGTTCATTTTATTGATCCAGTTTTTGTGAAAGATTTTGTTCATTGAAACGGTAGAGCACCGAGAGAGGGGGAGACAGAGATCGTCCGTCTGTTGGTTCATTCCCCAGATGGCCCTAACAGCCAGGGCTGGGCCAGGTCTACACCAGGGGCCAGGAGCTCCATGCTGGTCTCCCACATGGCTGGCAGGGACCCAAGGACTGAGGCCATTTTCCACTTTCTTCCCAGGCGCATTAGCAGGAAGCTGGGCTGGAAGCGGAGTAGCCACTGGGGCTGCGCCACGGGCTACCATTGTCGCAGTTGGCGGCTTAACCTGCTGCCCCGCGACGCCAGCCCTGCGCGTTGGTTTGTAGTTGTTCCGCCCACGTGGTAGGGAAGAGCTCCCGCCTTCCTGCTGTGGGAGGGGGAGCTGGGCTGCCTGCAGGCGCCTTTCAAAGCTGCTCTTCGGTTTTCCTCTCTAGGTACAAGAAGCGTGGAAGCGGAGTCTCGTAAGTCTCACCCTTCCTGCTTTCTAGCTTTTTCCAAAGCAGCAGAGCTGCATGCCCGCTGACCTTGCGTCTGCCCTCTTGCAGTCAACAGTGCATCCCGACAGCAGCAAGCTGATCCCTGTGCTCTTCCGGCCTGCGGGTGAGTTGCCTCTGCTTTTCAGAAGTGGGTAGGGAGGACATGGAAACTGCAAAGGAGAGGCAGAGAGAGAGAGAGGGGTCTTCCATCCACTGGTTTACTCCCCAACTGGCCACAATGGGCGAACTTGCGCCAGTCCAGTGCCAGGAACCAGGAACTTCTTCCAAGTCTCCCACGCAGGTACAGGGGCCGCAGGACCTGGGCCATCTTCCACTGCTTTCCCAGGCCATAGCAGAGAGCTGGGTCAGAAGTGGAGCAGCCAGGACTTGAACCAGTGCCCACGTGCGATGCCTGTGCTACAGGAGGCAGCTGTACCCGCTATGCCACAGCGCCGCCCCCCCCCCCCAGAGGGATTTTTGATGATGAATTAGGAAAAGGTCAGCTTAGAAAGTGGGTGTTTCTTGCAATGGTTATGACACCTTTGGGGTCACCAGCACCCCCTATCGAGTGCCTGGATTTAAGTCCCAGCTCTGCTCCTGGGATTCCAGCTTCCTGCTGACGTGCACCCTGGGAGGCAGCAGGTGATGGCTCAGCTGGTTAGGTCCCTGCCAGCCACGCGGGAGACCTGGGTTCAGTTCCCAGCTCCCAGCTTCTGCCTGGCCCAGCCAGAGAGTGAACCAGTGAGTGGAAGATCTCTGTCTGTCTGACTCTCTGCCTTTCAAATGAAATGAAAATAAATAAATAAATAAATAAATAAATAATTTGAAAAGGTACACTGGCTGGGGGGAGTGGAGTTGACAGAGAGCAGCATGGGAGCTCAGAGCCCAGCGCTGTGCTGCGGTAAGATCTGGGCTCTGCGAAGGAGGGGCCAGGCCCTGGGGTGAGTCCCGCCCTGCTCTGTCAGGACCCCTGAACACAGCGATTACTCCCATGACGGGTGCTGTGGACTTGCTGTTACCGGAAACAAGCGGAGCACGGAGTGGTGTATGGTGATCTCGTCTGTGCCATTAGGGCCGTGTGTGTGAGAAAATCTGTGTATTCTGCTCGTGGGTTTGAAGATTCTCCTGGGAGGGTGAGCAAGTGCGGGTTAACTGCGCCTGCTTCCCAGGAGAGGCCTAGGGCAGGTCTTTCTCATTGTGCTGCTTTAGCTTTGCCGCGTGCATCAGACAATAAAGGGATGAGTAGAATGTCCCTGGAGGCGCGTGCCCCCCGAGGCTGGGGTGGGGGCTGTGGCTGGGCGGTGCCCGGTGCTGCCGTAGCCACCATCGCTGACGGCTCCTCTCTTCCCTGCCAGCTTTCCTGCCTTTCATGGCGCCCATGGTGAGTGAGCTGCCTGGCGGCTGCCCGTGTACACCTCCCGTGCCCTTGTCTGCTGCTCCTGTGTCCACCCTGCCCCCACCCCTTGGCCCTAGCCAGGTCACCAGGTCCCCCTTTGTTTTGAAGGCCTACTACATGCAGAACACCATAGAGGGGCAGCTCAGAAGTGCTGCCGGCCTCAAGCCCACGTACTGTCCAATACCTGCTCTCCCCAAGTCCCCTCACCTGGGCCCTGGTGGGGCTCCTGGGTGGCCACAGGGCTCCGACAGCACTCACTCGGCCCCGGCTTCGTCACTGCTGCCCCCCCGACCTTCCTTTCCTGGCCAGCGGCTCTCTCCCACCCCCCAAACGTCTGTAACTCCTCCCCCTCTGTCTTCTTCAGGTGTTTTGGTCGATGATGCCAGCGAGAGGGCTGAAGTCCCTGATTTTACCGCAGGTGCGCAGTGGTACCCGGGTCGCAATTTCTGTTCTGTTGTGCGTGGCACCAGGATGTGACGCGTGTGCCTGTGTCTCCGCAGGTGTCCTTGTACGCCTACACCTCAGCCTTCAACATCATCAACGGAAACGCCAGTTACGTGCGTATCACCACGGCCACGGCGGTGCTGTCTCCTTCTTTCTTCCTTTTTAAAATTTGCTTTTTACTTTTTAAATTTTTGAGATAACAAGTTTCCCATTGATGCTATTGTCAAAGGCTTGATGCTCTACTAAATGAAAGTTCAACAGATCGGGGCCAGCACTGTGGCGTAGTTGGGTAGGCCTCTGCCTGTGGTGCCACATCCTACGTGGGCACTGGTTTGAGTCCCGGCTGCTCCTCTTCCAATCCAGCTCTCTGCTAAGGCCTGGGAAGACAGAGGAAGATGGCTCAAGTCCTTGGGCCCCTGCACCCACGTGGGAGACTTTGGATCGGCCCAGCTTCAGCTGTTGCGGCCATTTGAGGAGTGAACTAGCAGATGGAAGACCTCTCTCTCTCTGCCTCTGCCTCTCTGTAACTGTGTCTTTCAAATAAATAAATGAATATTTAAAAAGAGAAAAGGAGTTCGAGAAGTAGAAAGTAGAAGACCCTAGTGTGTAAGGGAGATAGACGAGGACTATAAACAATGATCAGAGACTCTGACCGTTTGGTGCAGAATTGGATGAATTGTGTGCTGCTTGTTAGAAGTAACTTACCTCATTATAATTTATATTTGCTTTTCTGAATAAAAATTATTTAAGAAGATCTTTACTCAAATGGAAAATGTCTCATTCACATTTTGTATTTTGGAGTTTTTTTTTTTTCATTTAAAAAAAACTATTCTTGCTGGACAAAATTGCGGTTTTTGCTAAATAGTTATTTTTATATTTATTTATTTATTTGAAAAGCAGAATTATAGAGAGGGGGGAAGAGAGAGAGATGTCTTCCATCTGTCGGTTCACAACCCGATGGCCATAATGGCTGGGACTGGGCCGTAATGAAGCCAGGAGCCTGGAATTCCTTCTGGGTCTCCCATGTGGATCCAGGGGCCTAAGGACTTGGGCATCTTCCTCTGCTTTCCCAGGTGCATTAGCAGGGAGCTGGATCAAAAATGGAGCTGCTGGGACTTGAACCAGTGCCCCTATGGGCTGCCGGCACATGTGGCCACTTGACCCGCCGCACCACAGCGCCGGCCCCGATGGTTGCCTTCCTTCCTCCTTAGAGTCGCCATCCAGTGGAGGGCCTTTTCGTCGGGACGGGAGCCTTTGCTTCTTCAGCCTTCTTCGGGGTAAGTGTTTTAAACTCTGATGGGTCTTTTTAATTCCTAAGCATCAAAAAGCTGTATTCTGATTGCAACCTACCTTACGTCCTAGAATGCATGAATAGGAAGTACATGAAGATCACCTGTCACCGTGTCACCCCACATAACCAGGTTAATCCTCCAGGTTTCTAGGCGCGTACAGCCAGTCTTCCATATCCACGGTTATGCACCCTCTGGCTCAGCCAGCCTCAGACCGTGTACCGAACAGGCACAGGCTTCTTCTCCTAGTAATTTCCCTTAAACCACACGATATGAAAGCTGCTTTCATTGTAAAAGCATTACGTCGTGTAGGGTATTATCCGTCATCTAGAGATGTTTTAAAGTAGATGGGGACGTATGCAGTTTCTATGCAAGCACTATGCCATTCTTTAAAATTTACTGGGAGGGCACAGTTAGAAGGAGAGACAGAGATCTTCCATCAGCTTGTTCACTCTCCAAATGCCACAATGGCTGGGGCTGGGCCAGGCTGAAGCCAGGAGCCAGGAACTCCATTCTGGTCTCCCACATGGGTGCAGGGGCCCAAGTACTCAGGCTGTCATCTGCTGCTTCCCAGGCACATTAGCAGAGAGCTGGATCAGAAGCAGAGCAACCAGGACTGGAACCAGTGTGCATATGGGATGGGGGTGTGGCAGTCAGCAGCCTAGCTCAGCTGGGCCACTGTGCCAGCCTCCACTATGCCGTTTTGTCCAAGGAACTTGAACGTCCTGGGATCGTGGTATTCTCGGGTACCCAGTGACAACTGTATGCAGTACTGTTATCCATTTAAGAGTTAGCTTATGCTGCACGATGATGATATGCAGATTGTATGTGGCTTTGGACATAGGATCTGTAATGGCTAAAATGCAGGCTTTAGAGTCAGACCAGCCTGAATCCGCATCGTGGCTCAAACCCATCCTGACTGTCACTCTGGGCGACTTTCATCACTGTGCTGAGCCCCTGTTCCCTTCTCAGATGAATAGGGAGAGAGCCTCCTGTGGCAAGAATTGGGCATGACCGGAGAGCCCTGCTCGTCACAGGAGCCAGGTCGGGATTGGCGCTGTGCTGTTGAGTGTGTTCAGCTGGACTTTCGGTCTCAGGCATTAATGCTCCTTCTCTCTTGTTTTCTAGTTAATCCCTCATTTGGCCCAAATGAAGTACCCCCTGGATAACCTTCTCATCAAAAGAGCCTTGCCTATCATCTTTATCGGTGAGTGCAAGGGCTGGAGCTCACGCCCTGGGCTTGTCTTTGGGTCCTTGAGCTTCCTCCATCCTCAGGGACACTTGGGTCCTCTGGCCACCTTGTCACCAATGACAACCAACATTCGCAGCCTGCCAGGGCCTCCAGGCCCAGATTAGAGTTCTGGTTTGAGAGGTGACACTTTGTGTCCCCTTTGATTGTCCAGGGGTGACCAGGCACCTGGAAATGCAAGTGACATTGAAAGTCACCCGGCCCAGTCATCCCCATACCTTGTCTCACCGAATCCTGCCAGCCGCTTACAGGCAGGGCGTGTTCTCAGTCCTTTTACAAATGAGAAGACTAAGACACAGGTAAGGGAAGCCCCTGGCCAGGGGCACATGGCAAGCACGTGGTGCTGTGGGGCTCCCAGCCTGGTGGCCAGATGCCACAGGAAGTGACGTGGGTATCTGCCGAGGATTCTGAGTGCTCCAGGCCTGGGTGTGGGAATCGTAGCCGCCTGAAGAGCTGGCCGAGGGACGTCAGTGGTGCAGCTGGGGAAATTAGGGTGCAGGACGTGGGCACGGGAGCGCGCGCCAAGACGAGGTTATATTTCAAGGGCTCTGGGGTTTCACTTGGAAGCCGTCGAGGAGCCAGGCTGGGCTTTGGGCCACGGTCAGAACCAAGGGCCAGGATTTCTAATCAGGAGACAGCCTGTGGTGGGTGACCCTCAGATCAGGGGAAGGTGGCTACAAGTGACAGGCCCCTCAGAAGATGTCCCTTTGCTGGACCCAAACGCATCCTGCTCGTCTCTTTACGTCTGCAGCCCAAGTGAGTGGAATAAACGTGTTTGCATCCCGAAGTTTTGAGCCCGTTCGAGGGATTGAGGTCATGGACAAGGAAGGCAATGTCATAGGCCTGTCCAGAAGAGCCGGGAGAAAGGTAGGGGACTGGGCGGAGCTGCCGCTGCTGGCCCTGTGGGCCAAGGATGGCCTCTCCTGTTGGTGAGCTGGTGGCAGCCTTGTGTGTGCCCTTGACCCTTCTTCATCATCCTCCCCCGTGTGGGAGGAGAGCCTGGGTCTTGCACCTGACATTTCAAAGATGGCGCTGGAGTCTGCGTTCCCCAGGGGAGCAGAGCGGCTGGGATATAGGCACACCCCCGCTCAGGGCTTTACCTTGAGGGTGGGCTCACTCCTTCTGGGGCCGGCCAGCTGGGAGTGCTTAGGGCCGGGCGCTCTGGGAAACCTGCTGTGTGTTCCGGGGTGGGATCTGTGGCCCCTGGGGAGTCACCCCCAGCAACACGTAGACCAGTGTTTGATGAAAACACTGTGCACGTGCACCAAGCTGCCCTAGGAAACCATCATGGGAGGGAGTTGTTTTTTTGTTTTTTTTGTTTGTTTGTTTTTTGTTTTTTAGGATTTTATTTATTGTTTTGAAAGGCAGAGTTACAGAGAGAGAGAGATCTTCCATCTGTTGGTTCACTTCCCAAAAGGCTACAGCAGCTAGGGCTGGGCCAGGCTGAAGCCGGGAGACCGGAACTCCATCCGGGTCTCCTACATGGATGCGGGGGCCCAAGCACTTGGGGCATCTTCTGCTGCTTACCCAGGTGCATTAGCAGGGAGCTGGCTGGGAAGTGGAGCAGCCGGGACAGGAACCAGCATTCATATGGGATGTGGGCGGCACAGGCGCTGGCTTACCCTGCTGACCACAGTGCTGACCCGAGTGGGAGATCTTGTTCATCAGCTTCAGCCAGGTCCGTCCCCTGGTCCGTCCCTCTTGGTCACCCCCACTCCCAGCCTGCGCTGCACCCCCCTTCCACCCAACAGCAAATTCTCTTAGACTCGTGGTTAGGGGCCAGTTTGTTACTGAGGATTGACAACTCTGATGATAAGAGGCCTCTGAAATAACTCTTCACTGTTACATAGTTTACTCTTCTGCTTCTGTGTGCATTCAGCTGTAAGAAGCTGGTATAGACTGGTCGTTTCTCTTTGGGTGTAGACTTCAGTCCTGTTTTCCACAAGTGAGCTCTCTGCTCTCTGGCTGCAGCTGCAGAATTACGTGTGAGGCAGCCTGCTGCAAACGGCACGAAGAGCAGCGTGGCACAGCCCCACCGGGCAGAGGGAGCCCGGCTTCCCTCAGGGTCAGCACACCGGGCAGAGGGAGCCCGGCTTCCCCCAGGGTCAGCACACCGGGCAGAGGGAGCCCGGCTTCCCCCAGGGTCAGCACACCGGACAGAGGGAGCCCGGCTTCCCCCAGGGTCAGCACACCGGGCAGAGGGAGCCCGGCTTCCCCCAGGGTCAGCACACCGGGCAGAGGGAGCCCGGCTTCCCCCAGGGTCAGCACACCGGGCAGAGGGAGCCCGGCTTCCCCCAGGGTCAGCACACCGGGCAGAGGGAGCCCGGCTTGCCCCAGGGTCAGCACACCGGGCAGAGGGAGCCCGGCTTGCCCCAGGGTCAGCACACCGGGCAGAGGGAGCCCGGCTTCCCCCAGGGTCAGCACACCGGGCAGAGGGAGCCCGGCTTCCCCCAGGGTCAGCACACCGGACAGAGGGAGCCCGGCTTCCCCCAGGGTCAGCACACCGGGCAATGTCCATAGCCACCTGGCATCCTCCTGCGTGGCGTGTGGTGCAGGAGGAGGTCAGGAAAGACCTCATTTCTTTTTCTTTTCTTTTCTTTTTTTTTTTTAAGATTTATTTTATTGATTTGAAAGGCAGAACTATAGAGAGTGGTACAGCCAGAGAGAGAGAGAGGTCCTCCATTCACTGGTTCACTCCCCAAATGACCGCAACGGCCGGAGCTGAGCTGATCTGAAGCCAGGAGTGTCTTCTGGGTCTCCCACGTGGGTGCAGGGGCCCGAGGACTTGGGCCATCTTCTACTGCTATCCCGGGCCATAGCAGAGAGCTGGATTGGAAGTGGAGCAGCCGGGACTTGAACCGGCGCCCATATGGGATGCTGGTGCTGTAGGCTGGGACTTTAGCCCACTGTGCCACAGCGCCAGCCCCAAGACCTCATTTCACATGCTCATTCCACGCCTGTACACTCATTATTCACCTCAGAATCTGGTTGACAGAGCCGAATGATGAACCATTGGGTTCAGGCCACGGTATTTCTGCTGCACCATCTATAGTCGCATGGCCCCATTTTCTCAATGAATTACAACAGGGATGCAATAATTATAAGTGACAAGGAGAGACATTGCTGCCAGAGAGAAAATATGTTTCAGGTTTGAAATGATGGTTCTAGGCCTAAAGAATCACCCTAAAGAGACACATAACTTTAAAATATTTATTACTTATTTTCATCTACTTGACAAGCAGAGAAAGAGAAGGAGAGATCTTGCACCTGCTGGTTCACTCCCCAAATGCCTGCAGCAGGTAGGGCTGGAAAACCAGGAGCCCGGCACTGCCTCTGGCTCTCCCATTGGTGGTAGGGAGCCAGGTGCTTGGCCGTCGTCTGCTGCCTCTGCAGAGCATTAGCAGGAAGACGGGTCAGAAGCAGAGCAGTCAGAGCTTAGACAGGCGTTCCGATACAGGCTTACCCGTACGCCACAAGAGAGGCTATTTTTCAAGTTTTATAGAGGTGTAATTCACACACTGTCAAATCCACCTACTGTAAGAGTACAGTTTGGTGAACTTTAGCCAAAATAAACTGTGCGGCCATCACCACAGTGCAATTTTGGACGCTGTCATCCCTAAACCTTCCCCTGTGCCTGTTCAGTCAGCCCCAGCCCCAGGGAGGCCTCAGTCTGCTGTGTCGCCCTAGTTTGGCCTTTTCTAGAAACTGTATCTGAGAGCATTGCACAGTAGTCGTTTGGGGCCGGCAGCGCTCTCTGCAGCTCCCCGTCTCGTGCCACCAGGCAGCCGTGTGTTCCTCTCACAGCTGAGTCACACCCTGTGGTGTGGACATGCCGCATTTTGCTTGTCCGTTCCCCAGGAGGTGGACATCTGCTCTGAACGTGGACTGGCAGCTCTCCAGGTGGACACTGTGTGTGTGTGTGTGTGCACGCGCGCGCGCGCATTTTGCCTCAGCTCTGTCTTGACCTCGGGGTGTGAGTATGGCCATGAACTTGCAGGAAGCCCAAGAGCAGAAAGCACAGACGCTGGGTCCACAAGGGCTCCCCAGCCCCGCCCACCTGCCCGTCTGCCGGGTGCTGTGCTGCCCCTGTGGGAATCCCTTCCTGCCCGGGTGCCTGGCGCTGGTGGCCAGTGGCTCTGGAGTCCGTCTCCCCCGCAGGAATGTCCCAAGCGGGAGGCCCAATTTAAAGAGTTGATGGTCGGCCTTAAAAAAAAGAAAAGAGGGGCTGGTGCTGTGGTGCAGTGGGTTAATACCCTGGCCTGAAGCGCCAGCATCCCATATGGGCACCCGTTCGAGACCCAGCTGCTCCTCTTCCTGTCCAGCTCTCTGCTCTGGCCTGGGAAAGCACCCTGCACCCACGTGGGAGACCAAGAAGAGGCTTCAGATTAGCGCAGCTCTGGCCATTGCAGCCATCTGGGGAGTGAACCATTGGATGGAAGACCTCTCTCTCTCTCTGCTTCTCCTCTCTCTGTGTAGCTCTGACTTTCAAATAAATAAATAAATCTTTTTAAAAAAAGCAAAAGCAAAATTTTTTTTTATTTTATTATTTTTTTTTGATAGGCAGAGTGGACAGTGAGAGAGAGAGACAGAGAGAAAGGTCTTCCTTTGCCGTTGGTTCACCCTCCAATGGCCGCCGCGGCCGGCGCGCTGCGGCCGGCGCACCGCGCTGATCCGATGGCAGGAGCCAGGAGCCAGGTGCTTTTCCTGGTCTCCCATGGGGTGCAGGGCCCAAGCACCTGGGCCATCCTCCACTGCCTTCCCGGGCCACAGCAGAGAGCTGGCCTGGAAGAGGGGCAACCGGGACTAGAACCCGGTGTGCCGGCGCCGCAAGGCGGAGGATTAGCCTAGTGAGCCGCGGTGCCGGCCTAGCAAAAGCAAAATTTATCTTTCTCTTCAGAATAAAGCGTCTCCAGCTGTGCACAAGCACACGCGTCCCTTTATTGTTTCCCTGTCATCGAAGCTTTATTTTTTTTGGCTAGAATTTCAGAAAGTGCGTTTAGCCAGCAATATCTGATTGTAACAGGGCACCTTTGACCTGGTTTCAAGAAGCCGGCTGATGTGGTTTTCCCACCGAGTTGCACGCTGGGATGCGTCTCACGGTGCCTCCTGCGGACGGATATCCCCTGGGGATGTCGCCCATGCACGTGGGACAGAGCCTGGAGGAAACACCCCCGCTAGGCGGCTCTTTGCATTCCTGAAGCCGCCTGGGAAAACCGCACTCCCTGGCTCCGGCTGTCTTTATGGGTGAAAGGCACCCACTGCTGAGGGAAGAGCACAGGGCTGGCGTCTGGCCCCAGTCCACCGGCCATGCTGTGAGCAGAGAGCTGGGTACCACGTGGTGGGCAGGCCATGGCCAAGTAGCCAAGGCTGGGATGGAAGGACTGGAGCTTGAGGCAGGCCAGGGAGTGGTGCTGTTGGCCGTGAGCAGAGCACTGTGCTGTGTGTGGAGCCGTGCCTTCCCCAGAGCTGGCTTCTGAGGTTAACACAGGAGCCCCTCGATAGCCACAATGGCCCTTACGTAGCCCTCAAGGGTACACAGTTCTGTGCCCGTGACTCCTACCGTGAGTTCCCCGTCTGAATGCCTGGGGTACCGGGGCGGGAGTGTGGCGTGGCGGCTAAGATGCCCACGTCCCACACTGGAGTACCCGAGTTCAGGTCCTGGCTCTGTTTCCAGCTCCGGCTTCCTGCTAACTGGCTGGGTCCCTGCCACCCATGCGGGACACCCAGATGGATTTCCTGACCGCTGGCTGCAGCCCTGGTCATCATGGGTGTTTGGAGAGTGAACCAGAGGATGGGAGTCCTCTCTCTCTCTGTCCATCTCTGCCTCTCAAATTTAAAGCAGTGTTTAGAGTTTAATGTTAACATATGGATTCACGCACAGCAGAGGTGCTGTAAGTACAGATGGGTACAAACAGCGTTTGGTGGCACTACAGTTTCATTGCCCCTGTGAAGGTTAGGACAGACAGGTAGACCCTCGTCGGCCAGACGCCCCGCCAGGGTGCTCAGGGCTGGGCTCCACTAGGCTGGGCATCGCTGGGGAGCCATTCAGCATAGGAGGCCGGTGGCAGAGCCCTGGGCTGAGAGAAAGTGACCCAGGGGTGCCGCCAGCGTGTCTGCCAAGGAGACCGCCGTGTGGTTCTGCACCGGGATTCATGGGGAGACTGCCTTGGCTTGTGCTTTGTGGGTACACGGGGAGCTTATTCGGGGTGCTTGGCCTGGTGGAGCCCGCTGCGGGATGAGGTGGGGGTACCCCTCCCCCACTGCTCTCGCAGGTTGTGCGCTGGGAAGGCTGTGTGTGATCCCCCTGCAGGAGGAGGGCGAGCTGGTGTGTGTGTTTCGGGCGTGAGCTGCCGGATCCTTGGACGTCAGCTCACTCCTCATGCTGAGCCTCTCTGTTTCCTCTAGGCCGTTAGAGAAACAGCGCTATCCAGGGCAGTGCTGTTTGGGACGTCGGCTCTTATTCCCGAAGTCTTCACGTACTTTTTCAAACGGTAAGAGGTACACGCAGCTCCCTGGGGGAGGGTTCAGTGTTTTGAACTTGCTAGATTCTGAGCCCGGCGGGCGGCATGGAAGAGCTCGCCGCAGTCAGCTTGGCGGTTACTCCTCCAAGAGAGGGGACAGGCAAGGACGCCAGATGTGCACAGCCCAGCGGCCCCGGGCTCCGGCACCGCTGGAGCTTGCGTGATGACGATGCAGACCTCATAAGGCTCGGGGACCCACTGGGCAGATGTGTGTGAAGTGCTCAGCGCCGTGCCCGACTCACCTTGAGCAAAACTCGGCCTGTGCAGCTGCTTTTCTGCCTGGTTGGGGGTTGAGTGGGAGCCGAGGCACAGGCCTGCACGTGCGTGCGAGTGGGATTGGGTACCGCTGGCGCCAGAGGCCAGCGAGGGACAGCGCAGGGATGTTCCTCCTCATCCATTGTGAGCTCTGCCTTGTCTCTTACAGGACCCAGTTCTTCCTGAAACACCCGCCATCACTGTGGTCCATGAAGCTGTCTTGTACCATCCTGACCATGGGGCTGATGGCGCCGGTTTCTTTCAGCATGTTTCCCCAGGTCGGCCGGGTACGTGCCCCCGTCAGGGCGTGACAGAAAAGCCTTACAGATATTTTATTGGAGAAATTTTAGATATCCCATGAAATTCTGTAGCAGTACCCTATCTGGTGGAAATTCCTGCAGTGAGGCAAACGTTCTCTGTGCTGACCAGAAGTCTGCTGGCTACACGTGGCTACCGAGCCCTTGAAATGCGGCTCGTGGGGCTGAGGAACTGAATTTTCAACTAACTGCAATTTCAGGACACGCGTGGGGCTGGTGGCTGCGAGCCTGGGCAGCACTGCACTGTGGGTAATTGATAGGATTTACGATGAGTCAAACCGGCTCATGTGCTGTTTCCTCATCAGACAGCTGAAGCCACGGTGGCCCTGCAACGGGCTGTAGCCTGGAGGTACCAGGGCCAGGACGGCGCTGCTGCCGCTGTATTAGCCATCTAATACATTCGCTGAGAATCCCAATGCCTTTTTTTCTCACTAAAGTTAGAGGTAGTAATGCCCTCAGAAGCCCTTACACCAATGGAACGATCTTGCTCAGAACGTAAATTCTGGAGGCTTAGGTTTGTAGAGTCATGAATTCAGGTGACTTTGCCAGCATATAGTGTCGAAGCCTTGGATTATGTTAGACAATCATTGTCCTTGCCGTGGGGGTGGCAGGGTGGGGCTGCACCTCCTTGAGATTTTAGAACAAGACCTCAGGCCTGCTGTTTGAGCATGGCTTGTTGCAATGAAAGTGCAGCATGACTCCGTCCTCCCATAAAACGTCACTGTGAATGCATCAGCGCCCGCTGTGTGAGGCTAGCCTGGCCCTTTCGCAAGAAGGCTTCAGAGCTTGGGGGATCCCAGCTGCCGGGATCCGGTCTCCTCTCTGTTTTAAAACATTTAAGACACTCGAGAAAACACCTGGTTCCTCTGTGGGAGGTGCTCGCTGAAAGATCGGCAGGTTGTTCATGGTCACTGTGGCCGTGAACACGTGGGGCTTTGTTGTTTCTGCTCTCCTCTGTTTGCATTTGGAGTTTTCCACTCAAGAAGTCAGATGAGAGTCTGGCGCTGCGGCGTGGCGGGTAAAGCCGTTTGTGATGCCGGCATCCCCGGCTAGAGCGCCAGTTCCAGTCCTGGCTGCTCTGCTCCCGATCGAGCTCCCTGGAAGCACCTGGGAAGGCGACAGCAGATGGCCCAAGTACTCGGGTGCCTACCACCCACATGGGAGACCAGATGGAGTTCCAGGCTCCTGGCTTCTGCCTGGCCCAGATCAGCTGTTTGGGGAGTGAACCAGCAGATGGAAGATTTCTCTGTGTGTGTTTCCTCTGTCACTGTGCCTTTCAAATAAGTATATGAATGTTTAAAAAAAATGTTTATTTGAAAGAGTTACAGAGAGAGAGAGAGAGAGAGAATGAGAATAGTCTTCCAACTGCTGGTTCATCCCAAATGGCTGCAACAGCTGGAGCTGAGCTGATCCAAAGCCAGGAGCCAGGAGCCTCCTCCAGGTCTCCCACATGGATGCAGGGGCCCAAGCTCCTAGGCCATCTTCTGCTGCCCTCCTAGGCCATTAGCAAGGAGCTGGATCGAAAATGGAACAGCCAGGACTCGAACCAGTGCCCATATGGGATACTGGCACTGCAGGCTGGGGTAACCCACTGTACCACAGTGCCGGCCCCTAAATAAATAAATGTTTTTTAAAAGGTGATATGTTTGCTGTAGTTTAGACATCATTGAGAAAGGCTGTGCGGTGGTTGCTCTCAGGAACTGAGTTATTCGTGTGACTCTGAGGACTCTGATTGGGTTTCAGATCCAGTGCGCCAAGCTGGAGGAGGACATCCGGTCGTCAACTGAAGAAACGGAAGTCTTCTATCACAGGGGCGTGTAGGGGCGCTGGGCCTCGCCCGTCCAGCTGCCAGCAAACTCCTGGAGACCCCACAGGTGCCTGTGACAGGTGCTCGACCATGCCATGCTGAGACAGCGGCCAGGCCGGCTGTGTCTGGGGTTTTGAGGCTGCCGGAAGAGTGACAGGCAGGTGGCCTGACACCCTGCAGGGACGAAGGAAGAACTGGCCTGGGAAAAGTTACTGTGAAATTCCTAATAAACTTGTGCAAGTTGAGAACTGGAAAAACCAAGCGAAGGGCCCAGCGTGCGCAGGACACAGGCTCATCCCCAGAGGGACGTGGTGAACCCCAGTGGGCGCCTCCAGCCCACACGCTCCTACTTCCCCACTCAGCTACTTGATTCTGGACAGCTCCGAAAATCTTGTGCCACCTGCCCCCAGCTCCTCCTCTCTCCTCATGGACAAATAACCCTGGCTCCTCCCACCATGAAAGCCAAGGCGAACGAGCAGTAGTGTCCTTGTACCCCATCGGCAAACCCCCTGCACCCACAGCCAGCCCGTCCCCTGCAAGGTCAGCGCTCCCCCAGGCTCTGGGCCTTCTCTCTCCTCGGGGCCTTGCTCTGCTCTGCCCTCCTGTCTGGTCCCAGCCTCCCTCGCTGCCTCCTTCCCAGTGTCATTTAAACTGCTGCAATTAAAAAAAAAAAAAAAAAAAAAAAAAAACACACCGAGAGGCAGCAAGTGATGGCTCCAGTTCTCGGGTCCCTGCACCCACATTGGAGACTTGATGAATTCCTGGCTCCCGGGTTTGCCTGGCTCAGCCCATGCTGTTGAGGGCGTTTGGGGAATGACCCAGCAGGTGAAAAGATCTTGCTCTGTCTCTGCCTTTCAAGTAAAAATAATAATAAAAAGTACTAAATAAATTGCTGTCGTCACCTGCCCTATCGAAGGAGCCCAGAGTAAGTACTTAGCCTGGTGGTTACAGTGCCCGTGTCCCATACCCGAGTGTTGGGGTCAGCTCCGGGCCCATGCAGACCCCGGGGGGCAGCAGTGATGAGTGGTGATCAGGTCGCTGCCACCCACGCTGGGGTCCTGGATGCATTCCTGGCCCTGGCTGTTGACGCTGGGGAACGAACCAGCACATGGGAGCTGTTTGCCTCTCGTCAGTCAGAAAAAACCCCCTCACGGCCAGACTAGAGCTGTCTGCCGCTGGCTGTTTTGGCCCCGTCTCCCGTTCTGCTGGCCTGCTGTCATCCCTGACCACGGTGTCACACTGCCACCCTCAGCCTGGTCCTGGGCTTTTGCCGCGGCATCCACAATACCTCCAGCTGCACGCAGCCGAGGTGGAGGTCAGCTCTCCCCACCTCAGGAGACAGCAGCACCTCAGGATCCTTGGCCTCACCTGTACCCTCCCCTCCCCCACGCTCTAGCTCAGGCCTGATGTAGTGAAGTCGGGGAATTCCCTCCGGTGGCCGCTGTGGCCACGAGGCTCAGTGCAACAGCACCCCCTGCTGGGATGACTCCCTCCTGTCGTGTGTGGGTCCCTCAGTCCGCGCCAGCCTGCTCTTCCAAGGACACCTGCTAGGGGCCTTCAGTGGCGTCCCTTGTCAGGAGCGAGGCCAGATCCCTCCCCCGGCAGACCAGGGCCTTGGCCTCTGCCACTGCTCTCCTCACCCTGGGTCTGTACCCAGTTCCTCACAGGGGCTGTGGTTTCTCTGGGCCTTCATACAAGCTGTTCCGCTTACCTTCAGGTTTTCCTTGGATGCGGACTGCTGCCTCCAGGAAGCCTTCCGAGATTCGTGGTACTGAATGAGGGGTCCTGCTATGTGCTCACCCTATTCCCCATATTGGGTCTAGTCCTGACCACACTATCGCAAAAGCCTGCCGGCCAAGCCTCCACAGCAGGGCCCGTGCTGCCCATCGCGACTGCCCTTGGATGTCACGCACCCGAACGTCGTGTGCTGAGGAATGTTTTCAAAGTACCCTGGTCCCAATCACCAACACCTGCACCCGCGCCTTTCACTTGTCCCTGGCCAGAATGGTGGCTGTTCCCAGACTGGGTCAAAGGAGTTGCAGAGCAATCTAAAGACAAAAAATCGGTGAGGAGGAGCTGCCAGGTGGCTTGGTGCAGCCACAGGCTCCGACCAAACAAAACGCAGAGCCAGATGGAGGCTGGGCCAGCGGCCGGTGACGGAGTCCGGCTTCCAGGCGCTCTTCCAGGGAGTTCCAGGGAGCGAAGGCTCGAAGCCGCAGAGGCAGCTCTGGGAGGGCGGGGCAGGAGGAGAGAAGGGGCGGAGTCAAGTGGCCACGGGGGGTGGGGGGTGGGGGGTGGGGGGGTGGGGGGGGTGTGTGTGGCCAAAAGCCTGTGCACTTGGTAAAAAGATTTTTCCTTTTGATTGGGGTCAGATTTGGAGGAAATGGGCACAATTCTTCACCTAAGACTAAAACTTAGTGAAGTATCAAAATATTTTCCATTTTATTTCTACAACATGAATTTATAATTTTAACAACTTTGTTCGCTAATGTGTGAAAATCTTAGTATCCACTTCCATAAAGTGCAGGTTCAATGTCCCACTGCTGGCCTCAGTCAGCGTCTCACTTCAGGTCCTCCCCCGTTCCCACCCAAGAGGGACGGAGAAAAGGCTATTTTTTTTTAACCAATGCCCAACACTCTCAGTAAAAGTGACAGATCCAATAAAGACATTTTTGCACGCGTGTCTCCCGGTAAGATTTCGAAGGACACAGTCCTGAGTAAAGCCATCTTTCCTCATTAACGACACAGGGACGGAAATGACGCGTGGGGAATCCACCTCTGCTCCCTTGGCGAGTTTAAGGTCTCCGCCTACGGGAAGGACCCTGACGGGACAGGCGCAGTCAGCTCGCTATGTGGTGGCTTCGAGACACCCTCTGGGGTGGCCCCTGAGGGTGGATCCTCCCACTCCCTCCCGAGGGCGCGAAAGCCACCGCGCAGGACCCCAGTCTTCAAAGAACACGGGGTTAGAGCAGTGACGCCTCTCGGCTGTCAGAGGCTTCCGTGGCCATAACAATATGGATACGAAAGTTGGCAACCCGAGAATAACCCCGATGCAAAACCCTCAGAAGCTAAAGTGTTCAGAGGCCGAGAACAGGAGAGTGCACCTGCAGGGGGCTCCCGCTGACCCGCGCTCGCCACAGCGCTGCAGAAAACCTGGCGGCGGGCTCACGACAGCGGAGGCTTCCGCCTGCGTCTGCGGCGAGCTGCGTGAGCACGCGGCGGCCACGGGCACGGGCCGCTTTCGGATGTCACGTGTAGAAGTTAGGGCACCTCGTCCGCCTCGGACAGCAGGCAGGGAGCGGATGGGCGGGGAACAATCACAAACACATTCATGAGTTTCAGTGTTTTCGGGTCAAATCTCAAACTTGCAAGTAAATCATTAAAAACAGATCATTTGCGTGTTATCTCCCATAGTTCCTGGTGACGAGTGAAAGCGGGCAGCGGCCCGGCGCAGGGCGGCGGGCGCTCAGGTTTGCAGCATCTGTTCGGCCGCTGCCAGGTGGTACAGGAAGTTCTCTGTGGCCGGCGGGAACCGCTTCTGCTTCAGCGCCTCGACCCGGAGGACCGGCTTCCCTCCGTCACCCGAAACCTCGGAGAGCGGGGCCAGGCTGCTGAAGATTTCTTTTGTCTTTAGGGCGATATCCTTTAATAGAACAAGAAAACACGTAGCACGTTACTATCCTCAAACTGGACCCAGGTCTCTAGACTTATTTCTGCTACTTTTTTAAACTCTGGTGGCCTATTTTTTTTTTTTTAAGATTTTATTTATTTATTTGAGAGGTAGAGGTACAGACAGTGAGAGGAAGAGGCAGAGAGAAAGGTCTTCCTTCCGCTGGTTTACTCCCCAAATGGCCGCAGCCAAGCCGATCCGAAGCCAGGAGTCAGGAGCTCCCTCCAGGTCTCCCAAGCGGGTACAGGGGCCAAGCGCCTGGGCCATCCTCCACTGCCCTCCCAGGCCATAGCAGAGAGCTGGATCGGAAGCAGCTGGATCTCGAACCAGCGCCCACATGGGATGCCGGCACTGCAGGCGGAGGATTAACCCTGTGCCATAGTGCCGCCCGTCTATTTTTCATTTTATCAGACTAATTTCATAAATTAGGAGGCTAACTTAAAAATAACAGAAAAATCAGTGTCACAGACTTTTTTAACACTGTAGCCATTTCAAGTACATCATCCAACATCATTAAATACGTGCACGTTATGCAGCCATCATTTCTAGAACCGCTTCACCATCCCAAACACACAAGTGACTCCCGGGACGGCAGCCAGCCTGGCAGTCGGGACGCCAGGCAGCACACCCGCAGTCCCACGTGAGACTACTGGCATTCGATCCTGGCTCCAGCTCCAATCCCAGCTTCTAGCTAATGTGGGCCCTGGGAGGCAGCAGTCATGGCAAGTATAGGGCTCCTGCCACCTGCAGATCTGGACTGTGTTCCCACGTCTGGGGTTGGCCCAGACTAGCCCTAGCTGTCGTGGACATCTGAGGAATGGGCCTGGCAGATAACAGCTCTCTGTGCCTCAACCAAATAAATAGATCATGTCTTTAAACACACCCACCCCACCTCCCCAAATAAACCCAAAACCCAAATAACCACCCATATTCCCTCTCAGCCCCTGGGACCCTCTGCATGCACCCATGTGAGGCCCCTCATGTTAGTGGGACCCGGAAAACCTGCCCTTCGGCATCTGCTGAAGTCAGCAGCATGTGTTGGGGGGCATCTTGTCATGTTCCACGGTGCAGACACCACATTGTGTTTACCCACTCGTCCGTCCGGAAGGGCACCTGGGCTGCTCCTGCTTTTCGGCTTTGTGACTAACGCCGCTGACATCAGCTGTTCATTCGGACACTTCTGACTCCCTACACCTTGCTGGGCACCGTCACTCCCCCTCCCCAGGTCTCAGACATCACACTGAGTTATCTGTGCATCACCTGCAGTCCACGCGCAACACAAGCATTCACGTTTCATCTACACTGTGAAGAGGACGTGCCTTTATGCTGGTGACGCGAGGATGCGGGCAGTGATGACAAGACCTTGCCCCTCTTCCTGGCCACGGCTGCACTGAGCAAGAACTGCACTGCTGGCGAGTCTCAGCCAAGCCCTGCAGAACGCCCTCCGCCCTCACTCAGAGCTTTCTTATCCCCGCCCCCATCATCCCTACCTCCACCCCTACTTTCTGTCATGGCTCCCAAGTATCTTGTCACTTCTTATTTTCCATTCATCCACTGCACTCACACACATAACTGGTGGGCCACGGTCATACTATGCTTGCTCAGCCATCACCGCTGCGGCCGCCCTGCAAACCGTCCTCGGAGCACCTGCCTTCACCGTGCGCATGTGCGCAGCCGCAGCTCTGCCAGGCACTGACCACCCCACCCCCGGGCCACGGCAGGACTCTGGCTAAGTGGGAAGACGGGGGCCGTACCTGTATAACCTGGCTGTCGGACTTCTCTGGATCTTCTGCAGACTGGACAATTAGCTGACCAATTTCTTTGTGCAGTTTTCCCATGGCCATGGCCTCTGGTGAGATCAAGATATGATGGGACTAAGTAGAAGTCTACTAACAAAAAGCAATCGTTCCATCTACCTGCAAACCTGAGGGAATTCTCAAACACAGCTGCTGACCCCCGCCTTTTATTTTACTACTGAACACAAACATGATCCCATGGCAGAGGGAAGGCATGGTCACAATTTATATACTTTTTGGCCCGAAGGAAAACATATCAATCCCAAACCAAACCTCCCCTTCACACCCACCTGACAAGCAATTCTACTTTTCTTTTCAAACAAAACCTAGGGAAAAACTGATGAGTGAGTTGTGACTTCAATCAAGAGCCCGACTTCTCGCCAGGTCTTCAGTTAAGAATGTGAACGTATCTTTCGTGCAGCAATGCTGTGGCAGCAGCACTTCCCGTCAGTTTTGCAGAGGCCGGCTGAGGCTGAGCAGTCCCGGCCTTAGGGCCCTTGGAAATGAGCCAAGGAAACAGCTGCTTCTCGGAGTTACATACAGGCCACTGTCTGCAGGACATGAACAGGAACTGTCGTTTGTGACCGCAACTCCTGCTTGTGACCACAACGGACAAACTGCAATCGAACAGTGCTGAGTGTGATGAGCCCGCTGTCTAGACCCAGAGCCAGAGGAGGCAGCAGGGCACAGGCCACCCTTTCCAGTCCTCTGTAGGAGCAAGGCAAGCGACAACACAAAAGCTATTATCAGCTATCCCATCTAAAACCAGCACCTAATCTGAGGAGTGCCCTGCACACAGCAGCCGTTAACCCCATCCTTGCCGCTCTGTCTCTGATTCGGACAACTGACACCTGTCTGTGGTACGGAAGACCTTTTCTGGAATTCAGCTCCAAGAACACTTCCATTCCACGTGCTTACTGCGACATCCTTCAGAGATTCGCCCCAGGAGTCACACGCGACTCCATATCGTAGTGATGTCCCCACGGTCCTGACGCACCTCCCTGCGGGAGGGGAAGGGACTCCTCCCTCTCCTCTCCAGTGTGCTGACGCCCCTCGTTCCTGACAAGCCGCACATGCAGGAGGTAACTGCGACTTCCGAGGCAGGTCTTGAGAGGCACTGCGGCCTCCAGCCCTCTCTCGGGAAGCAGCTGTCACGTCGTCACACCATTCAAGATCCCTACGGAGGGGCCCATACAGCGGGGAACCGAAGGCGGCTGCTGCCAAGAGCCATGCACGCTGGCCTGGACACAGATCCTCCAGCCTCAGCGGAGCCTTCGGACAACCCCAGCCCTGGTGATACTGCGACCGAAACCTCATGTGCTGGTCACTCAGCCGTCACTCCTGACCCTCCAGCCCTGTGAGGAAATACATCCTGGCTGTTTTAGAACCACTGCGGTCTGAGGGGACATATGCAGCCATAGATGACACACGCAGTTTTAGCACAAAGGTGGAGGAACAAAATGAACGGACCGCTGAGCCCGCTGCGGCGCAGCCAACGTGTCCACATCGCTGAGTTCCAGACACTGCAGAAGCCAGCTCCAGCAGGCCCTCAAACACCGGGTTTGGAGAATCAGCCTGAAAAACGTAACCAGCTGGCCTGTATCTCAATGGCAGGACAGAGAACTGACCTTTCGCAGGCGGGGCAATGGTGATCTCACTCTCTGCCAGATTCACAAACACATCGTAGAGGTCCGGTCTGTTGCTCACCTCCAAGTCCACAAATCCAGCCACGTAACCTGCATTACAAACACAACCAACGTCACCAGAGCGATGAAGAATGAAGTCTGGAAGTTCAGCTGCTTTTCTGTTCTTCCCAGTTTTATTTCCTCACAGAACACTAACTGCACCTTGCGGCATTTATTACGATTACATTAATGGGGCCGGCGCTATGGCACAGCAGGTTAAAGCCCCGCCTGAAGCACTGGCATCCCATATGGGCGCTGGTTCAAGTCCTGGCTGCTCTACTCCCAATCCAGCTTCCTGCCAGTGTGCCTAGGAAAGCACTGAAGGATGGCCCAAGTCCTTGGGTCCCTGCATCCTGTGGGAGACCCGGAGGCTTCTGGCTCTGGATAGGCTCAGCTCCAGCTGTTGCGGCCATTTGGGGATTACCAGAGGATGGACGACCTCTCTCTCTTTCTCTGTCTCTACCTCTCTCTGTAATCTGTATTTCAAATAAATTAAAAAGTCATTGGAAAATGAATGAAAAGATGTTTATTAAAAAAATACATTAGTGTCAGTTGCCTGAAGAAATTCACACAATTAAAATTTTCCAAAATTAGACCCCAGCATCAAGGAACAAGGCTGAAATAAAACATTTACTTCTCAGTCATTCCAATCTGTGTCAAGAACACCAGACAAGGCAGAAGGTGGCAGGGATTCACATAACCAATGCTCCTCCTCCAGGTCTCTACCCCAGGAACCACTGCATGCAGGTCTCTACCCCAGGGGCCACTGCATGCAGGTCTCTACCCCAGGGGCCACTGCATGCAGGTCTCTACCCCAGGGGCCACTGTATGCAGGTCTTTACCCCAGGGGCCACTGCATGCAGGTCTCTACCCCAGAAGTCACTGCATGCAGGTCTCTACCCCAGGAGTCACTGCATGCAGGCCTCTACCCCAGGGGCCACTGCATGCAGGTCTCTACCCCAGGGGCCACTGTATGCAGGCCTCTACCCCAGGGGCCGCTGCATGCAGGTCTCTACCCCAGGGGCCACTGTATGCAGGCCTCTACCCCAGGGGCCGCTGCATGCAGGTCTCTACCCCAGGAGTCACTGCATGCAGGCCTCTACCCCAGGAGTCACTGCATGCAGGTCTCTACCCCAGGGGCCACTGTATGCAGGTCTCTACCCCAGGGGCCACTGCATGCAGGTCTCCACCCCAGGAGCCACTGCATGCAGGTCTCCACCCCAGGAGCCACTGCATGCCTGGGCTCTCAGAGAAATCACGGGGAAACGGCAGAATCTCCCTCCTTTCAGATCTGACTGGTACTACACGTGCGAAAGAATACAGGGTCACTCAGGAATTAGCAGGTTTCTGCAACTGATCTTTTTTTTTTTTTTTTTTTTTTTTTAACAGGCAGAGTGGACAGTGAGAGAGAGAGAGAGAGAGAGAGAGAGAAAGGTCTTCCTTTGCCGTTGGTTCACCCTCCAATGGCCACCGCGGCCGGCGCGCTGCGGCCGGCGCACCGCGCTGATCCAATGGCAGGAGTCAGGAGCCAGGTGCTTTTCCTGGTCTCCCATGGGGTGCAGGGCCCAAGCACCTGGGCCATCCTCCACTGCACTCCCTGGCCACAGCAGAGGGCTGGCCTGGAAGAGGGGCAACCGGGACAGAATCCGGCGCCCCGACCAGGACTAGAACCCGGTGTGCCGGCGCCGCTAGGCGGAGGATTAGCCTAGTGAGCCGCGGCGCCGGCCTGCAACTGATCTTAAGATAATGGTTGCCAGTCATTTTTTATTTCGTAGAGCAATATATTACAATTTTTAAAAAAGATTTATTTTAAAGGCAGAGTTACAAAGAGAGGTAAGACAGAGGGAGAGAGAAGTCTTCCATCTGAATACCAACAACAAAAAACCTAGAAACCTGCAAATCTTTGAGGAGCAACAATGGAGTCATATCATGAATATATAATGAACTTCTATGAATCAATAGAAAAAAATGGAAAAATAAATTTTTTTAAAAAGCAGTCATTTTACAGCAGAGGAAATACAAATGGCAGAAACACAGAAATATACATTAGGAATAAGAGAAATACAAATTAAAACCATAATGATGTACCAGTATACATCCACCAAGCTGGAAAACAATTTACTTTTTATTTTAAATATTTTAAAAGACTTATTTACTTACTTGAAAGGCAGAATTGCAGAGAGAGAGAGAGAGAAAGAGAGAAAGATCTTCCATCTGCTGGGTCACTTCCCAGATGGCTACAAGAGACATTCAAGAGGCGGACAGACTCTGGGCAGGAAAAGGCAGATGCGATGGGCAGGCAGAGGATGCACCTCATTACTCCACTCTCCATCTGTCTGTGGATCCATGGGGATTTATTTATTTTTTAAAGGTTTATTTACCTGAGAAGCAGAGGGACAGAGAAAGAGAGAGAAGGGAGAGAGTAAGCTCCCATCCACTGGTTCACTTCTCAAATGCCTGTAAGGGGGGTTGGTGCTGTGGCTTGGAGGGCTAAGCCTCTGCTTGCAGCACCAGCATCCCACATGGGCCAGTTTATGTCCCAGCTGCTCCTTTTCCGATACAGCTCTCTGCTGTGGCCTGGGAAAGCAGTGGAAGATGGCCCAAGTGCTTGGGCCCCTACACCCGCATGGGAGACCCAGAAGCTCCTGGCTCCTGGCTTCAGATGGGCTCAGCTCCAGCCATTGTGGCCATTTGGGGGAGTGAACCAGCAGATGGAAGACCTTTCTCTCTGTCTCTCCTTCTGTCTGTAGCTACCTCTCAAATAAATAAATATCTTTAAAAACAACAACAAAAACTGAATTGGGGCCCACACTGTGGCATGAAAGCCCTATAGGCCCTAGTTCACATCCTGGCTGCTCCACTTCCAATCCAGCTCTCTGGGAAAAGCAGAGGAGGATGACCCAAATGCTTGGGCCCCTGCTACCCATGTGGGGGACTAGATGAAGCTCCTGGCTTTGGTTTGACCAACTGGGGAATGAAACCAGCAGATGGAAGATCTCTCTCTCCCTCTGTCTCTCTTTCTCTCTCTGTAACTGACTTTCAAAATAAATAAATCTTTTGAAAAAAAAAATATTTTGGGGATATTGAAAAATAATATTTTGGATTTCAAAAATTTCCACACCAAAATAACATCTTTTAACTTAATTTCTGTGAAATTTATGAAGTTCTCTTATATAATAGTATCTAAAAATAACTGTAGCTTTTCTTTGAGAAAAATATGTGGGAAGACTCACAATAAAGACTAACTATTCAAAATCAAATCACTGAAATCACTGATAGGGACACTTGTGGGGTCAGAACGTTACAAGTTGAAAACAGGCTGCATGGGCCGGCGCCATGGCTCACTTGGTTAATCCTCCACCTGCGGTGCCGGCATCCCATGTGGGCACTGGGTTCTAGTCTCGATTGCCCCTCTTCCAGTCCAGCTCTCTGCTGTAGCCCGGGAGTGCAGTGGAGGATGGCCCAAGTGCTTGGGCCCTGCACCTGCATGGGAGACCAGGAGGAAGCACCTGGCTCCTGGCTTCGGAGAGATGCAGTGCCGGCCGTAGCAGCCATTTGGGGAGTGAACCAATGGAAGGAAGACCTTTCTGTATCTCTCTCTCACTGTCTATAACCCTACCTTTCAAATAAATTAAAAAAAAAAAAAAAAGAATAGGCTGCATTTTGGTGATGGCTGCATAACAAAGTGCGTACTGAATACCACTGAACTGTATACTTAAGATGGCTAAGACGGGGCGGGGCTGGCGCTGTGGTGCAGCAGGTGAGCTTCCACCTGCAGTGCTGGTAGCTGCTCCACTTCTGATCCAGCTCCCTGCTGATGTCCCTGGAAAGGCAGCAGAAGACGCCCAAGTTCTCGGCCCTGCATCCACGTGGGAGATGCCGAGGAAGCTCCTGGCTCCTGATCCGCTCAGCTATGGCTGTTGTAGCCATTTGAGGAGTGAAATAGCAGATAGAGTTCTCTCTCTCTCTGTAACTCTTTCAAATAACTAAATAAATCTTAAAAAAAAAAAAAAAAGATGGGGCAGTGGGTAGACATTGCTGCAGCAATTAGGGCACCGTTTGGGACCCCTGTCCACGCCCCACAGTGGAGCGTCCGTCAGTGCATGCCTGGGGGGCACCGTTTGGGACCCCTCCAGTACATGGATGCCTGCCATCCACATGGGAGACCTAGGTTGAGTCCACAGCTCCGGGCTTCAGCCTTGCCCAACACCAGCTGTTGTAGGTATTTGGGCTATGAACCAGCAAACAGAAGATCTCACTCCATCTTTTGCTCTGTCTCTCTGCCTTTCAAATAAATAAAACAATCTTTAAAAATTTATTTACGAACTGCATTTTTTTAAAGAAATAATAAATGATCAGTAGCTCCCTTAGGAATGCATAAAAACAATGAAGCAACAACAACAAAAATAACCCTCCTTAAATCAGATTACTTCCTCCCCTGGGCTCCTCTGGTCTACCTGTACATGTCTGCAAGGCGTCCAGTTCATCGGCATTGAGGTGTACGTAGGGATGGAGGATGGACCAGTCCTGGCGATGCCACACCAGGGCAGGCAGAGTCCTGGGAAATCAAAACAAGAACTCAAATGGCGGCTGGCCCACACCTGGGATACTCAGCCTTCTTCTCTTTTCTAGAAGGTAGAAACCTTGACCGTACCCCAGAAATGCTGACAAGCACCTCCCGGCTGCAAATTGAAGTAATGTCATGCTTCAGATCCCACTTTTTGTGTCACATTAGCTACAAAGGGTTCGAGGTGAATTTTCCAGAGCTCTGCACAGAGGCAAGCAGTGACACAAAGCTTCCCTGCAAACATCCCGCTCTGCGGGCTGCCGCGACAAGTGGATGCGCGGGTGAAGTCCAAAGTGGCCTCCCGGAGCACGAACCTCTCAGGAAGTCTCTCATCTATATTTTTTTTTTTTTTTTGACAGGCGGAGTGGACAGTGAGAGAGAGAGACAGAGAGAAAGGTCTTCCTTTGCCGATGGTTCACCCTCCAATGGCCGCCGTGGCCGGCGCGCTGCGGCCGGTGCACCGCGCTGATCCGATGGCAGGAGCCAGGAGCCAGGTGCTTTTCCTGGTCTCCCATGGGGTGCAGGGCCCAAGCACCTGGGCCATCCTCCACTGCACTCCCTGGCCACAGCAGAGGGCTGGCCCTGGAAGATGGGCAACCGGGATAGAATCCGGCGCCCCGACCGGGACTAGAACCCGGTGTGCCGGCGCCGCTAGGCGGAGGATTAGCCTAGTGAGCCGCGGCGCCGGCCTCTCATCTATATTTAAAACTCCAGGCAAACTTGCAGACCGTGTTGTGTTTGTCTTCATACAACATAAGTTTCCTAACTAAAAACACTCGTGGTAAAACAACTGCTACCAGGAGATGTGCCCAATTCACCTGGGCTTTGTGTCACCCATCTCAGACTAATAAGCATAAAGCCATGGGAAAGGCTGCTGGGGCTCGGAGCCAGAGAGAGCAGGGTGAACGTGCCGGCACTCTGACTGTGGATCTGAAGCAGTCCCGAGCGTAACCAACAGCGGTTCTGAAGCGGGCAGCACCGGCAGGCGCGGCCCAGGCGCTGCTTCCCATCTTGTGCCCTCCCAGGATTTTCTTCTTTCAGTGTCTCAGCACCCAGCTTCCTCAAACCTATCTTTTCATTCCTAAAACAGAGTAATAGTACCGCCTTGTAGAATTCTTGTCATGAGTAAATTTGATAATTTAGATGTCTCATGTAATGCCCTGTACAAGGTATCCCAGCACAAATGCCAACTCCCCCCCCCCTTTATTTTTAAACATCCAAAACAAGTTAGACTTAGTGAATCAAGCCTGATGTATATATAGTCTTTGGTAAAACTGAACAGAAGGAATAACACCTCAAACGAGGGACAGCGAGCGATGGCCTGTGGGCCAGCTGCTTTTTTTTTTTTTTTTTTTTTTGATAGGCAGAGTGGACAGTGAGAGAGAGAGACAGAGAGAAAGGTCTTCCTTTTGCCGTTGGTTCACCCTCCAATGGCCGCCACAGCTGGCATGCTGCAGCTGGAGCACCGCACTGATCCAAAGCCAGGAGCCAGGTGCTTCTCCTGGTCTCCCATGGGGTGCAGGGCCCAAGCACTTGGGCCATCCTCCACTGCACTCCCGGGCCACAGCAGAGAGCTGGCCTGGAAGAGGGGCAACCGGGACAGAATCCGGACCCCGACCGGGACTAGAACCCGCTGTGCCGGCGCCACAAGGCGGAGGATTAGCCTACTGAGCTGCGGCGCCGGCCAAGCTGCCTGTCTTTATAAATAGTTTCCTGAACAAGCCATATCCATTCATTTACACGTGGATTGTCTACGGTTGCTTTTGTGCTACCCAGGCAGTTGAGTGGTTGGCACAGGGATCAGATGGCTGACAGGCCTAACATATTTATTCTCTGACAAGGAGAAGTTTGCTAACCCCTTGCCTTCAAATAGTCACATTTCTAAAGTTAGAGAATAATGTGCCCAAATTCAGTGACCTTGAACTACTAGATTTAACTGAAACATTAGACCAAAATGGTTACACATGCTATTTATACCAAATTTACAACAGAACGGTGACATCTACTGCCCCAAAGTGCCAACAAAGCTCACACTTCCGAGTGACAGAGACAGCACCTGGTAAACTCCTGGACAGCTTCTATTTTGGGATGATAGGCGACGATTCTTTTCTTGAGCATCAGCGCAGTGTGTAAGATTATAGTTTCCATTCCAAACTGAGATACAATGTCTTTAAAAAAAAGTTAATATATTAAATAGTATGTATGAACATAAACATCTAAACATTTTTTAAATTTAATTTATATTTATTTGAAAGGGAGAAAGAGAGAGACAGAGACAGAGACAGAAGGACAGACAGATGTTTTCCATCCATTGGTTCACTCCCCAAATGACTGCAATAGCTGAAGCTGGACTAGGCTGAAGCCAGGAGCTGGAACTCAATTCAGGTTTCCCGTGTGGGTGGCAGGGACCCCAGGACTTGGGCCATCACCTGCTGTCTCCCAGGGTGTGTACTGCAGGAAGCTGGAACGGAAGTGGAGCCAGGACTCAAACCCAAGCCCGCTGGTATGAGATGCGGCCACCCAAATGGAATCTTAACTGCCATAGCAGTTCAGGACATAAACTTTTTATCAGAAAGAATTCGTAAGTGAAAAATTCTTTATCAAACATATTTTTATCATTTGAGAGACAGAGTTCACACATCCACTGTTCACTCCCCAAATGCCCTCGGTGATGGGGGTTGAGCCAAGCTGAAGCCAAGGGTCAGATAACTCAAACCAGATCTCCTATGTGGTGGCAGGAACTGAGTGACCTGAGCCACCATCACTGCTTCCCAGGGCTGGCATCAGCAGGAAGCCATAGTCAGGTATTGAACCCAGGTATTCTACTGAGGGATGCAGATGTCCTAACAGGTGTCTTAACTAGGCCAAAAATCCCCCCACCCAAAATTATTTTTTACAAAGATTTATGTATGTATGTATGTATTTGAAAGACAGAATGAGAGAGAGAGAGAGATGGAGAGACGGAGATCTCCCATCCATTGGTTCAATGCCCAAATGGTCACAATGGCCAGGGCAGGTACAGCCCAAAGCCAACTCCATCCATGTCTCCCATGTGCGTGGTAATGGCCCAAGTACGCAGGCCATCTTCTACTGATTTCCCAGGCACATTAGCAGGAAAGCAGAGCAGCCAGGACTTGAACTGGCATTCCAATACAGGATATTGCTGTAGCAAACAGTGGCTTAACCTGCTGTGCCACAATGTCAGCCCCTACAAATGATTTTTAATACAGAGAACAAGTTTAGGCCAATGACATAAGCACAACTGCTCCTTACTTGGTAGATGGATCTGGCTAGCTGCTTGCCAGGATGGGTTACGGCTGCCTCTGGGGGACCAGCATCTTTCTGTATCATAAAAACTTCTGATTTAAAAAAGACTCCAGGAATGGGCATTTCACCTAGTGGTTAAGATGCCTGTTTCCCATTTGGATTACCTCCGTTACATTCCTGCTCCGCTTCCTGACTCCAACTCCTTACCAACGTGAACCCTGGGAGGAGGTGGTGATGGCTCAAGCAGTTGGGTTTCTGCCACCCTTTGGGAGACACAAATTGAGCTCCCAGCTTTGGCCCTGGCCCACCCCAGTCATTGCAAGCATTTGGGGAGTGAATCAACAGGTGGGAGCCCTTTCTCTCTCTGTGCTTTCTGCTTCTCAAAAACAGAGTTTTTAGGCCGGCGCTGTGGCTCAATAGGCTAATCCTCCGCCTTGCGGCACCGGCACACTGGGTTCTAGTCCTGGTCGGGGCACCGGATTCTGTCCCGGTTGCCCCTCTTCCAGGCCAGCTCTCTGCTATGGCCTGGGAGTGCAGTGGAGGATGGCCCAAGTACTTGGGCCCTGCACCCCATGGGAGACCAGGAGAAGCACCTGGCTCCTGCCTTCGGATCAGTGTGGTACGCCGGCCGTGCCACGGTGGCCATTGGAGGGTGAACCAACCGCAAAAGGAAGACCTTTCTCTCTGTCTCTCTCACTGTCCACTCTGCCTGTCAAAAAAACAAACAAACAAACAAACAAAAAAACAGTTTTTAAAAACAGGGTGCACACAGTGGTGCAGTGGGTTAAGTTAAGCTACCACTTGGAATGCCTGCATCCCATACTGTGGTGCTGGTTCCAGTCCCGGTTATTCTGCTTCTGATCCAGCTTCCTGCTAATAAATCCTGGGAGACAGCAGATGATGGCTCAAGTGCTTGGGCCTCTGCCACCCACCAGGAAGACCCAGATGGAATTCCTGGCTCTAGACCGGCCTAACCATGGCTGTCTACCAGCACCTTCCTTATGTCACTACTCAAGGCCTTTTGGTCTAACACCTCGACAGGGACGCTTACAAACCACAAAGGGCAGCAGGAGCAGGAGCAAAGACAGGCCGCTGGGAGGAGGTGAAATGGGCGGAATCGCGTCGGAGTTCCCCTCTCCTCCTGCCATCAGACTCTAAATTCTACGGCTTAGCCCTGGAGTTCTCAGCTGGGAGCTGAATTAAGGAGTCTGGGATGGGACTTGAGGTCTCCAGGTGGAAGATGTCAATGCTAAGATTTAAGGAAAGAAAAACTATGCAAGTCAGCGGAGGCCTCGAGCCATGCAATTCAGTTGACTGAGTAAGGAACTTCTGTACAGTGGGGGGCATGGGGACAGTGGTTAAGAAGTCACTCGGGACACCCACATCTAATACTGGAGTGCCTGGGTCAGTCCCAGCCCCCCTCTTGACTCGTTTCCTATGAATGCAGACTTTGAGAGGCAGCAGGTGATGGCTCAAGTCCTGGTCCCTCCACCCTAGAGGGAGACCTGGATGCAGTTCTAGGCTCCTGGTGTAGGCCTGGCCCAGCTCTAGCTATAGTGGGCATTTGGAGAGTGAACCAGTGAATGGGAAGTCCTCCCTCCCTGTCTTTGCAATAAATAAATACTTAAAAAAAAATTTCTACAACAACAGAATAATGTGGACAGGAACACCACAAAAATCTGTTTTCCTCTGAGAATTCTGACTGAGTGAGGAGAACCAGAGTTGAAGTTCTCTGTGTGGGAAATAAATGTTACAGAGGTGAGAGCAATGGATGGAAAAATGGTGTAACCGAGCCAAAGGAGAGATTAATCTTGGCTCAGGGATTCTGGTGTTGCTATGGGTTTTTCTTTTTTTCTTCTTTTTTTACCTTTGATGGAGCCCGCAAGGTAGGCCTTTCGGGCATCAAAGTCCTTACTGAGGAAGGAGCCGTTCTCTTCACTCTGGCATATTCCCTTGGTGAGAACTGCGATGTAGCTCTCCATCATCTTAACTGGGCTCCCATGCTTCAGGTACATTCTGCAAGAAAGGACACAAAGCAACCGCGCGTCTGTTTGAGAGGAGTCACGTGGAGAAACGCCCCAGGGCTGGGCACGGGTCACTTGTAAAGAATCTAAAGCCCACTTGCTGCTGTACTTCCGAATGCCTGGGTCTTTTCGTGACACAAGAGTACATTTGACTGCCCTAATTCGGTTAGAAAAAGTCTGAGTAAAAACCATTTGACAGCTCTCCGTTCTTCGAAGTCAGCTCTCTCCTTTACCTGGGGAGGCCTGCTGTGGTGCCCTGGGGCAGGAGGGTGGACTGGGCGAGCTGGGGCCCCACTCCTCTCAAGAATGTCGCAGACTCATCCCCTTTCATGTCTAATGCTCACAACTGGCGTTCTTAGACACCCAACTGTGTTTTATTGCTGGGATTCCCACTGACAAGAAAGCAGTTTTATGCATTGTTCACAGAGAAAGCAGTAATTAGCTGTAGAACTCATACTTATTATCAGAGTTCCCAGAGGTAGCTATTTTTAGATAATTGAGAAATAAAAAATCTTAAGTTTCCAGGGATAAATGTGCTACTAGAGACATTTGCCATCAAGTCAAAACTTCCAGAAACTGCTGACAGGAAACTGTCTGGGTTTAGAGCTCACATGTGGAGCCAGCCTCCTCCCCTTGAAATCCCTTCCCTTGAGCAACTAAAAATAAATTCTGCTTGAGAAACACGACTGGGTCTACTGGGTCCTTCATCAGCTCGTGGGGTAGAAAATCAGGAAGAAAACAAAACTGATGCTTAAAACAGATCATCTGAAAATTATGTATATAGATTAAGTTAAAAAAACAAGTGTTTTAACTGCTTCATAAATCCTGGCAATCATCAGGGCTTGGGTTTTTGTTCTTTGTTTTTTCCATTTTAATCTACATACTGAGAAACAGGTAGAGGATAATGAATATTGTAAGCGCTCCTGTATAGAAAATACATTCAAACCCAAGAAGTCATACACATGGATAGAGAGAAAAAAGTCTCTGGTAGGCTACAGAGAGGTCACAGGAGTTATGTGAAGGTGAGCTGTGGGTCAGTGTGTGCCGTAGTGGGTAAAACCTCTGCCTGAGGCACCAGCATCCCACATGGGCGCCAGTTCGAGACCTGGCTGCTCCACTTCCAATCCAGTTCTCTGCTGATGACCTGGGAAAGCAGTGAAGGAAGACCCAAGTGCTTGGACCCCTGCATCCATGTGGGAGACCAAGAAGCAGCTCCTGGCTCCTGGCCCCAGCCTGGCCCAGCCCTTGCGGTTGCAGCCATCTGGGGAGTGAACCAGCGGATGGAAGCTTGCTCACTCACTTTCTCTCTTCCTTTCTGTAACTCTTTCAAATAAATAAATAAATCTTAAAAAAAAAAACAACAGGTGAGCTGGAAGGTTGGAAGGTGTAGAGGGTGAAGGGGGGACTTCCCACATAGCTTCCACTGCCACTGTGAGCACACTGGCCAGCTCCTCTCACCAGAACTGGAAGGGAGCAAGTCCACATGACCCTCACCAGCATGAACACTGTCTATCTAGGAGCGTGTACACGGGCACGCAGACATGTGTGGGTGGGACGTGTGCATCTGCAGGAGCACGCGGGTGTACATGCACACAAGGGTGAGCCTCAAGTGTCTAAGGGGCCGGAGGATGAGGAGGTGGCTGGCAGTAGCCTTCAGCCCTCACTTCTCTTGGAGAGCAGAACCCAGAATGCAATGATGCCGTGGCACTGCCGATGCCCAGAGACCCACCGGGCTGGGACAATTCTGCCTTCTGCATCTCAGGCTATTTCCCCACGAGTTCAGCCCGGTATCCCAACCCTGACTCAGTCAAACGACACGCGAGTCCAGAGGTCCAAAAACATCTCTGCGGTGTTTTGAATTCATGGCTTCTGGACAGCGTCTCCTCTGGTGATAGTAATCTCCCTGTGCCAGGGCTGCATTAACTGGACGCTGTTTACATTCCACAGTGGGCCACAGACTTGGAATTTTTCTTGCCACAGTAAGTTTTTATCAAAGTGGCTGTAAAAACAGTGAAACCTCATCTAGTCACAATGCATTTTTAACTGGAACCCTTAAGCAACAAGAAGATAATCCTACAAGCTTTGTTTGTTTGTTTGTTTTGTTGGGGTGTGTGTGTGTGTGCCTGCACATGCATAAAAATGGCAAATATATAACCATTTACTTTACTTATTATGGGAAAAACACAAACAATTGCTTTCACTCCCTGTAAAAGCTACTTACTGGGCAAGAGCCGGAAAGCTGACAGTGACACGTATCATCTAGAATTTCAGTTCTATCTAGTGACACACATACACAAATCTCCAAAAACTAAAACTTTGCAAAGCCTTTCAGATGCCCCAATGTTCTAACACAAAAGCATGATTTCATTAGGTCCACAAATGTATACACCAAGGCGGGAGAGTGGACTGGTGTATTTTAGATCAATATTTTCAACATCTGGGATAAAACTAAAGTGACCTACTTGAATCACAATTAATCAATTAACTAGACTTTCTCAGACCTGCAGCAGTGCAGCTAATAAATATATCTAACTAATAAATATCCACTAACTTTCTCCAGAATGACTCCAGAACACACAGACCTTGACATGTATGAGCCAGTTTACCACTTGATAAGGCATTTAATTTATCCATCCTGCTAGGCAAAGTTCCAGATTAGAAGTGAGCAGAGATAACAGACCAAACTAACAAGTGACCCAGGTAACCAGGAACTACAAGAGCTCTGCAAACACTGAGACAGTTCTCCCAAATAAGAGGAGCAGGATGGATAAGGCAGGAGAGGAAGTTCCTCCTCACAAAACAGTCCCGAGGGGCCGTCGCAGATTAGGCTGGGGAGACAGGGGACGGAAATACGCCCTCAGCGCAGAGATCTGCTGTGGCTGCTGCGTAAGGTCTTCATTTTGGTAAATCACATTTAATACCGTTTTCATACAGACCTACACAATATCCTAGTGAAGGCGGCATATTTCTCTGGGTTAAAATCTTTGGCGGTCAGAACAATAGAAAAATGAGTCACCTGTCCAAAAGAAACAAAAAAAAGTAAAGCCACTTAATATGATCAGTTCTTATTACTATATTCTAACAAACCTCTTGAACAAGACAAACCATCATTAAAAAGACAATTGTAAAAAAAAAAAGTCCTCATTTGCTTCTGTATACTTTTTATGTTTGCAAATGTTTCTATGCATGTATTTATTTACATATATATATTTTTATATATCCTATGCAAGAAGGCAATACTCTTAAAATTTTTTTTTCAAAGGGGTCAGCGCTGTGGTGTAGTGGATTAAGTCGCTGCCAGCATCCCATATGGGCACTGGTTCAAGTCCTGGCTGTTCCACTTCTGATCCAGCCCCCTGTTAATGGCCTGGGAAAGTAGCAGAGAATGGCCCAAGTGCTCGGGTCCCTGTACCCACATGGGAGACCTGGACAAAGCTCCTGGCTCCTGACTTTGGCCTGGCCCAGCCTGGGCCATTGCAGCTATTTGTAGAGTGAACCAGCAAATGGAAGATCTCTCTGTCTCTCCCTCTGTCTCTCTGTAAGTCTGATTTTCAAGTAAATAAATAACTCTTCTTTTTTTCAAAAACATGAAACTATTTCACTAAAATATCAAAAAAATGAGTTTCTATTTAATTCCCCCAATCTCATCAAAGCAGAACAAGGATTACTAAATCATACCCCTCAATTCAGCAACTGGCGGTCATTGATGGGAAAAAGCAAAATCCGTCCTAGTGGTAATCACCCCGTTCCTGAAAGAACCGGCTCTCTCAAGAGCTGCCGCTCCACCAGTGTTCCTGTCATAACAAGTGCCCCCCAGATAAATACCTCAGCTGTCACCACAGAAACTCCCGATCACACACATCATGTTCCCATCCACGAGACAAAATTCACAACTTTTTAAAAAAAAAAGCAAAGCACTGAAGAAATACACTTTAGCAATCTGGGAAACACAGATGCGGCATCAGTACGGCTGAACCTGGCGACCTGGAACTCAGAGCCTGCGGCGAAGCCAAGGCAGCAGCGAGGCCTGTCCGCAAGAGCTCAACAGGAGCCCGACAGCTGCCAAAGATCGGACAGATTATGTGGACACCTGTCTCCTCCAAATTTACAGCTCCTACCCACCACTCCCTGTTCTGTCTTAACCTGCCAACAGTCCCAAATTGTTACTTTAAATGTAATTCTTTATGCTCAATTGGTAGTCTGCTCGCAATTCAGAGTTTCATTATTGGCTACAAAATTAACCGTGAAAAGGGAAAAGGAATCCAAACGTCAGGCCCAGCCCCCTTTTTCACTAGGCTTTTCTTTGAAAACCCTGCTGGCTGTCTGGAATTAGCAAAGTGACATCAACCAGGTACTGGTTTTCCATCCATCACATTGACACCGGTCCTAGCAATACACCAAAAAACCCTGCGTCATACATGGATTTCCTTAGTCATCCTTTCCAAAATCTTTTTTTTTTAATTCTTTATTTAATTGAAAGGCAGAGTGACAGAGAAAAAGGGAGAGACAGATCTTCCAACCACTCTTCCCAAATGTCCACAACAGCCGGAGTTGGGCCAGACCAAAACCAAGAGCCAGGAACTCAACCTGGGTCTCCCGCACGGCACACGGCTGGCAGGAACCCAGGTTTTTTTTTGTTTTTTTTTGTTTTTTTTTTTTTTTGACAGGCAGAGTGGACAGTGAGAGAGAGAGACAGAGAGAAAGGTCTTCCTTTGCCGTTGGTTCACCCTCCAATGGCCGCCGCGCTGCGGCCGGTGCACCGTGCTGATCCGATGGGAGGAGCCAGGTGCTTCTCCTGGTCTCCCATGGGGTGCAGGGCCCAAGGACTTGGGCCATCCTCCACTGCACTCCCGGGCCACAGCAGAGAGCTGGCCTGGAAGGGGGGCAACCGGAACAGAATCCGGTGCCCCGACCGGGACTAGAACCCGGTGTGCCGGCGCTTCAAGGCGGAGGATTAGCCTAGTGAGACACAGCACCGGCCCAAGAACCCAGGTTCTTAAGCCATCACGTGCCAACTCCTAGCCACATGAGCGGGACCCAAAGCTGGGGAGCCAGGACTCAGCCTAGCACTTCGGATGAGAACATCCTAAGCAGCAGCTTCATCTACTGAGCCACAATGCCCAACCTCTAGTTTTTTCTTCTAAAGAGAATTTTGATATTTTCTTTTGAAAATTTTGAAACATACTGAAAAGTTGAGAGAATGACAGAGACATCCTAAACTCCTTCACCTTAATCAACAATATAAATTCTTAATATACCCTTATCACATGCAGGCAAAGGAGAGATTTTCTTAACTGTGTCAAGGATAATTATATCCTCTATAATAGTTTTTAAGTATAGAAAAACACTTCCCACTGCTAAGCAGTCACGGCTTGGAAGCCACTTTTATATTTCTACTCTGATTATCAGACACAAGTGGCCGTGTTGCTCAGCAAGTATCATTCTAGAACAAATGAACGTAAAGTGTGAAAGACAACATTCTCAGTGAAAAGAACAATGAACCTTTGCCAACGCACTCACAACAACCAGGAATAACCGGCCTGATCTCACATCCCTTTGGTTTCCTGGGCAGTCCTACCTTGTTCAGAACTGAGGAATCTGGAACTTCAACTGTCATGATGTAAAACCAGGTCCTTCTGTACTGACCGAAGACAAAAGGGTGCAGGAGCGCGTTCTCCCGCGTCAGGCAGCACTTCCTGAGCAGCAGGCTGCGGAGGGCGGCTGTTGTGCGGGGGTAGCACCACACCCACAGGACTTCTCCGTTTGTGTCCTTTTCTGCGATGGAAACATGCTCACTGTGAGAACGCCAAACGCAGCAAGGGGGTGAGCGGACCGGCTACGCGCAAGTCCTAGCGGAAGCAGCTCTGACACCCCACGCCAACGCGAAGCACAGCCCCGAGACTCCGAGCTCCCACCTACCCCCGCAGCTCGAAGCACCCAACACAACCCTCAAGACCTTGAATTATAGGCCATTTGAGTCAAAAGTTTTGTAACACATCTTTTTTTCATTTTTTTCAATAAAAGGGCTTTGAAGATTACAGTGAGGATTTTTTTTTTCTTTTTTAAAAGATTTATTTATGTATTTGAAAGGCAGTTTCAGAGAGGTAGGGGCAGAGAGCGAGAGGCCTTTCACCTGCTGGTTCACTCTCCAGATGACCGCAATGGCCGGAGCTGGGCCGATCCAAAGCCAGGAGCCAGGAGCTTCTTCCAGGTCTCCCATGCCGGTGCAGGGGCTCAAGGACCTGGGTCATCTTCCACTGCTTTCCCAGGTCATAGCAGAGAGCTGGATGGGAAGTGGAGCAGCCAGGCCTCGAACCCACACCGGCCCCTGCACACATCTTTAGTGAAAACATTTAGCCCTAGAGGTGTGGTAGAGTTCCTCCCGGTCTCATCCCATAGAAATGCTTCTACTTTTATAATTGCCTTAAGTTTAAAATGGTAATGTGTACCAATATGGAAAAAATTTTTTAAAAACCTCCTGAATTGAATATATGATCCGAAGTCGTCTTTTTCTTCGCTGTTGCTCCATGGAGTCTAACTGAGCTGAATTCAGCACCTTCCGGGCTATCCGGGTTTTGGTTTGAGGCAGTTTTAATGTTTCAGGTACGGGGGTTGACACTGTGGCTCAGTGGGTTAAAGCCCCAGCCTGCGGCACTGCTATCCCCTATGGGCGCCCCGGTTCAAGTAGGCTCCAGTTCCGATCCGGCTCCCTGCTGTGGCCTGGGAAGGCAATAGGAGATAACCCAAGTGCTTTGGCCCCTGCACCCACTGGGAGACCCAGAGGAAGCTCCTGGCTTCCCCCTGGCCAGCCCAGGTCGTTGGCCCCATTTGGGAAGTGAACCAGCGAATGGAAAGCACTCCCCCGGTATCTGCCTTTCAAATAAATTTTTAAAAAACGAGAGAGAGAAAATTCAGATAAACGTCGTCTTTTGAGACCCGGTTTTGCTGTCTGGGAAGGTCCTGGTGCCTTGGGAGCCAGGGTCGATGTGTAGAGACCGTAGGCAGAGGAAGACCTTGCAACCTACAGGAACCAACCTACAGCAGAATGGCTCCGGGAAACCCGCACACCTGAAACTGCCGGGCTCCCAGAGGTCCCCGACGAACCCCGGCCCTGCAACGCGGAGGTCTCCGGCCTCGAGGGTCCCGGCCTGGCCCGGCCGCTTCCTGGCGAGACCCTGGGCCCGCGTCCCACGCTACCCACCAGCGTGGGCACAGCCACCCGAGGCGGCCCAAGCCCCGCGCGCAGCCGCGGACTCCGCACGCTCAGCGCCAGGTCCCCGGCGGGCAGTCACGCGGGTTCCCACACCCAGGCGGCCGCGGCACCGGACTCCGCGGGCCCGGCCCCGCCCCGCCACCTCCCGCCCAGCCGGCGCGGGGACCCTGCGCGGCCGCCGCGCGTCAGGCAGGCCGGTAGCGCAGAAGGAGTGCGGCCCCCGGGCTCCCGGTGGCCGTGGGGGCCTCCAGGAGGCGGGCGCCGGCCCCGCGCCGAGGAGAGCCGGCCCGCAGCCCCCAGACCAGGCCAAACATGGAGGGGCCGCGCCCTCCTCAGAAGGGCGGCGCGAGGGGCCGCGAGAGCACGGGCTGCCCCAGGCCGAGGCGAGGCGGAGGCGGAGGCGGAACCGCGTGTGGGCCTGCAGAGCAGGGCGCCTGCGTCCTCACCGATCAGCCCCACTCCGAGCATCAGCTGAGTGTCGGCCGCTTCTGCAGTGGCCATCTTTGGACGCGGCCGCCGGGCTGCCGCCGCAGACCCCGCCCTCCGGAGGCCCCGCCCCGTCGGGCCCCGCCCACCGCGACTTCCTCCTCGCAGCCCCGCCCTTCCTGGGTCCTCAGCCCTACGTCCTTGGGAAGCTCCTGCGACCTCGGTTTCTCTGACCCAGGTCTTCATCCGCTGCCTTTTTTTTTTTTTTTTTTTTTTTTTTAATTTATTTATTTGAAAGGCAGGGTTACAGAGAGGCAGAGAGAGAGAGTGAGTTTTCCATCCGCTGGTTCACTCCCCTACTGGCTGCAACACTACAGCTGGGCTGATCAGAAGCCAGGAGCCCGGAGCTGCTTCTGGGCCTCCCACATGGGGGCAGGGACCCAAGGACTTCTGCTTTCCCAGGCCCTAGCAGAGAGCTGGATTGTAAATGGAGCAGCCAGGACTTGAACTGGTGCTCATATGGGATGCCAGCACTGCCGGCATCGGATGGCACCGGCTCCTCATCCGACTTCGTAACTCAGGCCAGTCTTCCTTTTTCATTCTACCTCCGCCTTCCAGTCGGGCTCAGACGAAGGTAAAGAAATTTGAGACTCTCTGGGGACGGAAGAAGGGTCTCGTTCCTTCATTCTTTCATTTATACAGCCATCCCCAAAGTAAAAATTGAGAACCTAATATACTATTAAGAATATAGTTTGATGAAGACTGCTGCAGTGGAGAAGACAAGTTGTGAGCAAACACTAGCACAGCCCAGGGCTGAGTGTTGGGCTCAGTGAATAAGATGCTATCTGGGAGCTGGGCTGTGGCATGGTAGGCCAGGCCTCTGCCTGCGGTACCGGCATCCCACTTGGGCACCAGTTTTAGTCCCCACTGCTCCTCTTCCAATCCAGCTCTCTGCTGTGGCCTGGGAAAGCAGCAGAAGATGGCCCAAGTCCTGGGGCCCCTGCACCCGCGTGGAGACCCAGAAGAAGCTCCTGGCTCCTGGCTTCTGACTGGCCCAGCTCTGGCCATTGCAGCCATTTGGGGAGTGAACCGGCGGATGGAAGACCTGTCTCTCCCTCTCTCTGTAAGTCTGCCTCACAAGTAAATAAATAAAATCTTAAAAAAAAAAAAATGCCATTTGGGACACCTGCGTCCCCTGTGGGAGCCTGGGTTCAAGTTCCAACTCTGGCTGCCTCTGCCTGTTTCGGGTGAGAAGGCGGCAGAGAGAGGTTGCCTGGGTTCTTTGTCTCACAGATGAGAAGAATTTCCATGCAGAAGGCATGTCGCTCCCCGTCTTCGTGGAGGAACGACACAGGACCCTGCGCTGTTCTTTCATCTGCTCGGCCCTCCCCGGGTTTGCTGCTGGTTCTTCCCGGGTTGGCTACCGACCCTTCCACCTCCGTGGAAGGGCGGTTCCCCCTGCCACATTCCCCACTTCCGCAGGGGAGCGGCACACCGCCGGCCGGCTCTCTCGGGGGCTGCACAGGTGTTCCCCTTAGATGTTCCTGGTGCATGCCGTCTCTCTCCTCCTTTATAGTCCTCCTCCGCCAATCCTAACTCGGCTGCCCACACGCCGAGTACGCTGCTCTCCTCCAATCAGGAGCAGAATCAGCTCCTGGAGGTCATCACTCAGGTTGGCAAGAGGCAGCTGCGTAGAAGCTGTTTTCTCCTCTCCCAGCGCCATATTGTGGGAGAGCAGATGCATAGAATAAGTCTTAATTCCAGTAACTTAGTCTAGTCCGAGTTGCTCCCCACAAAGGCAGAGAGAAAAGTGAGATTTATTTAAGTCAGGAATCTCCTGCCGAAGCAACTTGGCTCCAAGAGAGGCAAACCCCTGGAAGCTGGTGGTAGTGGGGTTTTTAAGCACAATTTTGGGGAAAAAAAAACTGACAGTTACAGGGCTGGGACAAAATCCATCAAAAGGACAAATTTGTAATCTTGTTTGCCCTAGCAAAGGTGGGATAGGTAACTCCACTGCTATTCTCATGATTAAATTGGAAACTCCCAAGGAGTGGGATAGGCACTTTTTGTCTTGCTAAAGGCAGCTTTTGGGGAGAAACATGTAGTGGGATTTGGCACCTTCGGGGAACCAAGCATTTTGCACCCTCTTGGGGGACCCTCTTTTCCTCATTGTCCACCAGTATCAACCTAAAACTATAAACTTATAAACCGTGTGACTCCTCACACTTCTAATTTCAGCTTCCTGTTAATGAGCACCCTGGGCAGCCAGTGATGGCTCAAGTACTTGGATCCCTAACACCTACGTGAGAAACCCAGACTGAACGCCTGGCTCCAGGCTTCAGCATGGCCCAGCCCTGGCTTTTGCAGGCATTTGAGGAGTGAATGTTGAATGGGAGACCCCTTGATCTCTCTGTCTCTGTCTCTCTCTGTGTGTCTGTCTGTCTGTCTGTCTCTCTCTCTCTGCCTTCCAAATAAAATTCCAGTTTAAAGATTTATTGGGTGAGAGAGTGGGTATGGTGGGAAGAACAACTATATTCCTAAAGTTGTACATAGGAAATTTATATTCCTTAAAAATAATTAATTAGGGGCCGGCACTGTGGCACAGTGGGTTAAAGCCCCAGCCTGTAGCACCAGCATCCAATGTGGACGCTGGTTCGAGTCCCGGCTGTTCCTCTTCTGATCCAGCTCTCTGCTATGGCCTGGGAAAGCAGTAGAAGATGGCCCAACTCCTTGGGCCCCTGCACCCACATGGGAGACCTGGAAGAAGCTGCTGGCTCCTGACTTCGGATCAGCTCAGCTCTGGCCGTTGCAGTCACTTGGGGAGTGAATCAGTGGAATGGAAGACCTCTCTCTCTCTCTCTCTCTCTCTCTCTGGTTTTACTTCTCTCCATAACTCTTTCAAATAAATAAAATAATTATTTAAAAATTAATTTTAAAAGATTTATTTATTTATTTGAAAGGTGGAGTTACAGAGAGGGAGGGGCAGAGGGGCAGAGGCAGAGAGAAGTCTTCCTCTGTTGGTTCACTCTCCAAATGGCCAAAATGGCCAAGGCTGGACCAGGCTAAAAGCAGAAGCCAGGAGCTTCTTCCAGGTCTCTCACATGGGTGCAGGGGACCAAGCACTTGGGCCATCTTCTGTTGCTTTTCCAGGTGCAACAGCAGGGAGCTGGATCAGAAGTGGAGCAGCTAGGAAGTGGCAGCTTAACCCGTCACGTCACAGTGTTGGCCCTGAAAATAAAGTTTAATAATAATAATTTAAACACCCAGAGTGGGGCCAGCACTGTGGCACAGTAGGTTAATCCTCCACCTGTGGTGCCAGCATACCATATGGGTGCCGGTTCTAGTCCTGGGTGCCCCTCTTCCAGTCCAGCTCTCTGTTATGACCTGGGAAAGCAGTAGAAGATGGCCCAAGTCCTTGAGCCCCTGCACCTGCACAGGAGACCAGGAAAAAGTGCCTGGCTCCTGGCTTTGGATCAGCGCAGCTCCGACTGTTGTTGCCATTTGGGGAATGAACCCACAGAAGGAAGGCCTCTCTCTCTGTATCTCTTTCTCACTGTCTGTAACTCTAACTCTCAAATAAAATAAAATAAAATCTTAAAAAAAAAAACCAAAACTAGACAGCGCTGTGGCTCATTAGGCTAATCCTCCGCCTGCGGCGCCAGGACCCCGGGTCCTAATGCTGGTTGGGGCGCCAGTCTGTCCCGGTTGCTCCTCTTCCTCTCCAGCTCTCTGCTGTGGCCCGGAAAGGCAGTGGAGGATGGCCCAAGTGCTTGGGTACCCGCACTTGCATGGGAGACCAGGAGGAAGCACCTGGCCTCTGGCTTCGGATCGGCACAGCGCACCGGCTGTAGCGGTCATTTGAGGGGTGAACAAACGGGGGAAAAAAAAAAACAGAGTGATTAATGTTCAGAAGGCAGCAAGAATGCAACGTGTTAGTGAAAGGGGGTGTCACCTGCTATGCTGGCATCCTGTATGAGCGCTGGCTTGAGTCCCAGATGCTTCATTCCAATCCCGCTCCTTGCTAATGTTCCTGGGAAAGCAGTGGAGGGAGACCAGGATGGAGTTCCTGGCTCCTGTCTCTGGCCTGGCCTAACCCTGGCTATTGCAGCCATTTAGGGAGTGAACCAGCAGATGGTTCTGGATTTCTGTCTCTCTCCCTCTCTCTCCCTGTAACTCCTTCAGATAAAACAGATAAAATCTTAAAAATAAATAAAAAGTGGAACTACCATCTAAAATTTTTTTTTATTTGAAAGATAGGGAGAGAGATTGGGGCCAGTGCTGTGGCACAGTGGGTTAACGCCATGGCCTGAAGCGCTGGCATCCCGTGTGGGCACCGGTTCTAGTCCCAGCTGCTCCACTTCTGATCCAGCTTCCTGCTAATGTGCCTGGGAAAGCAGTAGAAGATGGCCCAAGTGTTTGGGCCTCTGCACTCACATGGGAGACTTGGATGAAGCTCCTGGCTCCTGGCTTTGGATTGGCGTAGCTCTGGCCGCTGCGGCCAACTGGGGAGCGAACCATTGGATGGAAGATTCTCTCTGCCTTTCCCCTCTCTCTGTGCAACTCTGACTTTCAAATAAATAAATTAAAAAAATAAATAAAAGACAGGGAGAGAGAGAGAGAGAGGAATTTTCCATCTACTGATTCACTCCCCCAAATGCCTGCAATAGTCAGGGCGGGGCCAGGCTGAAGCCAGGAGACTAAACTCAGTCTGTGTCTCCTATGTGGTAGTAAGGACCCAAGTGCTTGAGCCATCAGTTGCTGCTTCCCAGAGTGCACATTAGCAAGGAGCTGGAATTAGAATCGCAGTTGGGAGGCCGACGCTGTGGCGCAGTGGGTTAATGCCCTGGCCTGAAGTGCCAGCATCCCATATGAGTGCCGGTTCAAGACCTGGCTGCTCCACTTCCAATCTAGCTCTCTGCTATGGCCTGGGGAAGCAGTGGAGAATGGCCCAGGTCCTTGGGCCCCTGCACCTATGTGGGAGACTTGGAAGAAGCTCCTGGCTCCTGGCTTTGGATCGGCGCAGCTCTGGCCGTTGCAGCCATCTGGGGAGTGAACCAGTGGATAGAAGGCCTCTCTGCTTCTCTTCTCTCTGTGTAACTCTGACTTTCAAATAAAAAATAAATAAATCTTTAAAAAGAAAAATCAGAGTTGGGACTTGAACCAAGGCATTCTGACATAAGATGCAGGCATTCCAACAGGCTTTTTTTTTTTTTTTTAAGATTTATTCATTTATTTGAAAGGCATATGAGAGAGAGAGAAAAAAAAAGAGATTAATTGATTTAATCTGCTGGTTTACTCCCCACATGGCTACAATGGCCAGGGCTGGGCCAGGCCAAAGCCAGGAACCTGAAACTCCAATTGTATTTCCCACATGGGCAGCAGGGACCAAAGCACTTAGGCCATCTTCCACTGCTCTCCCAGGTGCATTAGCAGGGAGCTGGACAGGAAGTGGAGCAGGTGGGACATAAACTGGGATGCCAGTGCTGCAGGCATTAGTTTTATCAGCTATGCACTTTTTAAAAACAATTTTTAATGATTTATTTAATTTATTTGAAAGAGAGAAGGAGAGAGAGAGAGAGAGAGAGAGAGAGAGAGAGAGAGAGAGGTTTTCCAACCACTGGTTCACTCCCCAAATGGCTACAACCACCAGAGCTGAGCCTATCCGAAGCCAGGAGCCAGGAGCTTCTTCCGGGTCTCCCATGTGGGTTCAGGGGCCCAAGGACTTGGGCCATCTTCCAGTGCTTTCCCAGGCCAGAGCAGAGAACTGAATCAGAAGCAGAGCAGCCAGGACTAGAACTGGTGCCCATATGGGATGCCGGTGCTGCAGGCCAGGGCTTTAACCTGCTACACCACAGCACTGGCACCTCTGGTGTGATTTTACTGGTTAAAACCTTTACAAAGAAAATGTGTCCATGTGTGGATCCCCATTGTTAACTCTGGTAATACCTCAATCTGCACCTCCAATTCTGTTTTTGGTAAAGGGTGTTGCCATCCCATCAGCCAGGAGAAGTGTATTAAAGTCTTAATGTATCTTGACTACTGTTGTAAAAGATCTTAAAGTATCTTAGCTATTGTTACCAGCTGAATTGTGTGTTGAAAATTTGTACATTGGGCAGATGTTGAGGCTTAGTAGATTAAGCTGCTGCTTGAAAGGCCAGCATCCCATAGGGGTGTTGGTTCGGGTCTCAGCTGCTCCACTTCCTATCCAGCTCCCTGCTAAAGTACCTGGGAAAACATCAGAAGATGGCCCAAGTGCTTGGGCCCCTGCCACCCATGTGAGAGACCTGGTCGGAGTTCCAGGCTCCTGATTTGGCCTAGACCAGCATAGCCTTGGCTGTTGTGGCCATCTGGGGAGTGAACCAGCAGATGGAAGATATGTCCCTCTCTCTCTCTCTATATATATATATGTAACTGCCTTTCAAATTATAAAATAAATCTTTTTAAAAAGTTTTTTTGGGGGCTGGCACTGTGGCCAAGTAGATTAATCCTCTGCCTGTGGCACCAGCATCCCATATGGGTACTGGATTGAGTTCTGGCTGCTCCTCTTCCAGTCCAGCTCTCTGCTAGGGCCTGGAAAAGCAGTAGAAGATGCCTCAAATGCTTGGGCCTCTGCACCCACATATGGGAGACCGGGAAGAAGCACCTGGCTCCTGGCTCCGGATCAGTGCAGCTCCAGCAGTTGTGGCCATCTAGGGAGTGAAACAACGGAAGGTGGCCAGCGCTGCGGCTCAATAGGCTAATCCTCGCCTTGCGGTGCCGGCACATCGGGTTCTAGTCCCAGTCGGGGTTCCGGATTCTGTCCCGGTTGCCCCCCTTCCAGGCCAGCTCTCTGCTGTGGCCCAGGAGTGCAGTGGAGGATGGCCCAAGTGCTTGGGCCCTGCACCCCATGGGAGACGAGGAGAAGCACCTGGCTCATGCCTTCGGATCAGCGTGGTGCGCCGGCCGCAGCGCACTGGCTGTGGCGGCCATTGGAGGGTGAACCAACGGCAAAGGAAGACCTTTCTCTCTGTCTCTCTCTCTCACTGTCCACTCTGCCTGTCCAAAAAAAAAAAAAAAAAAAAAAAAGGAAAGAAAAGAAAAAGAAATGGTTCTGAGTCACTACATTCTGTCTGTGTTCTCACAGCCTCACACAACTGCAGAGGACGGAGTCTGCACTGTCGGACTACTATACTGGATCGCTGGGACACTGCTCAGGGCATAGAGCCCTGTACTGGTTCATGGGGGTTGGGGAAAACATCCTGGACTCACTAATAAGCCCCAAAACGGTGCCTCTGGCTCCAGCTCCAGTGCTCAGCCCATTTAGGGGATGCAGCTGCATCCAGTTAGAGCTGGTTCCAACACCCACCACACCACACACACAGATCCCATGCCCCTGCTCTCCTTGAAGGTATTGGGGTCCCTGGGGGTGGCTGCTGCATTTCCCCTTAACCCCTCCAAACATGAATGTGACTGTACACCTTAATCCCAGACCAGGGAGGAATTACTTGTCCTAGGAAAAAGAAGAGAACTCGAGGGAGCTTCACCTTTACTACAGAGAAGAGGAATTGCAGGCAGCGATCCAAAGGTAATTTTCTCACGTCTTTTGCAAGACTAAGAATGGGGGAGCCCCAAGAAATACAGCCTCTGGTCTCAGGCCATACCACCCTGCATGCACCCGATCTCATCTGACCTTGGAAACTAAGCAGGGTCGGGCGGTTTAGTGCTTGGATGGGAGAAACATAACCTCTGGCCGGCAGCACGTGTACATCAGGTTGCCTGCGAGAAGCAGCTTTAACTTGCTGGAGGTCATAGCAGAGCAGCACAGGCTGGATGGCTTCAGCAGCAGCAGTTCTTTCTGCTTACAGTTCTGGAGGCCAGAAACCCGAAACCAGAGTGTCTTAGCAGGTTTGATTTCTCTTGGCTTGCACATGGCTGTCTTCTGGCTGCCTCACTACCTGGTCTTTCCTGTGTGCATACAGTCTGTGTCTCCCGCATCCACCCCTTCTCTTCTTGTAAGGACCCCTATTAGACTGCATTAGGGCCCATGGTAATGGCCTCATTGTAACTTAGCCACCTCTTTAAACGCCTGTCTCAAATACAGTCACTTTCTGAGGTACTGAGGGTTAGGACTTCAACATCCAAAAATATTTTTTAAGATTGGACCATCACAGTTTTTCAGGTCTACCTATTCCTTTCTCTCTCTCTCTCTCTTTCTTTAAATATTTTTATTTATTTATTTGAGAGGTAAAGTTACAGACATTGAGAAGGAGAGACAAAAAGGTCTTCCTTCTGTTGTTTCTTTCTTTCTTTCCTTTTTTCTTTTTTTTTTTCTTTCTTTTTTTTTTTTTTTTTTTTTTTTTTTTTTTTTTTTTTTTTTGACAGGCAGAGTGGACAGTGAGAGAGAGAGACAGAGAGAAAGGTCTTCCTTTGCCGTTGGTTCACCTTCCAATGGCCGCCGTGGCCGGCGTGCTGCGGCCGGCTCACCGCACTGATCCGAAGGCAGGAGCCAGGTGCTTCTCTTGGTCTCCCATGGGGTGCAGGGCCCAAGCACTTGGGCCATCTTCCACTGCACTCCTGGGCCACAGCAGAGAGCTGGCCTGGAAAAGGGGCAACCGGGACAGAATCCGGCGCCCCGACTGGAACTAGAACCCGATGTGCCGGCGCCGCAGGCGGAGGATTAGCCTATTGAGCCGCAGCGCCGGCCCAGAACCATTTCATAATGTTCTGAGAGTTGCTTTCTGGCCCAAGAGCAATCCTCTGCAGTTCTGGAATGTCATTGTCCCCTGGGATGCTACAATAACGTGTTGTAAGCTGGGAGTTCATAAGCAACAGAAACGTGTTCTCACAGTTCCAGAGGCGGGGAAGTCCAAGCTCGAGGATCTGCTTCCTCACGGTAAGGTCATGTGGCAGAAGGGTGGGGAGCTCTCCAGCCTATTAATGAGCCCATTCACGAGGGGTCTACCCTCCTGACCTCGTCACTTCCCGTAGCCCCCACGTCTTAATTGCCAACACCTTGGTACCATGAATTTGGCAATAAGAATTTTGTGGGGGAGAACACAGCATGCAACAATTGGAAATAAACCCTTAAGACATACTGATTTCACTGATAATAAGGTAGGTGGGTGGTCTAGGATTTGATATAATAAAAGCAATGTGATCACAATTGCTTATCGAATTTGTTGCAGTTCATACCAGTTTCACTGGGCAATACCCTTTCATTCGGTTTGGGTTTTACAGACAAAATGCTAATGGGATGAAGCTTTTTTGGAAGACAGTTTGGCAGTGTCTATCAACACGGAATAGTGCATGCCCAGCAACCGAGTTTCTAGGAAATACGCAAGTGCATAGCTATGCCTGTTCAAGGATGCTCATGCAGTGCTGCTGGAGGCAGTAACAATTCCCTGAACGTCCATCAGTGAGAAAGTTTAAAAGAATGGTGCTTTCCATCCTCTAGAGTGCTGCAAAGTATTAAGAAGGGTGAGGGAGACATACTCGGACCACCCACTCACTATGTCCCGTGTATGTGTAAAAGCCCCAAGCTGACACACTTGTGTACAGGATGGAGGGAGGCACACCCTACTGCGGCACAGCTACCCCAAAGGAAAGGGAGTGGGGCAATGGTATGAGGACGGTTTGGGGCTGTGTAACTCACAGTTCTTCAATCTTTTCCAATGAAAACATATTCATATAGAACTGGATAAAATGCAAATATAAACATTTATGAATGCATCTATTTGAAGATATTATAATGGAGCAGGCATTGTGGCATAGCAGGTAAACTGCTGCTTGCAATGCCCGCATTCCACATTGGAGCGCTGGTTCAAGTCCTGGCTACTTGGCTTCCAGTCCAGCTTCCTGCTAAATCCCTTGGGAAGCAGCAGTACCTGATACCCACGTGGGAGAACTTGATGGAATTCCTGGCTCTTGGCTTCAGACTGGCCCAGCACCAGTGATTGCAGCCATTTGGGGAGTAAACCAGCAGGTAGAAGATCTCTCTCTGTCTCTGTCACTCTGCCTTTCAGATAAATAAACAAATCTTTAAACATATTGTAACTGTGTATTTGACACATAAGTGTATTAATGTACTATATATAATGTTTGTACCCATAAAAACAGCACAAGAAGGATTGAACAAATTTTAAAATGTTAACAACTAGTTTTTCTGAGGAGGGTAAATCTTCAGCAGTTTTTCCTCCTTTTACTTTTATTTCATAATTTTGAAAAATGTGTTATTTATTTGAGAAGCAGAAAGAGAAAGCGAACTCCCCATCTGCTTGTTCATTCCCCAAACACCTGCAACAGGCATGGATGGGCTGGGCTGGGCTGAGAGGTGGGAACTCAGTCCAAGTCTCCCCCAGAGGCGGCAGGGACCACTCACTTGAGTCATCCTCTGCTGCCTCCCAGGGTGGGCGTTGATGCGCAGCTGGAGCCAAGAAACAGACACAGAACACAGGCATCTTAACCACCATGCTCAATTCTCAATCCCTATTTCACGAGTG